>NC_041385.1:338023779-338045338 GCF_002162155.2 Triticum dicoccoides
TAAATAAGATGACCCTTGAGTCTGCAGAACCCAAGGGAAAGAAAAGGCTAGGTGGCAAATGGTAAAACCAAGGTTGGGCATTGCTGGAAGAGCTTTACTTAAGGCGAACTGTCAAGGGGTTCCCATTATAGCCCAACCGCGTAAGGGACGCAAAATCCGGGAACATAACACCGATATGACGGAAACTAGGGCGGCAAGAGTGGAACAAAACACCAGGCATAAGGCCGAGCCTTCCACCCTTTACCAAGTATATAGATGCATTAATTAAATAAGATATATTGTGATATCCCAACAAGTAAACATGTTCCAACAAGGAACAACATCTCCATGTTCCAACAAGGAACAAACTTCAATCTTCACCTGCAACTAACAACGCTATAAGAGGGGCTGAGCAAAACGGTAACATAGCCAATCAACGGTTTGCTAGGACATGGTGGGTTAGAGGTTTGACATGGCAATTTGGGAGGCTGACAAGCAAACGGTAGGCATCGTAGCATTGGCATAGCAAGAGCGAGCAAACTAGCATAGCAAAGATAGTAGTGATTTCGAGGGTATGATCATCTTGCCTGAGATCCCGCAAGGAAGAAGAACGAGTCCAAGAAGAAGACAATCGGTCGTAGAAGAATGAATCCTCACAACTCCGGAACGAAACCGAAGCTAACGAGAGAAGCAACCCGGAAAGAAACAAACAACATAGTAAACACACAAGCATAAACAAGTCATGATGCACAAACAAGTATGATGCATGTCTGGTTTAATGAGGCATGGCATGGCAAAGTGCAACAAACAATACTACAAGTTAAGTGGAGCTCAATATGCAACGAGGTGCATGTTGACGGAACACCACATCAATTATTTAGTTATCTCTCGTTTAAGCTACCCAACAATATTAACTGTTGTTAAACATGGAAAGAGGTGAAGCATAACATAAACTATACCGTCTAAACAATTTAAATGGGGCCGGATATAAAAACAACAAATCCGGTAAATCCCCATATGCATTTAGCAATTTAATGCAACAACAAGTTTAAACATTTTAAATGTTGTTATCATGATGCGGATGACATATACAGGTTTTATGCAATTTCTATAAAAACGTTAACATAAGCATGTTACGAAGCATTCGTCACCATGCCGGAACAAAAAGGGTGCCACGGCGGCGAAACAAAAATGGTGCCATGGCAACATTCCGGTCCCGGTAACTCATGGAGATACCGGTGCAAAAGGAGGCGTGCGGATGTGCGGAACATGCTAGAGATGGTGGGGTGATCCCGGTTACCGGGTTCCCACGGTTCATCGGCACGACGAACGAGGAGGAACATGCATGAAGCAAACGGGCACGGTGCAAACATAGGGTGCATCTCATACATGCAAGGGCATCTCATCGCGGTCGTCGTCTCGGGGTTATACCTTGAAGCGTGCATCCGGGGCAGAACGCGTTCGTAGTGGAAGTAGTCGTTCACGAAGCGGTCGTCGTCGGAAGTAGAGGAAGTAGTCGTTCAAGCGTCCGATGGTAATAGTACTCGGTCGTTTCGAAGAGGTACTTGGGGTCATTCGAACTTGCCGATCTCGTCATCTCGAAGGGGTACTTGACGTTCTTAGCGATTCCGAAGACGAGGTAGAGGTACACTTACTGTAGGGGTACTTGTCGGATCCACGGTGACGGTAGAGGTACAAATGTTCTCGCGGTACTTGTCGGTCCAGTCTTGGTGTAGATGTACATCGCAAACGTAGTGGTACTCGCGGTCTTTGGTGCCGGTAGTCGTACACGGTTCGTAGGGGTACTTGGCGTTCTTGGTGATTCCGAAGAAGGCGGTAGATGTACTCGGCGAATCCACAAGGCGTGCACGGGTCGAAGTGGAACTCTTGACAAAATCCACGGGACTGACTTGGCATGCAACAAGCACGGCGCGATGGGCATGAAGGGCGGCGCTGGTTCTCTGCTCCAACGAAGCAGAACGACGGGCGAGCGGGCGGCCGACCTGGTGTCTTAGAGCAGCGTGGAAAGGCGGTGGAGCTAGGCTTCACCGGAGCAGGGGGGCCTCGGGCGTCATGGGGCGGCGCTTGGAGCTCGGGGCAGAGGAGGTGGAGAGGCGCGGGACAAGGACGAGGCAGGAGGTCGCGTGAGGTGGAGGAGGAAGGGCGAGGCCGCGGCGCTGAGGAGGTGGTGTGGTGGTGCTCGCGGGCGGACGAAGCAGGGAGGCGCGATGGAGGTCGTCGACGCGGAGAAGTAGCAGGCGAGGCGCGGCCATGGCAGGACCCGACGGATCCGGACGGGGCGGACTTGGCGCGGTCGCGAGGCACAGAGACCGAAGGGCGCGACGGCAGCGGAGGTAGGCGGCCATGGCGCGGCCATGAGCGCATAGCTCGGGTCGCGGGCGAGGGGGAGATGGAGAGGTGGGGCGCAGAGGAGGCCGATGGGGCTCCGTCCTGGTTATCTTCTCCGGCGAGGGCGGAGCGCGGGAGCGAGGGGAAGGTCGAGGGCTGCGCGCTCGGGCTCGGGATCGAGGAGAGGGAAACGAGGGGATCGGGCGCAGGGAGCTCCTCTCCCTGGCTCGATGCGGTGTATGGTGACGGCGCGAGGGAGGAGACGAGGGAGAGTGGGGGATCGATAGAGGAGAGATGAGATGCGGGCTAGGGTTAGGAGGGGGTTAGGTGGGCTGGACTGCGGATGGGCCTAAGAGGCCGGCTAGGTTACAGGCTGCTGGGCTTACCTCTCTCTTCTCTCTCTCTCTTATATTTACTTTAGCAGAAAGGCAAAAAAGAGAGAAGAAAAGAAAAGGAGGGTTAGGGAAAGAAAATGCGCAAGGGGATAATTTCCTTGGACTCACAAAAAATATGCTCGTACCAAGAAAAATAGAAAGAGGCATGATTGAAAGATTAAATTCAAACTCATTTGATTTAAATTCAAATTATTTGAATAGGAAGTGAGGTTTGGGAAGGTCCAAAAATGTTCGGATTTTTGGTGGAGCTCCGGAAAATGATGAAATAAATATTGGCAAGGTTGGAGACCAAACTTGAAGCAGAAAAGGAACGAAATTATTTTGTAAGTGTGTTTTGGTGATTCCAAAATAGTGGAATATTTAATATAGCTCCCTAATATTGGAGGATATGTTATAAAGAGAAGTCACCCTTCCCTCGATTTAAATAGATCACAAGATCTATGCAATTTATTTAGAAGAGTTTTAAAAAAAATGACATGATGGCATGATGCAATGCAAATGATGCAACAAACAAAACAAATCACACGACGAAACTCGGAGTCGCTGGAAGTCTTCTGGAGCGTCGGTCTCGGGGCGTTACACCTCTTGAGCATGCGTTGGTTATTCCCTTGAAGAGGAAAGGGTGATGCAGCAAAGTAGCGTAAGTATTTCCCTCAGTTTTTGAGAACCAAGGTATCAATCCAGTAGGAGGCTCCTCAAAAGTCCCACGCACCTACACAAACAAACAAGAACCTCGAAACCAACACGATGAAGGGGTTGTCAATCCCTTTAGGGTAACTTGCGAAAGTGAGATCTGATAGAAATAATAAGATAAGATAAATATTTTTGGCATTTTATGATATAGATTGGAAAATAAAAGATGCAAATAAAAGTAGATGGAAAACTTATATGATAAAAGATAGACACAGGGGCCATAGGTTTCACTAGTGAGTTCTCTCAAGATAGCAAAAGTATTACGGTGGGTGAACAAATACTGTCGAGCAATTGATAGAAGAGCGCATAGTTATGATATTATCTAGGCATGATCCTCTATATAGGCATCACGTCCGTGACAAGTAGACCGACCCATGCCTGCATCTACTACTATTACTCCACACATCGACCGACTCCTACCTGCATCTAGAATATTAAGTTCATGAAGAACAAAGTAACGCATTCAGAAAGATGACATGATGTAGAGGGATAAACTCAAGAAATATGATATAAACCCCATCTTGTTATCCTCGATGGCAACAATACAATACGTGCCTTGCTGCTGTCACTGGGAAGACACCGCAAGATTGAACCCAAAGCTAAGCACTTCTCCCATTGCAAGAAATATCAATCTAGTAGGCCAAACCAAACTGATAATTCAAAAAGACTTGCAAAGATAACCAATCATACATAAAAGAATTCAGAGGAGATTCAAATATTTCTCATAGATAAACTTGATCATAAACCCACAATTCATCGGATCTCGATAAATACACCGCAAAAAAGAGTTACATCGAATAGATCTCCAAGAAGATCGAGCTGAACTTGGTATTGAGATTCAAAGAGAGAGAAGAAGCCATCTAGCTAATAACTATGGAGCCGAAGGTTTGTAGTAAACTAGTCACAACTCATTGGAGAGGCCTTGGAGATGATGTACAGGCCCTCCATGGTTGATTCCCCCACCGGCAGAGCGCCGACGATGCCTCCAAGATGGGATCTCGCGGATACAGAAGGTTGCAGTGGTGGAAATAGTTTTTTCGTGGTGCTCTTCGATGGTTTTAGGGTACAGGAGTATATATAGGAGGAAGAAGTATGTCGGTTGAGGCTCGAGGGGCCCACGAGGGTGGGGGGCGTGCGCACCCCCAGGGGGCGCGCCGGGCACCCTCGTGGCTGCCTCGTTTGTTGCTTGACATCCACTCCAAGTCTCCTGGATTGCCTTTGTTCCAAAAAGATCACTCCCGAAGGTTTCATTCTGTTTGGACTCCGTTTGATATTCCTTTCCTTCGAAACACTGAAATAGGCAAAAAAATACAGTAATTCGGGTTGGGCCTCCTGTTAGTAGGTTACTCCCAAAAATGATATAAAAGTGTAAAGTAAAGCCCATAAACATCCAAAACAGGTAATATAATAGCATGGAACAATAAGAAATTATAGATACGTTGGAGACGTATCACCTGCCTGCGGCCCACGGCGTGGCTCCACCAGTGGCCCAGTATGGCCCGTATTCATCAACCAACACTCAAGACCTTCGCGAGGGGCCAAGTCTCGCGGGGCGGACGACAAAACGCCTCCTCAGGAGTGGCTCACCAGGCAGGCTCGCGAAGGAGGCGGAGAGATCAAGGCAAGGGGTACCTCGCGAGGTTCCCCTGACGCAATCCATGACGACCAAGGCCAGGCGGGCGCTAGGCGGGCGCCAGCGCGTGCAGTGTCCTCATTTCCCCTTTGGTGCTAAGGGGGCAAGCGCAGGTGTGGAGTACCGAGGCATCAGGCAATGCTTTCCATATCGGTGCAACAAGACCAAGACCAGCAGGACGGCAGGACGGAGGTCATCATGGAGCCCAAGACGGTGTCACTACCAGCGCCTTTGACAGGCGAAGACCACCTTTAGTCAGGATAGCTTGTATTGGCTATCCCCTTTCAAATTGGCCGTTGTTGGATCCCTTCCCGCTCAATATTTGGGAAGAGGACCAGGGCCTTTATAAAGATGACTAGCCACCACAGTAGGGGGAGGGGGTCAATTCCTCTCCGAGCAGCCCACTAGGCACAAGAACACCTCTCCTCAGGAGGCTGTTCTTCCCTTGTACTATTCATCATCAGCCCAAGAGGCAATCCACCACCAGCACAAGGGAGTAGGGTGTTACACCACAATGGTGGCCCGAACCTATATAAATCTTTTGTCTCTTGTGTTGGGAGTTCATCATGCTAAGCTTAGAGATCGCGACGAGGCTGAGAGTGAGATTTGGTAGGGGGAAATCTTCGTGCGCACCCCAGTGTTCGAACCTCAAGGGTTTTGCCGGAATCCTAAATCTGACAGTATTGTTCTTCTCTTTCTCACACTCACATTTGACTTGAAATGATGGATAGGCCAACTACTTCTACCAACCCACTCTTCGTTGAGCAAGACGAGGACCCGAACACCTACGTCACCAAGAACCACCTCTTCGGCACACAACGAGCTTTGCATCAAGAACAACAAGCATTGGGTGACCGCATCGACAACCTCGCCACCGACTTGCGACAATCCTAGCAACATACAAGAAACTACTTTGACAACAAGCTCGACGAACAAAAACAAGAGAGCAATGCAAGAATAGACGAGATTCGTGCCTTGTTGGTTAATCGCTCTTCTACCTCATCATCCTATTCAAGACGGAGCCACTCAAGTTGACATTCCTCCGACACCATCTCCGGTTCAAGTACACTGACATCAAACACTCTTCAACGAGCCTTGCGCCAAGATCGTCAAGCAAACCGCAATCTCTACATGGAACCGATCCTCAAGAGCAACTTCTAGCGCAAGAACATCGACATCGTCAAAGTCAAGCTACCTTTGTGCAAGCACAAGAAAGGCAACGCCAACGCCAACAAGAGGAAGAACGAGCGCACCAACACCAAGACAAACAAGATGCCAAGGCACAACATCAATAACAACAACGGCGTGAAGCTCAAGCACTTGAGGTGCAACATTCCCTTCAAGAGACAAGTCGCATCGTAGCTGCATGCAACTGACATACTAGTGAGCAAGAAGAAGCACTTCGTGATGAAGTCCAAGAGAGTAACTATCAAGCACGATTGCACCGACAAGTTCCACATGCTCCTCAAGAAGAACCCCAAGTTCGCCAAGAGCTACATGAGGTTGACAACCCTCCACGTCCAGGGCGTCATCATCCCCGACCCCAACACAATGAAGAACAACACTACGGCAAGCTCAAGTTCACAATGCCCAAGTTTACCATAAGCAATGATCCCGAAGAGTACCTTTCATGGGCATGGAAGGTCGACAAGATCTTTCATTCGCACAACTATAAGGAAGAAAATACAATCGCCATGGCATCCCTTGAGTACCTAGACTATATCGTCAATTGGTGGGAGCAAGTCATTGAGCGACGAGAAGCAAGAGGTGAACCACCAATCACAACATGGGATCAAATGAAGGATGTCATGAGAGCGTGCTTTGTGCCAACATATTATAACCGCGACCTCTTCAAGCAACTACAACTACTCAAGCAAGGAACAAAGAGCATTGAAGAGTACTACAGGGAAATGGATAATGCCATGATACGAGCTAATGTCATGGAAGAGGATGAGCAAATTATGTCACATTTATTGAATGGACTCAATCACCCTATCAAGAAGATCGCCGACTTCCATCCTTACTCCAACTATCGGTGTTCTGGGAACGGGGTCCCCAGACTTGCCTGCCTGCGGCCTGCGGCGTGGCTTAAGTGGGCCCAGCACAGCCCAGCTTCATCATCTCAAGATCAAGACCCTCGCGAGGGGCCAAGCCTCGCGGGGTGGACGACATGAAGCTTCCTCAGGAGCAGCCTCCTCAGGCAGGCTCGCGAGGAGGCGGAGAGATCAAGGCAGGGTACCTCGCGAGGTGCCCGTGATGCAAGCCATGATGATCGAGACCAGGCGGGCGCCGGCCTGCGCAGTGTCCTTGTTTCCCCTTTGGTGCAAAGGGGGCAAGCACAGGCCAAGGCATCAGGCAAACGTTACCATTTCGGTGCAACAAGAGAAGAACGGCAGGATGGAGGTCATCGTGGAGCCCAGGACGGTGTCATCGTCAGAGCCTTGTTGAAGACCAACTTTAGTCAGGATAAGTGTACTAGATGTTCCCCTTCAAAATGGCCAATTGTTGGCGCCCTTCCTGCTCATTATTTGGGAAGAGGCCCAGGGCCTCCGTCTATAAATAGTACTAGACACCACAGGGAAGGAGGATCGGATCCAGATTGCGCATAGACTAGAGAGAGGCGACTGAACTCCCCAAGCAGTTCTGCCTTTCTATTATTCATCATCAGCCCCTGAGGCAATCCACCACACCACACCACACACTGGAGTAGGGTATTACACCACAATGGTGGCCTGAACCAGTATAAATCTCGTGTCCCTTGTGTGTTCTTCTTTTCTAGCCTAGATCCTTTGCGAGACTTCGAGACGCGAGCTGGTGGGGGAAAGATCTTCGTGCGCACCCGAGAGTTCAAACCTCAAGGGTCTACCGGAACCCGAAATTCGACATTTAGCGCGCCAGGTAGGGGTGCACTGGAATCCTTCCTCCGCCGCCTCGCGTTCGTTGTTCATCGCGCCCATGGTTGACGCTCGCCGAGCCCATGCCGAGCGTCGGGCTGCTCTCGCCACCCTCGTCGCCCAGACGGCGGACGCTCCGGTCGTTCCCCGTCGCCTGCCGCCAACGCCGCCACTGGCCCTGTGCGGAACAAGTAGCAAGCCTCATCCCGGCATCCTTCGGTGCGGCGGGAAGGCCGCACCGCCACCCCATCGCTGACTCCAGCCGGTTTGTCATCCCACGCCCGTCGCGCCCCCACGGACGCGAACGCTGCGCTACTCCTGGCGCGTGAGCTCCTGCACTACCGTCCTGTCGACGACCTCTACGAGGACTGGCTCGCCCGCATCACCGAGCTCGTAAGCGCCGCAGGGGGCTCTCCTTTGCCATCTCTCTCGCTGCCTCACCCTCCGTCCTACGCAGGAGGCGAGGATCAGGAGGTGCCTCTGCCACCTCCTCCCCAAGAAGGCGCCTTGGCTCCAAGGTGCGTGGCCCCAGGACGAGACCGTCCGCGTCCGGCGCCTGCGCGACAAGAAAGGAGTTGCCAAGAAATCCCTCGTCCCCAAGAAGGTGCCCGCGTTCTACCAGCACCGGTGCACCATGACCGCATCCCTGCACCGCCGCGTCAACACCCTGCACTGCTCCAGGCAGCGGTGCGCGGGAATCCCCAGGATCATGCCCCGCATCAGCAGAGAGCTCCGGTGGCCACTGCAGGCTGTCGCGCCTTCACCGCCGAGCTGCGTGGCGTCGCATGGCCTGGCAAGTTCAAGCCGGACCTGCCTCCTCGCTACGACGGTACTGCAGACCTCGCGGAGTTCCTCCAGCTCTACGAGCTGGGCATCAAAGCCGCCAACGGGGACGAAAAGGTCATGGCGAATTGGTTTCCCATGGCGCTCAAGGACAGTGCCTGCACCTGGCTCCTGAACCTGGCTCCTGGCACGATCTCCTCCTGGGACGAGATGCGCACTCGCTTCATCACCAACTTCCAAGGCGCTCGCGACCGGACCCCGGCCATGAGTGACATGCGCCACATCAAGCAACAGCCAGGACAGACCCTGCAGAAGTACATCCAGCGCTTCAACAACGCCCGCCTGAGGATCCCCAGGGTGACTGAGGAAGCCATCATCTCAGCCTTCTCCGATGGCGTACGTGACATCAAGATGAAAGAGGAGCTAGCGATCCATGAAGACCTGTGCACATCCCTGGAACTGTTCAACTTGGCGACCAAGTATGCCAGGGCTGAGGAAGGGCGCCTCTCCCTCCTCGAGCTTCCGGCTGCCGATTCAGAAGAGAAGAAGCCCAAGGTCCAGGACATGAAGCGTAAGGGAGCTGTTCTGCTCGCAGCAGAGCCAGACACCAAGCGAGGCAGGGATCAGCCTGAGTCATCCAAGGACAGCAGGTACTGCATGTACCACGACCTCCACACCACAACACCAACGAATGCCAAGAGCTCAGGGTTGTGCGAGATGGGCGTATCGGCCGACGCCCCGAGCGGAGCGACTGGGGCTATGGCCGAGGAGGAGGAAGAGGTGGAGGACGATGGGAAGACCGTGGCCCTCGCCAAGGGTGGCGTGACCGACCTCGCGAGGACCGCTGGCAGGACCAGCCTCGCGAGGGAGGTTGGAGGGATTAGCCTCGTGAGGACCGCCCTCACGGCAACGCAGGCCTCCCTCCTCTGCCACCACCGCCAAGGAGGAATGAAGACCATCATTAGGACGAGGGGGCTGGGGTCTTCGAGGAGCCGCGCGCAATCGCTTGCATCCTGGGCGGCGCCCAGGCCCCAGCCTCACAGCGCATCTTCAAGCAGTTTGCTCGCGAGGTGAATGCAGTCCTCCCCAAGCTTGAGGCCATGCGCCCTCTTAGATGGTCTGCATGCGCTATCACGTTCAGCTCAGCGGATCATCTCAAGTGCGCGGCAACGGTCGGTGTCCTCCCAATGCTTTGTTCCCCAGTCATCAGCAATGTGCAAGTCACTAGGACCCTCGTCGATGGCGGTGCAGGACTCAACATCCTGTCCGTCGAGACATTCAACAATCTCCAAGTGCCATATGATCAGCTTCAGCCGACCAAGCCTTTCTCAGGAGACATCCTGTCCGTCGAGACATTCAACAATCTCCAAGTGCCATATGATCAGCTTCAGCCGACCAAGCCTTTCTCAGGAGGCACTGATGGTTCCACTGTTCCGATAGGGCAAGTTTGCCTTCCTGTCACCTTTGGGTAGCGCAACAACTACCGCACCAACTCATTGACTTTGACGTCGCCCACATTCGCCTGCCATACAATGCCATCCTCGGGTACCCAGCCCTGGCCAAGTTCATGGAAGTTACTCACCATAGATACAATGTCCTCAAGATGCCAGGATGCGGTGGAGTTATCACAGTACCTTGTGAGGAAACGGATGCAGTGTGTTCTCTTGAGCGCGCCTTCCAGGCCGCGGCAATCGAAGACCCAGATCACAAGAGCGGGAGACTTCCCGAGGTGGTCCCTAAGAAGAAGAAGGCTTCACCTGGCCCAAACCCTCACGAGACAGGCACCTCCGGAGCCGTTGTGTCAGGATTCGCGCCCGTTCAGGGGGCGCCACCCTCTGCCGCATAGGAAGGCGCACCCGGCGCCCCTCTCTGGGAGGGCTCGGGGGCTCTTTCTTGGAGAGCCACCGACTTTGCCAAGCTCACGAGGGAGGCGCTCCGGCACCACTTGGAGGCATGCTTCAAGGCACGTTTCCCTCTGGAAGATATGAGGCAAGGAGGGCCAAACCTTCAGGAGTCGTCGCGAAAAACATTCAGGAACTACAGGAGTCAAGAGTCATGTGCGGCAGCCACCGCCTACCTGCCGTAGCCCCCCATCCAGGCGAGGATGGTGGGCTGCATGTCTGCATCGACGTACCAGGACTCAACCGAGCTGCGTCTCAGGAGCGCCTCTGGCCTTCACGGATGGGGCGCTGCGAGGGCCCACCTCACAGCTACGTTCGCATGCCTTTCGGCCCGCCGAACGCGGTCGCCCTGCTGAGGAGCATTCTGGAGGCTCAGGAGGCCAGGCATCGCGCGGTCCTGGCGGAGATGGAGATGGCCCTCGAAGATCCACCCGTGCCCCCAGAGCCTCCCGAGGCTCCAGGTCCTAGGAACTCGTGAGCGTCGGCTTCCTCACCACGCGTCGTCCGCTGCTTCAGCATCACTTCATCTCCACTGGTATCAGGTGACATCTTTCAAAGTTTCCTTTTCAGCTGGGAGCGCCCACAGGGCTGCATCATTCCCAGGTCGCGTGGGTCCGTCCCTGCGGCATGTATCCATTTTGCTTATGCTCTTTACCTACCTTGTTGGGGGCGCCCCTCGGGCTGCATTATCCCCAAGCCGCTCGGGCCTGACCCAGTGGTGTTTGCTTTTCTGCATCTATCTAAATAGATTTGCTCCTTCATGCTTAACATGCTTAACCTAATCGCGTGCTCGATTGACACCTACCTTTGGAGCCGCTCGCTCCAGCACGGCACTTGCGCATGGGTCCGTTCCTGCAACACCGACAAATCTGAGTGGTCGAGCTCTGGCCGCGACAGCCCCGCAAGGCGCCACCTCACCAGGCCCTCAGTGCCCCAATCACTCCCTCGGAGCGACCAATCGTTCGCTGTCAACGGTAACGACAGACCTTGTTTCCCCTCGTGATTGGTATGCAGGACCAGCTCCAGGAGTAACACTGGTGGCGTCACGAGTCTTCTCTCCCTCTCTCCGGCACGATCCGCTCGCGCGTTAAAAGGGGGGCGCCTGAGCATCGCGGCTCATGGGCTCTTACTGGCTCTCCATCCCTCACCCACTGGCCTTGACCCACGGCATCGTGACCTGTCATACCAGCGGCGGCTGAGCTCGCTCGAGGGCCGGGACCTGAGGACGTAGAGAATGAAGGAAAGTGCGGGGGAGAGGGAAGAAGCTCACGAGGACCTAAGCCAGCAAAACCTCAGCTGCCGCCACGCAGGCCCGGCGCTTCGCCGAAAACTACTCCAAGCCTACCAGATAAGTCACGCGAAAACTGAATCGACTCGGAGCCAAACCCTCGCCTACTACAGCTCTGCCACGGCCAACTTGCTTGCCTTTCTCGCCAGCGGAGGCTGCTTGAGCGCTAAAGGGGACCTCCTGAGCATTGCGACTCAGGGGCTCTTACTGGACCTTGGGCCGCTCACCTCCTGGCCTTGACCACAGCATCGTGACCTGGCATACCAGCGACGGCTGAAGCTTTCTGGGGGACCGGGACCTATTGGCGTAGAGCACCAAGCCCTCGTGAGGAAAGAAAGGGGGAGCCGAGCCGGGACAGGACAAGCATCTCGCATCGGTTCATAATAAGGATATAATATTCACAAAAGACATGGCCAGCGCCTTACATACCCCCGCGGGGTGGTACTTCGATTCCTCGCAGGGAACAAAAGGTGCTAATCCTAAGGAACGCTAACTACGCGCGCCTCCGCAGGAGACGCCATCATCAACTGTGGGCCGTCAGGCACCGGCGCCAACCCCATCCAGATCAGTGGCGTCGGCGGCCTGATGCAGCTGCCCTGCTCCGGGCGCGACGCGAGCTCGGGGGCTCGTAGCTTTCGTCGCTCTTCTCTAGAGTCGCGTGAAGCTCGGCGGAGTCGCTGGACCCTCCGGCTCCTCCGCTGCTGCCTGAGGAGCTGCGGGGAAGTGGTTGGTGGGCCTGGTCCTTGCCACGACGATGCTCCGGCCGCCTTCCTTGGGGCAGCATTCCAGCCGGCGTCCTTCCGCGTTGAAGACCTTGAAGAACATCAAGGAGGCTCCATCGTATTCGAAATGAATCACGAGGGCACCTCCTGTTCGGCAGACCCGGGCGATCTTGCCCCAGCCACGGGTCATGTAGACCTTGCCCGGAGCGACAACCTCAACATCCGCTCCAGTCGCAGGGGTACTGCAGTCAGCGTGCTGCAGCTAGAGCTTGAGAGGCTCCCTCGGCGGGATCTCAAAGGCGAAGGAGGGAGGAAGGCAAATCCGAGATCTAGGAGGCATGGCGGCGTGGAGCACAAGCTCGCAAGAGGAGCCCTCGGCGTGGACTCCAGGAGGAACGACGCACACCGCCGTAACTCGCCGACGGCGGCGGCCGCACCGTTGGTGTCGCTCGGCACCTTCTTCTCTAGGGCCCTCGATGTGGGCGTACAAGGGAAGCGGGAACCCAGGCGGCGGCTTCTCGAACCAGGGCCTCGATGCCTCCTGCCGAGCACCTTCATCTCAGCGCAGAGGAATAGCCGCTTTTTCGGCGGAAGCGGGTCGGGACCCTCTCGGGGGGCCTTTCCCTTCTCTTCTGCAAAAAACCGGCGAATTGGTGCCATTGGTGTAATGTTAAGCAAGGGCGAGGAAGAAGAAGAAAGGAGTAGAAGGGAGAGATGAACTGGAAGGGCTCGCCCCGTACCATAATTATAGCCGGAGGAGTCAACCGTCGGCCTCCACGATCGCAGGTAATCATGACCCATTTTTGCATGCAGGGACTTGTCAAGTCATGCGGTTGCCGAGGCGTCATGGGGAAGCGGAGACGCCCACGTCCAATCAATCGCCACACGCCGCCCAAGGCCACAGGCTGTTGGGGCCCGCGGCGCTTCGCACTTGCCCCTTCGCTTCTCTGCTAAGCCAAGTCCGGGCGCTTCCTCCTACTACTAGTAACTTCAAGATGAGAGCTTCATCATCTACAACTCCACCAGATCATACCATCAAGACAAGTTCCTTCAAATGCTTCACATGCGGCGGCTGAGGCCACAAGTCCTTCGAGTGTACAAACAAGCGCACCATGATCCTCAATGACGACGGAACCTACGACTCCATGAGTGAAGAGGACATGGAGGCCCTTGAGCAAGTGGCCATGCACCGATGCATGAATGAGGATGAAGATGATCAAGTCTTTTCTGACGAAGATTCGAGCCCCGCTCTCGTTGTCTCCAAGGTCTTGACACTTCAACATAACAAGACAAAGACCAAAGATGCCATATCTTCCACACCAAGGCGGGCATCAATGGAAGGTCCGTGAAGGTCATCATCGATGGAGGGAGTTGCCATAACTTGGCGAGTGAAGAACTATGCTCCAAGCTCCATTTGTTCAAGATGAAGCATACCCACCCCTACAAGGTCCAATGGCTTAGAAACTCCGGCACTATTCAAGTGAAACATATGGTGCAAGTTTCCTTCAAGATAGGAGCATACAAATATATTTTGGAGTGTGATGTCTTTCTGATGTCTGTCTGCCACCTCCTTCTTGGACGACCATGGCAATTCGACCGAAGCGTCATCCACAATGGCATACCAATCAGTATAGCTTCAAGATGAAGGGAAAGGAGTACGTGTTATGACCTATGTCACCTAGTCAAGTGATCGCCAACAAGCAAGCCACCCAACATGGAGAGAATAGTGAGAGAGTGAACCACCCAAATGAGAGTGAGTGCCACAAGACCAAATTGAGTGCCTCCACGATGAGTGACAAGAAAAACATAGTGCTATTTTCGACAAAAAGTGAGATGAGAGAAGTGTGTGAGAACCCATCAAGTTTCATGCACTATGTCATTTTGTGCAAGGACGAGGCACCCAAAACTAACACCTCTCACAATCTACCTTTAGTGTTATCTTCTCTATAGCAGGAATTCCCAGATGTATTCTTCGACGAGCTACCTCCGGGTCTACCTCCCTTTCGAGGCATCGAACACTGCATCGACCTCATCCCTGGAGCACCCCTTCCTAACAAGGCACCATACCGCGTCAATCCCGAAGAAACCACAGATATCCAACGGCAAGTACAACAACTCATCGGCAATAGACATGTATGAGAAAGCTTGAGCCCATGGGTCGTACTGGTAATCCTTGTTCCCAAGAAAGATGGTACATATCGCATGTGCTCCGATTGTCATCCTACCAATGCTATCGCCATTCATTATCAGTACCAAGTTCCACGCCTTGATGATATGTTAGATGAGCTTCGTGGAGCCACCATTTTCTCTAAGATTGATCTTAAGAATGGCTATTACCAAATTCGCATCCAACAGGGTGATGAATGGAAAACCGCTTTCAAAACCAAGTTTGGCTTGTATGAATGGTTGGTCATGCATATGGGTTTATCCGAAGCACCCGACACCTTTATGCATGTGATGCATTTTGTTCTTCGCCCATACATTGGCGTATTTGTTTTGGTCTACCTTGACGATATTCTTGTGTTTAGGAAATCTCTAAAAGATCATGTCTCCCTTGTTAGAACCGTGTTGCAAACTCTTAGAAAAGAGTGCCTTTATGCTAATATGGACAAATGCCTTTTTGGTGTTGATAAGCTCATTTTCCTGGGTTTCATTGTGTCTTCTAAGGGTGTTCATGTAGATGAATCTAAGATCAATGCTATTAAAACTTGGCCCCAACCAACGAACTTGCAACTAGTGCGTCGTTTTCTTGGCTTAGCCGGTTTCTATCATAGATTCGTGAAGGATTTTACCACCATAGCTTTACCTTTACATGCTTTGAGCAAGAAAAATGCACCATTTGTTTGGGGACCATCCCAAGATACCACATTCAATGAGCTTAAGAATTTGCTTATGCATGCCCCTTTGCTTGCATTACCCAACTTTGATAAAGCAATTGAAATACATTGTGATGCTAGCGGTTGCGACATAGGAGGTGTGTTGATGCAAGAGAAGCACCCCATAGCGTACTTTAGTGAAAAACTTTCCGAAGCGCAACTTAACTACCCTATCTATGACAAAGAGCTATATCCTTTACTGCGAGTCTTGCATGTCTAGGAGCATTATCTCCGCCCTCATGAGTTCATTCTTCACACGGATCATGAAACACTTAAGTACCTTAATGGTCAAACTAAGTTGAACAAGCATTGTTCTAAGTAGAGTGAATTCATTGAGTCCTTTCCTTATGTCATCAAGTACATCAAAGGCAAAGAGAATGTTGTGGCGGATGCGCTTTCCCGTAGATGCATGCTTGTTACCCAACTAGAATTGAATGTCATTGGCTTTGAGCACATAAAAGACTTGTATGCGCATGATCCTACTTTTTCTATTCCATATGCCAAATGTTCGATGCATACATCTTGGGAACGCTATTAAATCACAGATGATTATCTTATGTGAGCTCACAAACTATGTATTCCCAAGTCTTCTCTTCGTTTGTTACTTTTGCAAGAATCTCATGGAGGAGGACTTATGGGACACTTTGGACGAGACAAGACCTTTGCTATGCTCTCAAGGAACTACTTTTGGCCCAAGATGTTCCGCGATGTCTCAAGTTTCACCAATAGATGCTCTACATATTGGAAAGCTAAGTGTAAAGCTAAATCCCATGATCTCTATATGCCACTTCCAATTCCATATCACCCGTGTGAAGATATTAGTATCGACTTTGTGTTTGGTTTGCCTCAAACTCGAAATGGCAAAGATTATGTGTTTGTTGTTGTGGACCGATTCTCTAAAATGGCACATTTCATACCATGCAACAAGCTAGACGATGCTTCACATTTTGCCAATCTCTTTTGTAGGGAAATCTTGTGTCTACATGGAGTGCCAAAGAAGATTGTCTCAGACAGCAGCGTCAAGTTTCTAAGCTACTTTTGGAAGACCATATACGCCATGCTCAGAATCAAGCTCTTGTTCTCTTCGGCATACCATCCCCAAACCGACGGCCAAATGGAGGTCACGAACTGGACACTTATCTATGCTCCTACGCGTGTTGATCAAGAAGAACATCAAAGAGTGGGGGGTGTCTACCTATTGCTGAGTACGCCTACAATCGAGCATGCACTGGTACGCGTCGGTGCTATACAAATAGTTTTTAACCCCTTGCCGCGACGGGATTTGGAACCGTTGCCAAGTAAGGGTGGGCGATAGGGGCGTCCTTCCGACACGACCCAGAAACCGTTAGGGATAGGGAGCCAAGATGCATATACAGTACTCCTACTCGTTTGTGCTCGCATTGCCACCACCTCGGTATTCTGTGGTGCTACATTTACGACGCGCGGCCTATAACAAATGGTTCACTATTATAGAACATGTATGATAAGCATTCCCAAACCGTATGCGATAACTAATTAAGAAGATTAGCTAATCATCGTATGAGTGTCGGATAGGATTATGAAACATCGGACCATCGTAACATCATCGTACACAACAACTATCGCAGACGCTATTCTGTGGTGCAACGTTTATGATGCATACTTCATCAGAAATAGTTCATGGTTGCGAATCGTGTATGATAAGGCAACTATCACAAATGTTTAGTTTGCCCGCACAATTTGTGATATTGTCTGACATCGCACATGCTTTGCAAACAGCAACGGTGTGCACGCTTGCACATGTTTCCTCTGTGTGGATCGTCTCGGATTATGGTGTATATCGCAAACGTTTGTATTTTACAAACCGTGTGTGCCATAACGACCTGGAGAGCATAATTTCACCGCAATTTAATTGCTTCAATATCAAATTGAACCGGATTTGAATTTGAATTTGAATGTATGCTATAGCTTTATTCATATCCATCAGGTTCAGAAAACCGATGCATTATTCGATTCATAGGTACATATCAAGAATTACATAAGAACCAAATAAAGAATGATGAACCACAGTTGTATACTTGTACTATTAAAGACGGTAAAGAAGGAGGCGAAGTACATTCTGGTTGCTGAACAAGGTGAAGCGGAATGCCCATATTTTGCCCTCCTCCATGCAGAAGGCACGCACGACTCTAGTCCAACCCCTTGTGATGGCCGACCGCCCATACTTCGCGGTCTTCATGAGAACATCTAGATAATCATCGTGTTCTGGTAGAAATACTTTAACCTTTGCATGCCCACCAATCATGTAGTTTGATAGATAACTTGAGTCAACTGCTTTGGGAACCACTGCAAAGGAAAAAAGATTCAGACATTGTTATCTAACACAACTCATTATTGGCAGTAAAAAGAAAGGCTGCAGAGTTCTCACTTACCATCCCATAGTTTGCTGTTGTATTGGACAAAGTGTAAACAAATAGTTTAATTGCCATATTTTGTCCCATTTTACTAACAATCTTTATCAACTTCCTCACTTGATGCTGGTTCATCGGTATCTCATTTCCACATACGCAGAAAAGGTCGAAGCACGGATCTTTACCAATGACATATGTACCTAAAAGCACCAAGTTAATATTAGAAGCTAAACACCAATTGCACAATGATGTAGTACAACACTCTTTTATAATATCTTATAACATCCAATATACTCACATATTAGATGAATTAACATCTCATATTATGGGCCAAAAGGAGTTTATTACATTCTTACAAATTATCGGCTGATTAACTGTTGCTGTATCCATGGGTTAGAGTTAGTTTGAGCTAGTTTAGGCTCAAATAGCCCTAAAGTATATGTAAACATGAGGGCTAGTTTGAGCTAGTTGCATCTATAACCCACCCAAATAAACTATCCAACCCAAGAGGTGCTAATTGGAGCTAGTTCTCCTAGTGCATTTATTGTCAATCTAAGTATCTAACCCTGTGATCTAAACACCTCTTTGCATGGAGTTAGTTCAGGGTTAGTCATGAGCTAGAAACTAACTCTAACCTCTAGCTAAGTTGAGTATCCAAACAGGGCTGTGTTGTTGCTATCGTTGTTGTTGTTGCTGCTGCTCTTCTACGTATATCTAGACATCATCAGAACATTAAGGTAACACCTTTCCTTGTTGCTATGTAGCCTAGGATTTCATATGTAGACATTAAGTACAGTGCATGTTGCTATGTAGCCTTAGATATATTACATATGGCCCTAGTTAACCTAACGATAAATGGGTTGCAGATATATTTTGTTAATAGTCTGATTCGCTGATTAGTCCCATATCAGCCCCCGACCTATATGGTACCAGCTACCGATATCCTGAATAGTGAGCATATATAAGCCATGGGATGAAACTAACCTCAATGGAAAGTAGTAGTCGTTCCCAGAATTGTCCTATGTAGGTCCATCGAGAAGCATGTTAAGCACAACAGGCTAAACATCAACCAAAATTATCCATGGCAGACAAAATAATCTCCAAAAGATAGCTTCAGTGTGCAGGTTTAAGCACACTAGTAAAGCAGAACAAGTGGAAAAGTGTGTTAACTACAACAGGCCTAACATTTAACAACAAGCAAACATAGTCATTCGAACTGGTATTGTGTCGGTCTAAGTACACTTGTTATTGTTAAATAAAAATGGAAAGGCGTGTTAACTACAAGATGTGGCTATCAAATGTAGTCATTCATAGTGGTATTGTTGAAACTAGTACTGATGAAATTGAACTGCATAGTTCATACTTGCACATATAGAACATCACGTTGTGAATATCTGCAATAAACAAGGCATACTACGAACAACCAAAGGTAGCATTTGAAACTGGACATATACTAATTACAAACAACAGAACAATCAAAAAACTTGAAAAGAGGCATATGCTAGCTATAACAGGCTTAACAACAAGCAAATATATGCATTCCTATCGATATGTTTAAAACTGGATTGATGAAATGTACTACACAGTAAATAATTGCACATATAGAGCATCACATTGTGAACAACTTAAATAAACAAGGCATACTGCAAACAACCAGATATAGCAATTAAAACTGGACATATTCTCACTACACTACAAAAGGGACTCGACAAAACAAATCATGGATTTCCTCATTTGTCACAGATGGGATCATTACCATGGGAAGAGCACGAACTCTTGATGCGCTCCATGTTGTCGTAGATGGGCTCCTTTCCCTTGGAAGAGCACGGCTCTAGGATGCCCTCCCTGATGTCGTAGACGGGCTCTTTCCCCTTGGAAGAGCCATTGAGGGTGCCCTCCTCATGGTCGCCGTCTATGAGGTCTGACACGGAAGTTGTGGATCCCAAGCCAGCGTTGTAGAACATGTCCTTTAGGAATGACAAAAGGGGCTCGATGGCGATGTAGGATGGCAAATTCTTGACAGCGAGCTAGAAGAGATCAGCGGCGGGGCCATGGATGAGATCTTCGACGGTTGAACCCGAGGGGTTGGGGTGGGGCACTTAACCTATGACATAGCGCGCCTCAAGTCATCGCTGTTTATGACCTTCATGTCGTAGTCGGCGTCCGCGACATACCCACATACTCTAGCCTGCTGATAGAGTGTCTGCGGCCAGTAATGGTCGTCAGCTTCCTCGACGACGTTGGGCGAAGAGACCGTGATACACCTCTTTTGGGCCAGTCACTCCTCGAGCTCCATGGGAAGTGTAGCCGGGCTTAGGCTGCGACGATCTGGAGCGGGGCATGGGAATGGGGATCTGTGGGAAAGGAGCGTTTGGAAGGCGTCATCTAAGAAACTTAGGGCGGCCTGGGTATGGAGATCGGTAGGTAAGCTGCACGGGCAGACCGACAGATATTGACAATGGAGGTCTTGCGGCGGCGGCGGCGGCGGGGGTGACCTTGCTAGGGTTTCAAGCGAGGGAGGGTGTGTGTGTGTGCGCGCGCTCGCGCTCAAGGAGGTTTTGGTGTGTGTGTGTGTGTGTGTGTGTGGAGGGGGGGTGTTTGAGGAAATGACGCGGGTACTAAATTTTTTACTACACGGGAGTCAAACGTGGGAGTGAAATGCTGGGGCTATTGAAAATTTTGATGATGGTGCATCACACACGGTCCGGAGATAACAACCATGTGTTATGAAACACAAAAGGCCTCGAGGCGGGCAAATATTTTCTAGGGGCAGGCGGGATTGGGAACAAGAAACATCGCACATGGTCTGAATATAACAATCGTGTGTTATCAACAAAAAAGCCTCGAGGCAGGCAGATATTTTCTAGGGATGCAGGCGGGATTGAGAACAAAAAACATCACACACGGTCCGGAGATAACAACCATGTGTTATGAAACAGAAAAACCCTCCTCGAAGCGGGCATATATTTTCTAGGGATGCAGGCGAGATTGGGAACAATAAACATCACACACGGTCCGGAGATAACAACCGTGTGTTATGAAACAGAAAAACCCTCCTCGAGGCGGGTAGATATTTTCTAGGGATGCAGGAGGGATTGGGAACAAGAAACATCACACACGATCTGGAGATAACAACCGCGGTTGTGAAACAGAAAAACCCTCCTCGAGGCGGGTAGATATTTCTTTAGATGGGGAGACTTGTGGAGCCCAATGTACTCTGCGGATGTGCGCGTGACAGGGGCACTAGCGTGGCACATAGTTAGTTTGAATGAACCGTGTCTGTTGCGTCATCCGACTTGTCTAATGTTCATTAATTTGGTGAAAAATGATGCAGGAGAGGGTCAGAACACGAACACACTTGCATGTGGACCACATTTATGTATGAAAAGGGTGGTTTGATTTTCAAATACCAAATGCAACTTCGATGTCGCACCTATCTCGCAAAGCGCATGGTATTGCTTGCCCCCCTCGTGTAGGCACGAAGGGAATCCTAAGCTATGAATGCATGCCCCCAAACTGAGGTTCACCTAGCAAAGCGAGAAGTAGCTAGCAGCCCCCCTCGTGTCGGCACGAAGGGAATCTTAAGCTATAAATGGATGCCCCCAACCATGGTTCACCTAGCAAAGTGCGAAGTACTTGCAGCCCCCCCTCGTATC
>NC_041385.1:338045625-338063473 GCF_002162155.2 Triticum dicoccoides
TTTCAATTGGCGGGCCAGAGAGGCATCTCACCAAGATTGATCGTAAAACGGACCAAGAATAATCCACCTTGGTCGTACAACCTCTCTCTTATTGCTGGTCAAAGTGATGGTCGTCCATGCGACCCCCCCGGGGGAGGGGGGGTAGCTCGCCAATAATCATGTAAGTAGCTAGTCCCCAAAGACAACCACTTCAGGCGTGTGGCCCAAACGTATGTATGGAGAGGTGTGTTTTTAGTACACAGTGGAACAACTTTGATGTGGTACCGTGATTTCGAACTAGAAATCCCCACACTGAGTGAGGGTAAGGTTGATGATGCATATGTATGTTACACCACACTTCAAGCCGACGACGGGATTCATGCATGCATGCGTGCATAGTATATGCGCTCAAAATTTAATTAGGTCTGAATCTCATCATGACCTATACTACGATAACACGAAAGAAATGAAGAATCCGCCATGGTAACCTATCTTATTGTCGGTCAAGGTGATCATGGATGTCCACGCGGGCCCACGGATATATAGGCTTGTCGCCGATAATCATGCGAGGGAGTGTACCGTTCGAAGACAACCACTACATGCATATGTATGTAGATGATGCGTGCATGCATGTTTGAATAACATTTCACAACATTGATGTGGTGTGTGCATCGAAAATCGTACACTCTCCCCACACAGAGCGAGATCGGTTCATGACGTGTCGTTGTACTAGACACTTCGACTCGATGGGAGGGATTCATGCGTAGACATGCATGTGTGTGTGCTCATATATATAGTACACCTCTTTTATACTCCCAGGAGTATGTACTCCTATCCTAAATGGATAAGGTTTGTTAGATGGCAGGATAAACCACCGAAAAACCAAAATGCAGAAGAAAAGGATCATGCAATTGGGTCCACTCACCTGGAAGGGAGGAACGACCATCTGGTCTACTAGAAACTCGGTGTGTGGTTAATAGCTATTCTGGTTGCTAAAATTTGAGTATATTAAGATACCCGTCTCCATCCGTGGAGGATATGTACAGTACTACAGTGTCCCATTTTTCAAATGAGTATGCGCCTCAATTTTTTCAAGGAGTATATACTCCATTTCTTGATGTAGTACATACTGCCTTTTTCTAGTACATACTGACTTATTTATTGGAAGGGGAAGCTGTATGGAGTATATATTGTTTTTGTAAGGAGTGCATACTTTTTATATGAATTTATACTGCATTTTTAGTAGGTATATGCTACCATTAAAAATAGTTTGCATTGTACTCGTTATTTTAGGCAGTATATACTTCATCTAATTATACTTAAGAAGTAAACACTCCTTGTTAAAAAACAACTCTATGCTTCAATTGATTTAAAGCAGTATATACTTCATGGAATACAAAACAGTATATACTTCCGCTGATCTCTTTTTGTATGCTTTTTTTCGGGGGTATGCGATGTTGTTCTTCGAAGAAGTATATCCTTCTTATCATTTCAAAATGTGTACGGTGTTTTTCTCTATACTATTTATTATTGAGATAATTTTATACTTCTTCTCAAGAAAGAAATACATACGAAATATGGCCAAAGAAGCCTGTGTGGCTTCTTCAGATAGAAGTATTGATCCATGAAGTATGGTTAACAAGATATATACCTTGGTACATGATGTGCAAAACTGTGTATCTTAATGGAAACATCAATACAACCAAGAAAATGGGACTACACAACTACTTTTACATCTTCAGAGAGAAATACCACCCCCAAAAAATGGAAAAAAAGAAGTATATCTTCCAGCGAGCTACCAATGACAGCAAGTATACTTCTGGAGATTGAATTGAGGTGCTCCATAGTCACAGAAATTTATATGTTTTGCATCCCTTGATAGTCAATGGAAAACAATTAGCAACATAAAATAGACTTGCTTGGAAAAAAACAATGTATAATTTGTACAGTATAACCTAGCCTCTAGGTAAGTATATACAATGTACTGAAGTAGGTACAAAGAAACCGAGTAAAAAGAGGTTCAAAAAACTTTTTCATGCGGAAGAACAATAAGCAGCCTAATATATGGGAAAAAGAGTTTAGATCTTTAAGAAATAAAATTTAATTAGGTAGCCAAGGTGAGAAAACTAGTTTCTCCTCTGGTTCTCAAGTGGCTAAACGTGAGACAATGAAACCTCATTTTATGAGACAAAACTGCAGAAATATTGCACACAACCATGTCGTACCAACCAGCCAGCCAGCCGAGCCCCAGCCTGCGCAAGCTCCAGCGGCCGGACGATCGACGAGGACCGGACGTCCGACACTTCCAACGCCCGGACGACCGAGCTCCACCGGACTACCGGCACCACCATCATAGAATGAAAATGTAGGAAGTATGGAAGCCTCCAGATAACCGACGCTCCGGATGTTCGATGTACACCGGACATCCGACGCCACTTGATCAGAGCTGAAACATCGGAAGTCCGACACTTAGTGGACATCCGAGCCCCCGCGAGACACCGGACGTCTGGTAACTGTCGGACGTCCGCCACCTATGTGTTGACAGCGTGTTGGGCCGAAGCCAATGTACCCTTTCGTGACCCTAGGCTATATATACTCGTCCTCCTCCCTCGGGTTAGCAATGTGATTGCTCATTTGAGAGATAGAGCTTTGCTCATAGACTCGATTACTTCTCCATTGGAGTTAACGACCTCTACGGAGAAGATCCACCAAGTGTATTAAAGACCCCTTGTGGGAAGACCCCTCAAGACCTCCTCACAGAGATGAACTACCGCCTCTTGTATCGTCCTTTCTTGCGTTTGCATCTTGTATCACTCTTTATGTTTCTGGATCTAGCATATGTGTGATTGGATCTCGTCAATTTGAGTGTTTCCCCCTCATGTTCTTCATGTTCGTCGTAGGATCACCTCCAAATCATGAAAGATCGGCCCTAGGGTTTCCACCCTACATCATGGTTGGTATGAACAAATCTATGAGAGGGTGAGATCTCCCGCTTTTAGCACTCACTTTGGCCTCAAGGTGCTCGATCAGCCCCTGATTTGTGGGATCAAACTTTACGCCTGCCAGCAGCTCCGGCCAATCCTTCTTGGACCTGCATCGGTTAATTCAAGTTAAATGGTACTCAATGTATGATCAATCAACTATTTTAAGTAAATGATGAAACATGTCGACAGATAAGTGGTACTCCAAATCTGAAGTCCACAATACCCAAACAAACTGGGGTATCGACTTCATTACTACATGCAGAATCTAAAATCTTGAAAACCCCCATAAAGATTGAAATCATCATACAGGGCGACACGACGAATACTCACAGTAGCGGCATCGGTGGTTCCTTCCTTCATCCAGCTAGCTTGAAGAGCATCCTTGTTGAGATTAATGTTTTGAGCGTCTTCCTTATGACTACTTGCAATGAAGTATAGCAGCTCCAGCAACTCATCGCTCATTGTACCAAATGGATCGGAACAAGGCAGCGGATGGGTGGCAGGGAGACCGAGAGAGAATGGAGAGTGATTTTGTAGAGAATGGGAGTGTTGTTGTACTACGAGATGGGTAAGGCTAACTTTGGTGAACTGAACACGCCGCCGGGACTCTTGTGTCACCTCGTGCAAAGCGTGTTGTCATGTCAATTCAATGTCAGGACATGAAGAATAATTTGACCAACTTATACTAGTACTACTATACTAATTACTAATCGTATTTAGTGTCACATTTTAACCATAGTTTTAACTAGCAAAATGTCAATGCATGTCACCAAAAAAATTACCGTTGGAAACTATGTTGAAATACAAATCCAACGATATAATTTTTTGTGCATGCATTAAAATTTAGTTAGTTAAATTTATGGTCAAAATTTGACACAAATTTATGAAGGGGACCAATAAACCAGGAGGAAGATAGTAGTACGAGTAGCGCAATATACGGTATAGGGGACTACTAGTACTAGTACAAATTTAGAAATGGAGTACAAAGTTACAAGGTTGTGCGACAGATTTTGTAGACTACATGAGTAATACAAAATATAGTCCTCGTTGGACAACACTTTCACCAACAAGTACGCACTTGAAGCCTAATTGATATATATGGCTTCTACACAACATATCCATCATCATTATCAGTACATGCTATGCAGGTGAGTTTGGATGCACTTGATCCCCAAAAGGTATCTATCGTTCAATCTAACTACAATACATAATATCAAACAAAAGAGGGTCATGCTACAACAGCTCGATACATGGCTCAGTTTAGATATCACTATGAATCAAGTTGTGCATATTTGATGTTGGCATGAACCACATTGCCGCATGTCAGGTTTGCAAAAGCCATTCATTGCTTGGAAGCTTGATGCCTTTCACAGACTAAAGATCATCTGGCAAGAAGTTGTGTCGACGAATCTACGGATATAGTGATTCATGAAACCCATGGTACGATGTGTAAACACAGTTCCCCCTGGCGAATGAATGTTTCATAGCAAGATAATCATCGCCGATGATATGATTGATGATTGGTTGGATGATCGGATAATTGAGCTCAAGGAACATGGAGTGGTTGCCAAGGCTGTAAACCCGCCTCCAGTTGAATACGCCTGGCCCAACGGAGCTGGGATCTTTCTCGAACACGAAGCAGCCATAGCCATCATAGTCACGAACGCCCCAAGCATTGTACTGCATTTGGTTTGATGAAATGGTTTGGTAAATTTGGTACATGCAAATGAGCATCAAATGACCACCGTCAGTTGAACGAGCGATAAACTACCACCCATTGACTTGTATATTTCCAGGTCCTGGAATTATGAAGGCCAATGTATTTGCGTCTGCTACAACAAATCAAAGTGGAGGCCAAAAGGAAAAAAATATAAAATCATGTTCAGAGTATGTGTGGAATTAATATTATTATACTAGTGACACAGATCATAGCCAGAGAATTGTAATGTTGTGGTCATAATCATACCCCAAGTTAAAAAAATTAGCCAATGGCTTTCATATTCTAGCAATATGTCATGGTTCAAACATCATGTAACAACGAGAGGAAAACAGCTATGACAGAGCCTACTTAGATTCTACCATAGCACTTACTACTACTTTTCTCAAATCAACTCTAAGCAATAACATGCGTTGTTATAAAAATCTTGGAAATGAGAGTAACATATAGCAATCATGATGTTATGCTCATAATATCTATTCTAACAATCATTAGATGCCAATTGTTCTCATATCAACTCTAGCAATAACATGTGTGGTCATAAAAATCTAGGAAATGAGAGGAACATATAGTAATGATGTGGTTATAAACATACCATCTATTCTAAATTTCTAACAATTAACAGGCAGTCGTATTCATAAGGTAAAGATGAGATGAGATAGAACAATTACACGACGATAGGTTCCACCAGTATGTGTAGCCAATCTGTGCGCTGACCGCGTAAACAATGCCATCATGCACTATAGCATCAGACAGAAATGGAGGATCAACAGGATTGATGATGAGCCATAACCATGTACGGCGACTGGATTCCAGATAGACTAGTCCCATGCCGAATAAGGCAATGAGCTTGAATCCATGTACTCTTTTGATGGCCTGGGCACTTCGCAGATTTCAACCTTTAGCAAACGGAGGTCGTACCAAAAGCTCGACATGTCTCGTGCATAGTAGGCAGGAGTGTTCGGCGGGCCGCGATGCTCAATGCCGGCGGTATCCGATGATGGATGGGTGATCTCTCGCTGGGTGTAGATATCAACAAGATGCCACGGACTACCGGATTGGTGGATGAGGACGACCCAGTTGGCCTTAATGCCCGCCCAGTAGTGGCTGCGCATGAAGGACATGTGGGCAGGTAGTGGTAGCATGTCAAGGGGCACGATGACAACCTTAGTAGGATCCTCAAGTCGGTGTCTGGGCCACCTGGGAGGATTGGGCATCAGCAACCAGGGTGTCTTGAAAAGGGCCGGCCGGCCGCAGATAAGTACACGCTACATAGACACTGAGCATGCGGCCAGACGCATGGTGCTGGGCAGGTCCATAGGATTACATATCTGCTCCAAGAGAACATCGGGGAGGGAGTTCCAATCGAGGCTCTGCGTGTCAGTCGGTTCTGCTTTAGGCTTTTTTAGGGCGCTGAGTGATTGGGATTTTTGGTGCCTGCGAGCGAGCTGGGAAGTGGATTCGGGCGAGCGAGCGAAGAAGATGGCGTGTGTGGCCGAGTAGTGGGGGGGGGGATATGGTATGCGTGAGCTACCGAGGAAGATGGCGCTGGCGGGCGAGTAGTGAGCGGGGGAAATGTGTGACAATCTGGTTTTTGCCCTCTCTTCTTTGCATGGTTTTCAGTTGATTTGGTTTTGAGTTTGGAGTTTTTGAATCATTTCATTTGGACTTAACCACTTGGGTACCCCTTGACTTTCACCCAAGTGCTTCCACTCCTTCTCAAACGATCACTACATCTCTGGATCATCGCAAAATATCACTTGGAATATTTTACTTAAATGAAAAATATTCATTTTGCCCTCCTAAACCCTAGCTAGCCCTTTGTGCTCCAAAGCAATCCTAATTTTTCTTGCCCCTAAAATCCTAAGAAAAATCCCAATTATTCTTTGAACCCTGGGGCACCTTTCTGAGCATAAATATTTCATCACTTTTTGGAATATTTTGGCTACAGTAGATCTTTTCATTTCTGGATAGAAATGGTAGTTTCTACAGCAACTACCATTTTACTGGCTCCATTGTAGCTGGTTTTTCTTGCGCATCTTCACCTTAGTAAGTGTTGGCTAGCCTCCAAAGCCCAGCCTTCAACTCCCAGTGGTTTGACCACAGTAAGCCTCCAGAGTTACTGTCCAGAAACTTACTTGGAGTACAAATTCATTTCTACTGCGCATGGAACCAAACCCAACCGTGGTAACACTTAAAACTACCAAGGACTACACGCCAGATATGCACATAGCGCTTAGGTTGGCCTGATGTCATAGTTCACGCGGTGACCGCATTTGTCCAGGTGTGCTGGCATGCAAAACACGCGCTCTGAGTTCCGTCGAGCGCTCTGTTGCGTGCGTGCTCGCTGCCCGGCCTGCCCGAGCATGCCAAACCGCGCCACCATCTCTGTCTCCACCCCCTTAACTCCTCCCTGGCACTCACCGATGCTGGAGATCGCCGCAGCTGGCACGGGCACGGTCCGGCCAATGACACAGTGTGTGGCGCAGTATGCTCGTCCGCGCTCACCAATAGTTCCATCATGAACTCCGTCCTCTTCCCCCTCTCTGTCTGGCGCCGTTTGTCGCCAGGCGCCGTGGACAGGTGTCCTCCGGCGGAGCCCGAACCCCCCTCGCCGCTCGCCTATAAATGCCGCCAACCCCAGCCTCCTCGAGCACCCGCAACCACTCCCACACTCACCACAACCTAGTAGAGAGCCGCAGCCCGGTCGGGTAGGCCGCGGGCTGCCGTCCCCTAGCTCGAGCTCGCCGGTGATCCCCTCGGATTGTCCCCGTAGCTCCAGCCCCTCCCAGGCTTTCGCCATTCTTCGGTGAAGCCGTTCGGCCCTATTGGAGCCCCTAAAGCCGCCCCTAGCCGCCGTCGTCTTCGTCTTCGGCGACCGCTACCCTCTACCTCCGCTGGAGAGGCTGTTTTTGACGCCGTCCGACCACTCCTAGCGATGCCTACGGGTACGGGCAGGTGTGCCATCTTGTTCTCCTTTGATTCCCCCCTCTCGTTTGGTCCCAAGATCCCTCGTCGCCGGTGTATGCTCCGGCGAAGCTCCGCCACTCTCTGTTTCCCTCTCCCCCTCCTCCTCACCTGACTAGCGGGGCCCACTAGTCAGCCACTCTGTACGTGCGCGAAGCGGTACGAGTGGTGGCGCCCTGGGCTTTTACGCCTTCGACGCCACCCCCAGTCTGTTTTATTTTTAATTCGAAATCATTTAAATCTAGAGAACTTCAAACAGCCATAACTTTTTATCTATAAGTCCAAATGCATTGATTCTTTTTGCATTGTGTTCTTTATCCAAAAATCTAGCAGCACCCAAAAGCTGGGATTTTTCCTTGCTGTCTAGATTTTAAGGTGAATTTAAGAAGGTTTCTTGATGTTTTCTTTTTGTGGTTTTAATTATTTTCAGAAGAGCAGGCTTGTCCTGAGGATCACCAGGAGGCTTGTGAACCTCATCTGCACTAAGGCAAGCCAGAACAACATTTTCATAGTGCCACTTCAATATTTGTTATTTTCCTACATGAACTAATGATTATTAATGCATTTAAATTATTGCTATGATAATTATATTCTGTTAGATGCTTGTTGTGATAGCCTGGTTTTTGCCCTCTTTTCTTTGCCTGGTTTTCAGTTGAGTTGGTTTTGAATTTGGGGTTTTTGAATCACTTCATTTGGACTTAACCACTTGGGTACCCCTTGATTTTCACCCAAGTGCTCCCTCTCCTCCTCAAAGCCATCATTTCACCTCTGGATCAACTCAAAATATTGCTTGGAATATTTTTCTTAAATGAAAAATATTCATTTTGCCCTCCAAAACCCTAGCTAGCCCTTGGTGCTCCAAAGCAACCCTAATTTTTCTTGCCCCAAAAAATCTGAGAAAAATCTCAATTATTCTTTGCACCCTAGGGCACCTTTCTGAGCAAAAATATTTCATCACCCTTTGGCATATTTTGGCTATAGAAAATAAATTCATTTCTGGACAGAAATGGTAGTATCTACAGCAACTACCATTTTACTAGCTCCATTGTAGCTTGTTTTTCTTGTGCCTATTTACCTTAGTAAGTGTAAGCAAACCTCCAAAGCTCAGCCCTTAACTCCCACTGGTTTGACCACAGTAAATCTCCAAAGTTACTGTCCAGAAACTTGCTAGCAGTACAAATCCATTCCTACTACACCTGGATCCAAGCCCAACCGTGGTAACACTTCAAACTACTAAGGACTACATGCCAGACATCAAGTTAGCGCTTAGGGTGGCCTGATGTCACGGTTAAGCGCGCAGGGCGCCGCCTAGCGCTTTGTTAAGCGCGTGCTCGCTGCCCAGCCTGGCCGAGCATGCCAAGCCTCGCCACCATCCCCGTCTCCACCCCCTTAACTCCCCCTGGCGCTTGCTGGCGCCGGGGCTCACCGCAGCGGTCACGGGCACGGTCTGGCCAACGACACAATGTGCGGCGCACTATGCTCGTCATCTTCTACCTCGCCCCCGTGCTCGTCCGCCCGCCAATACTTCCCCATGACCTCCGTCGTCTTCCCCCCCTCTCTCTGGCGCCGTTCGTCGCCGGGCGCCGTGGACAAGTGTCCTCCGGCGGAGCCCGAACCCCTCTCGCTGCCCGCCTATAAATGCGGCCACCCCAGCCCTCCTTGAGCACCCACAGCTACTCCCCAACCCTCCACAAGCCAGTAGAAGTTGCAGCCTAGTCGGGCAGGCAGCGGGCTGCCGTCCCGAAGCCCGAGCTCGCCGGCGATCCCCTCCGGATCGTCCCTGCTGCTCTGACCCCTCCCAGGCCAGGGCGACCCTGCCAGGGCCTCCGCCACTCTTTTCTGAAGCCGTCCCACCCCGTTGGAGCCCCTGGAGCCGCCCCGAGCCGCCGTCGTCTTTGTCTCTGGCGACCTCTGCCCTCTGCATCCGCTGGAGAGGCTGTTTCCGATGTCGTCCGGTCACCTTTAGCCATGCTACGGATACGGGCAGGTGTGCAATCTTCTTCCACTTCGATCCCCCTAAGGGAGTCCTGGATTAGGGGGGGATTTGGACAGCCGGACTATATACTTTGGCCGCACTGTTGGACTGTGAAGATACAAGACTCAAGACTTTATCCCGTGTCCGGATGGGACTCTCCTTTGCGTGGAAGACAAGCTTGGCGATCTGGATGTTAGATCCCCTTCTTTTGTAACTGACTCTGTATAACCCTACCCCCTCCGGTGTCTATATAAACCAGAGGGTTTAGTCCGTAGGACAAGAACAATCATAATCATAGGCTAGCTCCTAGGGTTTAGCCTCTACGATCTCGTGGTAGATAAACTCTTGTAATACTCGTATCATCAAGATCAATCAAGCAGGAAGTAGGGTATTACCTCCATCGAGAGGGTCCGAACCTGGGTAAAACATCGTGTCCCCTGCCTCCTGTTACCATTAGCCTTAGGCGCACAGATTGGGACCCCCTACCCGACATCCGTCAGTTTTGACACCGACATTGGTGCTTTCATTGAGAGTTCCTCTGTGTCGTCGCTGCAAGGATCGATGGCTTATTCAATCATCAACAACAATGCGGTCCATGGTGAGAATTTTCTCCCCGGACAGATCTTCGTGTTCGGCAGCTTCGCACTGCGGGCAATTCGCTTGGCCATCTGGAGCAGATCGACAGTTGTGCCCCTGGCCATCAGGTCAGATTCGGAAACTTAAACTACATGGCCGATATCCGCAGAGACTTGATCTTTGACGGATTCAGGCCTGCGCCAGGAGCGCCGGACAGTCACGACGAGCATGGCTTAGACCTGCTGTCAGACAATATTGGGGATGTCGCACCTGCGATAGCTTCGGACCTAAATCCGGGGCAGATTGCACCCTGCCCCGGAGGCCGCATACTCATCGGCAGTAGAGCCGAACATAGACTCCACCCCCCAAGGAAGTCTGTGTCACCAGACCCTCTGACTTGTGTCCGACTGTAGGTTCTAAACCGCGTGCACCCGAGCCCATCGTATCCGGTTGGGCTCCGGCAATGGAGTTCAGCGCTGCGGATATCTTTCAGCACTCGCCCTTCGGCGACATGCTGGATTCATTATGGTCTCTCTCCTTGTAAGGAGACTCTTGGCCGAACTATGTCCGACTCGAGTGGGAAGCAGGCGACGAGGAAATTCGTTGGCCACCCACCACCCACTTCATTTCCACTATCGACGATTTCACCGGCGTGCTTGACTTCGACCCTGAAGACATCGACGATGTGGACAACGATGCAGGAGAAGAACAGGAACCATCGCCCATGGGGTGTTGGACAGCCACCTCCTCGTATGATATATATATGGTGGACACTCCCAAAGAACCCAATGACGACGAGGCAACGGAGGATAAACCCTCAAGGAAGAAATCAAAGCATGGGTGTCATGGGCGTCGCTCCAAGCCCCGCCACAGCAATACCGGCACAGGAGACGAAAACAATCCGGATGGTGCCGAAGATGAATACAATCCCGATCAGTCAGCCTTCGAGCAGGCCGAACAGGAAGACGGATAGGATAGCCCAGATGAACAAGGGACGGACGGATACTTGGAGGAGGACAACCACATGCCTCCCTCCGAAGACGAGGTGAGCCTTGGCGACGATGAATTCGGCGTACCTGAGGATCTCGTAGAGCAGGTTCGCTTCAAGCGACGGCTTATGGCCACTGCAAGAAGCCTGAAAAACAAGCAATAGCAGCTCCAAGCTAGCCAAGATCTGCTCACAGACAGATGGACTAAGGTCCTGGCAGCCGAGGAATATGGACTCGACCGCCCCACCAAAGGGTACCCAAAGCACAATTTGCTATCTCAACTTGAGAAGGAAGTCCTAAAGCCCACACCCCGATGCCAATAAATCACGGTCCAGGCCAATACGCAGGAAACGCGAGGCGGCATCCATAAACCTCGACGCAACAGACATAAGCGTCAAAAAACAATGACGACACCCAAGACACGGCAGTCGGTGCCGGATTCCGCGGCTCCCAGTCGGGTCAGCGGAAAGAGAACAACTCAGGCCCATCCGGCCCGGGCAGCATACTTGACCAATCATGTCAAACTCATGGTACCCCTGGAATGGCAGTCAATCATACCAATAGAGAATGCCGGATCTTGAAAACAAAATGGCTGGTCGTGCGCCGGAAACAATAAAAAGGGGTCTCAAGGCTATGGAGACAATGAGGAGCTCAGACCATCAGACATTATGAGGTAAAAGGAAAAACCTCCGCAAACCAACAAGGGAACGAATACAAGTCACCCCATGGTACAAAAATACGGCCGATCACCTCCGATCACACAGACCGTCCAGCCAATTTCAACCATGGCAATTTAATTGCACTTACCATCAACCCAATAGTTGGTGGGTTCCACCTCACACGAGCCCCTATTGGCATAAACAGCAGCCCAAACTTGCTGCGCCAAGACACAGTTCACCAGATAGGTATTTATTGCTCGAGGATCAAACCCACTAAAAACATCTTCTCAAAGATGTCGTTCCAGGTGTAAAGGCCAAGTCTTACAGGCCCACCACCCTGGAGGTTGTCTTCGGATCACCAAACAAACACCATACCGAAGAGTAAGTCTTTGGCATTGTCCCCTTATACAGTAATATACTACCGGGACGAACCCCGTTGGCTCGACTCAGCACGGTACCACACCATGCCAAACCCACGTGACATAGTCACAATTATGGGCAAGGCCGAACTCCACCCCGACACTGGAAAGTATACCGTCGCTTAGGTAGCGAGTTGTGCCTTTCTATCAAACCTCGATTCAATAGCCAACCCCCCGGACACCAACAAAGGAGTCCGAGCTACATTACGGCATGATAGCCTGGCTCGACCAGGCTCCGATCAAGCACCCGCGGTTCAACCACCCTATGACACGCAAATGCCTCTAAGCATTTTTCTTTACAGGCTCACTTTTGCGCAGAACAGGACTGGCGACATGGAATCAGCTCGGACGCACAAAGAGGGAATACACAAGTATTCCCCAAGAAGACAGTTCGGATACACTTCGGATCCGCACACAGCTTCCTCCCGTACGGTCGCAACAAGTTCCGCCAGTATACCTCCTTTCATAGCATAAACCATACTTATACGCATAGACGTGTCACTCCACTACAACACGCATAACTATATAACACTTACCGGCCGTCATTCCTCATCGACGCTTTTTTTATCATAACGACACTTGCACATAGTGTCATGCCCCACTATGCCAGGGGCTTCATTGTCCTCATAATATGGCAACAAAGTCCGACCACCCTCTCGGTCGCTTGGCACCCTGAACTTATAGCACTATATGCATCATCTCCGAATCATGTCTTGGGTCATTTGTTGGGTTTTTCCCGGCTCCCATGTTTTGGTACCTTACGTTCCGCTCCATCGGCTAAGGTAGCACTGGGAGAACTACTGCGATTATGTCCCGATTCTTCCAGATGAGCACCTCAGTAGAGAAAGCCGAAAACTGACTGTCATGATACGACGAGAGCTGGCCAGCTGTTCGAGAGGTTGTAAAATCTTTAAGGATTTATTCTGCATAATGCCATAACAAATGCAGAGTGCGACGGATCGGTCTTCGATCAGGCGCTGTTAGAGCCCCTCATACGGTCTTCTGAACACCAGGGGTTGCGCCTACCCTACTCGAATTCCTATGGCTAAGTGAGAGTGATAAAGCCCTATAGTGTTATTGCCTACTTCGCTGTGATGAACACCTCCTTCAAGGACCCAAAAATGGGATAAAGAGTGTTCAGGTATGTCCCGAACACCCCTGTACTTTCTACGTGGGGGCAGAAGCCGACGACTAGCCAACTCTCAGGATTCATATATATCAAACGGCCACAAAGGAAGAAAAAACTTTCATATAACGGGCAATAAATAATAACAGTGACAGTGTTCCGCATTACAAAGGACAGCATGACTACCTTCAGGGAAATATAATGTCTTTGGTAGATTGTTCCGCCACAAGGCGGGCTCCTTTCAGGACACCATCATAATATAATTCGGGCTTGCGGTGCTCCTTACCCTCCGGTGGTCCCTCAGTCATCAGCTTTTCAGCATCAAGCTTCCCCCAGTGCACCTTCGCACGGGCAAATGCCATGTGTGCACCTTCTATATAGACCGGCCGCTTAATGACTTCGAGTCGAGGGCAAGCACCAACAATCCGCTTCACGAGTCCGAAGTAACTGCTTGGAATTGGCTCAGCGGGCCACAACCGGACAACTAAGTCCTCCATGGCTAGTTCGGCCATCTGGTGCAGTTCGATCAGCTGCTTCAGCTGATCGACAAAGGGCACCGGATAATTCGGCGCCAAATACTGCGACCAGAAATGCTTTTCCATAGACTTCTTCTCCTCAGCCCGGTAGAATTGAGCAGCATCAGATATGCTGCATGGCAGGTCCGCAAACGCCCTTGGAGAAACAAGAATTCAATTTGTCACTTTGAATTTCTCCTGCTACTATATAAAAATCGCTTTGAGTAAAAAGCCTTACTAGCCGCAATCCTCCTCGCCTCCTGAATGTCCTTCAGAGCACCTCGGGCTTCCTCCCGAATATCATTTGCGGCTTGGAGAGCTTGGGCGAGTTCGGATTCTTTTCCTGCTAGACTCTGCTCCAAGGTCTCGCTTTTCTTCACGGCCTCCTGGAGCTCTCGTTCAGCTTCAATGACCATGGCCTCGTGCTTCTCGCGAAGAGCCTGCTCCACGGCAGCCTTCTAGTCGGCTTCGGCCACAGCCTTCTTCAGTGCCTCAATTTCGGCATTTTCTCCTAGAGCACACAATACAAATGATTTCAGCAGGCACAACTACTCATTTGTGCTTAACTTATCAAAGGATTCAAAATACCTTGCTTGTCCTCCAACTGCTTCTTTACTCGGCCAAGTTCTTCTTTGGCCCACTCCAGACTCTGCTTTAGTCCGGACACTTCCGCAGTATGAGAGGCGGTCGTTGCTACAGACGCCTGTTTTCAAACAAAGAGATATATGTCATTAACTGAGTCTCCTGCGAAGCGGAAATTTGATCCACTATCCGGTTTTCTATCTTTCACCGGACAGTGCATCAGGGGCTACTGTTCATACTATGACAATCTTCAAAGGTTTCTAAAAACATACCTCAAAGCCTTTTATAAGGCTAATGCAGAATTCATTCAGTCCCTCTCAGTGGACTGAATCTTTTCAATCACCGCACCCATAAGGGCGCGATGTTCATCGACGATGGACGCATTCTTTAGCGTTGTCGATAGGCCGTCCAGCAGCTCTGCTTCGATAGAGGTTGCCGGCGGAGCGGGCTTGCCTCCTTCCGTCAAGGGAGGTTGCCTGCCTGTTCTTGGAGCTTCAAAGGTCTCCAGTACCGTGTCCGGCTACGGGCCGAATCTAAGATCGCCCCTGTCGTTGACGTTCATGGGAACTGTTGCTCCCGTGCATCCGGCCCCAGAGATGTGCCCTCCTTGGTCTGGGTCCTGTTGAGACGACACCTCGGTGTCACGCCCAGGCTTCGAGGAAGGGGCCCCCAGAGGCGTCTCGCTCTCCAGGGCATCTGTGCTCAGCGAATCCTCCAATGAGGACTGTTCGGCACGAGACCTCGCCGGGCTGCACAAAGTATGGCGCAAGTTAAAATATTGCACCTTAGTAATCAGGGGTACTTAGGCGTGTTCGGATTTCGTGTACTCACGATTTTACCAGGGGCTGGGCCCTGGGGTCCCACTCCGGGCTGCTATTGGTAGCCGTGGTGGAAGCCTCTGGAAGGGGATTTTCCCCTCTTCGGCATTTCGGCCTCCAAGGATGAGGAGGCCGTCCTTTTCTTCCCTCCCCCCGTGAAGGACTCGTCTTCTTCCTCCTCTTTAGAAGAAGGATGGGCGTTTGAGTCTTCGGATTTTGTGTCCGAAGCACCGCAGCAATGGAGGCCACTCTGGGTCTCCATGGCCTCCTTGAAGGCCTCTTTCTTCGGCGGCTTGTAAGGCGTTGGAACCAGCATCTTCGTCAGAAGAGGTCCTGCCGGTTCCTCCGGCAGTGGGGCCGGACAAAGTATCCGCCCCACCTTCTTCGTCCATTCCTGGGATAATTGCGGAAGGCATGATAAAGCGTCTCCCTTGGGATATGCCAGCTAAACATGGATAGATAGAACATAGCGATAACTTACCGGGCTGGCGGAGCGGGACAGTTGATACCCGCGGTCCTCGGTGGAGCCCGGCCACGGTTTGCCGGACTTGAAGAGCACCTTCCAGATATCCTTGTATGAGGAGCCATAGAGCTCCCGCAGGGTCTGGTGCTCGGTTGGGTCGTACTCCCACAAATTACAGGCCCGGTGCTGGCAAGGGAGAACCAGGCAAACTAACATCACCTGGACCACATTGACGAGTTTGACATCCTTGTCTCCCCTTGACACATCTTTGGAGCACCGACAGCTCATCGGATGAGGACCAGTTCAGGCCCTTCTTGGGCCAGGAAGTGAGCCGCAGGGGGGCTCCGGATCTGAATTCGGGAGCAGCGGCCCACTTTTTACCGCAGGGCTCAGTGATGTAGAACCACTGCTACTGCCACTCCTTGACGGAATCATTGAAGGTGCCTGCCGACCACCTAATCTTGGGCATCTTGCTCACCATGGCACCACCGCACTCGGCGTGCTCGCCGTTCACCACCTTGGGCTTCACATTGAAGATCTTCAGCCATAAGCCGAAGTGGGACGAAATACGGAGAAAGGCCTCACACACGACGATAAACATCGAGATGTTAAGGAAAGAATTAGGGGACAGGGCATGAAAATCAATCCCGTAATAATACATGATGCCGCGAACAAATGGGTGAAGGGGAAACCTGAGCCCACGGATAAAATGAGGAAGAAACATGACCCTCTCGTGAGACTCCGGATTAGGGACAATCTGTCCTGCCGTCGGAAGATGGTGGCCGATTTTCTTGGCCAGGTACCCGGCCTCTCAAAGCTTTTTGATATCCTTCCCCTGGATGGTAGAGGCCATCCATTTGCCTCCTGCTCCGTATCCGGACATCTTCGGAGAACCTCTTTTTGGTGGAGAAGACGAGCGCTTGGGAGCTAGGGCTCGAGCGAAGGGGAATGGACGAGCGAAAGGAAAAGGCGTGGGTGAAGAAGAAGAGGCCTTATCTCTTTATAGAGGCCACAAAAACTTTTGCGCCTCCCTACTTGACTGGTGGAACCTGCTCGTTCCCCACTCGCCATGATTGGCGGTACGGTTGGGCTACCCACACCCGTATTGATGAAGGTCCCCTGATAAGGGGGACACGATCTCTGCCTCGACAAGGCATGCCCAGGAAACCGCCTCGCTGTATGCGCAGTCGCTGGTTGGGAAAACGGCTGGAATAAAGACTCGGCTGTGGTGTGATGTCACGTTATCTAAAGTTGTCAGCAGATTATATTTGTGGGATATTGTTCTCCCTGCGGTGGCATGTGAAAATCGTCTTGCAGAGCCGGACATGATTTGAGTGTTCTAGATTTACTTTGGAGTATTTGGAGACGGAACCCGCCTTGCAATGCCGAAGACAATTTGCGCGCCGGACTCATCGTCATTGAAGCCTGGTTCAGGGGCTACTGAGGGAGTCCTGGATTAGGGGGGATCCTTAAAGCCGGACTATATACTTTGGCCGGACTATTGGACAGTGAAGATACAAGACTCAAGACTTCGTCCCGTGTCCGTATGGGACTCTCCTTTGCGTGGAAGACAAGCTTGGCGATCCGGATGTTAGATCCCATTCTTTTGTAACCGACTCTGTATAACCCTAGCCCCCTCCGGTGTCTATATAAACCGGAGGGTTTAGTCCATAGGACAAGAACAATCATAATCATAGGCTAGCTCCTAGGGTTTAGCCTCTACGATCTCGTGGTAGATCAGCTCTTGTAATACTCATATCATCAAGATCAATCAAGCAAGAAGTAGGGTATTACCTCCATCGAGAGGGCCCGAACCTGGGTAAAACATCGTGTCCCCTGCCTCCTATTACCATTAGCCTTAGACGCACAGATCGGGAACCCCTACCCGAGATCCGCCGGTTTTGACACCGACACCCCCCCTCTCGTTTGAGCCCGAGAACCCTCATCGCTAGGTGTGCTCCGGCGAAGCTCCGCCTCCCTCTGTTTCCTTCTCCCCCTCCTTGTGGGCTGACTAGCAGGGCCCGCTAGTCAGCCACTCAGTACGCACACGAAGCGGTACAAATGGTTGCGCCCTAGGCT
>NC_041385.1:338063563-338083904 GCF_002162155.2 Triticum dicoccoides
TTAAATCCAGGATATTTCAAATAGCGATAACTTTTTATCTATAAGTCGAAATGCATTGATTCTTTTTGCATTGTGTTGTTTGTCCAATAAGCTAACAGCACCCAAAAGATGGGATTTTTCCTTGCTGTCTAGATTTTCTGGTAATTTTCAGAAGGTTTCTTGACGTTTTCTTTTTGTGGTTTTATTTATTTTCAGAAGAGCAAGCTTGTCTTGAGGATCACCAGGATATTTGTGAACCACGTCAGAACTAAGGCAAGCCACAACAACATTTTCATAGTGCCACTTCAATATTTGTGATTTTCCTTCTCGAACTTATGATTATTCCTGCAGTTAAATGATTATTATGATAATTATATTCTGTTAAATGCTTGTCATGTTAAATATGCTTGATTTACTAAAAGTTTGAAATGAATCTTGCTGATAATCTAATAAGAACTTAGATATGAGTAATGATAAAATGATATGGTCATGGAGGCTAGTAATTAGTTTAATTATTATTCTTTCATGATGAAAAATGATGAGATTGCTAGAAATGATTCTAGTTTAAGTGAGGTTTGATCTTAAACAGAGAAGTATCTTGAGTTGATGATGGCTCCGTGGGAGCGTAGTTGCTTTAGTTAATTTTCATGGTTATGTGATGCATATGTTAGTGATGCATAGCATGGCATTATGACACTGGTTACTTTCACTTTAAGTTGAACCTAATAAATAACTCAACTTGAATATGTTGTTGACCGGGTCGTGGTGCCGCTGAAACGAATTTTTCCCAGTGCAACCACATTTGCCGGTATGGGACGGCCTTAATGCGTTTCATTATCATGCGTGGCCCGATAAGCAGGCATAACCTTGTGTGCCCATTGATGAGTTAAGTGTTTGGGTCCCAGAGTGGATCGTTGCCACGATGGTGGTTTGAGGTGTCTTGAGGTAGACACGGGGCCACCCAGGACTAGCCCGATGGGGATTGAGTCGGAGTGGCCAGGAGAGTGTCATGACAATGAAGTGGTTTCGTTGGAATGCCGTTGGTCCACCCGAATGGGAGTGCGAGGCCATGGGTTCCATAGTGTGGGTCCAGTGCGCTACCTCTGCAGAGTGTATTAATCTATCGATAGCCGAGTCCACAGTTACGGACACGCTCGAAAGTAGGGTACACCATGGGTCAACACTTAATAAATTTGCACACTAAGATTTGCACTGAGGTAATGGCAGTGAGGCCATCTGTTGAGTTGGACCAGGTGTGGTCTAGTTGTGATCACCGTAAGGATCACTACTTGAGACCAAGTGTTGGTCTGGGTTGTGATCGCCGTAAGCATCAGAGATTTTTGTTGAGTTCTTCATGTTTGTGGTCTGGAAATGCTCACGTTCGGTAAGCCATTCCATGGGACGAGTATCACTTGAGTATAATCACAGCATGATGGATATATATTGTTGCATTGTCATTAATTGGTTAAATAACATGATATTGTTGGCCATTATGTTTATGCTTGTTGTGAGCTTGCAAGTACATTCAATGTACTGACCTGGCGTGTCATGCCAGATTTCAGGAAAGTCTCGTTGGAAAGGAGAGCTGTCTGAGTCTAGATCGTGTCCACATTGGTGTCCATATGCTATAAAGTTCCGCTATGACGTTGTTCCGCTGCCGCGTAGTTGTGATGATCGAGGCCCCTTTATGTTCACTAAATAATGTACATATTGTTCAACCGCGCCGTGTGTGCCACTTGGCCTCGCTAACTATTGTAATATGAACTATGCTCCGCTAGCATAAATAAAGCGGTTGTTTTTCTGTACCAAGTTTTTGTGTGTTGACAGAAGACAAGGTCTCTGGGCTGGCAATGCAGGGTAAACTGGTTTCTTGGAGCCAGGGTGCCACACTTGTTATATTAAATATGCTTGATTTACAGAAAGTTTGAAGTGAATCTTGTTGATAAGCTAACAAGGATTTAGTTATGAGTAATGATAAGATAATATGGTCATGGAGATAAATAATTAGTGAAATTATTTTTGCATGATGAAAAATGAAGAGTTTGCTAAAAAAGATTCTGGTTTAAGTGAGGTTTGATCTTAACCAGAGGAGTATCATGAGTTGATGTTTGCTCCGTGAGAGCGTAGTTGACTTAGATGTTTTCATTGATATGTGATGCATATGTTGGTGATGCATGTCATGGCATTATGACACCGGTTACTTTCACTTTAAGTTGAAACTGAAAAATAACTCAACTTGAATATGTTGTTGACCGGGCATGGTGCCGCTGAAATGAGTGTTTCCCAGTGCAACCACATTTGCCGGAATGCGACGGCCTTAATTTGTTTCATTGTCGTGCCTCTGGTCCGTGCCTCCATCTAGGGAAGGTTATGGGCGTGCTGTACCCTGGCCTAGTAAGCAGGCATAACCTTGTGAGCCCGTTGTTCAGTTTTTGGTACCGGGTCCAAGTGTGGATCGTGGCCACGACGATGGTCGATGTGTCTTGAGGTAGACACGGGGCCACCCAGGACTAGCCCGATGGGGATTGAGTCGGAGTGGCCGGGAGAGTGTCATGGCAATGAAGTGGTTTCGTCGGAATGTCGTTGGTCCACCCGAATGGGAGTGCGAGGCCATGGGTTCCATAGTGTGGGTCTAGTGCGCTACCTCTGGAGAGTGTGTTAATCTATCGATAGCCGAGTCCACGGTTACGGGCATGCTTGAAAGTAGGGTACACCATGGGTCAACAGTTAATAAATATGCTCTCTAAGTATGTACTGAGGTGATGGCCGAAAGGCCATCATTTTGAGTTGGACCAGATGTGGTCGTGGTTGTGACCGACATAAGGATCATGGGCCATTTATTGGTCGGGTTGTGATCGCCGTAAGGATCACGGGCCATTTATTGGTCGGGTTGTGATCGCCGTAAGGATCACGGGCCATTTATTGGTCGGGTTGTGATCGCCATAAGGATCACGAGTATGTCTCTGTGTTCATCACGTTAGTGGTCTGGAAATGATCAGTCCTGTAAGCCAGTCCAAGGGACGAGTACAACTTGAGCATAGTCACAGCATGTTGGATATATTGTTGCATTGCTATTAATCCATTAAATATCATGATATTGTTTGTCATTATGTGTATGCTTGCTGTGAGTTTGCAAGTACATTCAATGTATTGACCTGGCCTGTCATGCCAGATTTCAGGAAAGTCTCGTTGGAAAGTAGAGCTGTCCGAGTCTAGATCGTGTCCGCATCGGTGTCCCTATGCTATGGAGTTCCGCTACGATGTTGTTCTGCTGCCGCATAGTTGTCATGATCGAGGCCCCTTTATGTTCACTAAATAAAGTACATATTGTTCAGCCACACCGGGTGTGCCGCTTGGCCTTGCTAACTGTTGTAATATAAACTCTGATCGCTAGCATCAATAAAGCGGTTGCTTTTCTGTACCAAGTTGTCGTGTGTTTCCAGAAGAGAAGGTCTCTGGGCTGGCAATGCATGGTAAACCGGTTGCTTTGAGCCGGGGTGCCACAACACTTGGTATCAGAGCCGTGCTAACTGTAGGCCATGGTAGACTACGATGAGTTAACTGGACGCTAGATACGAGTTGTGGTTTAGTGCCGGTAGCATTTGTAGCTGGTTGTTGCATTGCATGCACTAATTTTATTTTTATGCTAACCTGCTAATGGTTGTGAGTGTAGATGGCTCTGGTGCAGTGTCCGTGCCAGTTGCAGCTGATGCCGTACACGTCGCCGCATCTCCTTCTTAACATGTGGCATCGGTTGTACACCCACAGTGATGATCTAGTCTATCGTGTGTATAGGGAGCGTCTAGTTGACTCAGTGTATGAGTATCACACCGTGGTTACTCTGCGCACCAGTTCCGGTTCCAGCACTTACACTCATACCTCTCGGAGCGGTTACGCTTCTACTGCTTCTCAGGCTTTCTAGTTTGCTGCACTCGAGGTACATGTTGAGCTTCGCTACAACGAGGTCCGGATGCAGAACCACCCAGGTTTCCACTACTATCCTTCTCTGCACGATAATGGTCGTGTCCGTTTCCCTGTCATTGATCCGGAGTCTGATAGTGTTGTTAGCCACCTTTCTCGCTATATCACTGCTAGCTATCTTCTGATCTACGAGCTGGCTCGAGAGCTGAGTCGTGCCCGTACTGCTTTAGCCTCTGCTTTAGTCTCTGCTACATCAGTCACTACTCTAGCATTGGTAGGATTCACTCCCTATATTCCTGCCAGTTCTAGTTCCCCTGTTTCCCCGGTTACTCCTCCGAGTAGCTCGGGCACCGCCATAGTGAGTCCACTCAGTGCTCCTGCTGAGTGGGTTTCACTTCAGGCCACTCTTGTAGCCCTGATGATTCACCCTCCACCTGCCCCGGAGGGGGAGCCCTCGAGGCAGCGTTGTCGAGTGTCCTTTAAACCGGAGGTCGGAGTTAACCCCATTAGTTCAGGATATGAGTCCGCTTCAGGAGAGGACCCCGTAGCACCAGCAGAGCAGTAGAGCTTCCGAGTATTCGCAGTCGTCAGGATGGAGTCCCGGTGTAGCCGTACGAGTCATGATGTTTTGGTTTATGTATGAGAGTAGTTGGACCTGGCATGTTGTTATCTTTCATGTATGAGTCTATGTATAATTATGTTGGAACTTTATTTTATTCGCCGTATTTTCTTTGCCATTTTGGTTTTCTCGGGCTTTTGTTGCTGCCTTCTCCCTAGTTTATTTTGAATGCTTCTCATCTCCTTTGCGTTGCCTTGGGAAAAATCATATTAGGATGACGCGGGGAGGCTGCAGTAGCAACGTTCGCGAGGGTTCTCCTGTTCTTCATTCCGCATGACAGGCAGGGCAATCACCTGAGCCGTACGTTCCACCACCGCCTCCACCGCCAAATCCGCCCTCCACCGAGCAAATTCTGCGTATGTTTGAGGAAAGACGAAATAATGATCTGATTGAAATATTAAGAAGTCTTCAAGCTGTGGTTGGGCAGAATGGGAATCAGCCTGGTCATCACTCAACTATCAGATTTTCAAAGGACTAAGCCTCCCAGTTTCAGTCAGGCCATTGATCCCTTGGATGCAGATCATTGGTTGAGAACTATGGAGAAGAAGCTTGAGGTTGCTCGAACTGATGAAGGAGATAAGGTTCCATTTGTAACACATTATGTTGAAGGCGCTGCTGCTATATGGTGGGAAAATGAAAGAGCCATGTGGTTTGCTGATGAAGAAATTACCTGGTCAAGATTCAAGGAACGATTTCGGAAATATCACATCCCTGTGGGAATTATGAAGACTATGTAGCGTGAATTTCTCGCGCTCCTCCAAGGAAGTCAGTCTGTGGGAGAATATTTGCAGAAATTCAATCATCTGTCACGTTACTCTCAATATGACATGGCCACTGAGGAAAGAAAGATTGACAGGTTACTTGGTGGATTAAACCCGCAACTCCGGTATACTCTCAATATGTTCGACTTCCCAGACTTCCAAACCCTGGTGAACAAGGCTTTCATTGCTGAAAGGGAACACAAGCTTGTATCGGATAATAAGTCTGCCAACAATGATCACAAGTGCAAGTTTGAGCTAAGGAAGAAAATTCAACCAGTGCAGAAGGCTCGTACCTGGCAACCGACTCAGGTAGCATACAATCCCAATAGGCAACAAAATGTTAACAAGACAACCACCCAAGTCAAGAATGACGTACCCAACCCAATTGAAGAGGAGCGTCTGCGCAGCAATTCTTATTACAGTTGTGGGCAATTCTTGTTACAACAATTCTTGTTACATTATGCCATACAGTGCCCCAAGAACAACCAGACAAATGCTATATTCAGGCCACAAGTCGATTATATGGAGGCATGCCCAAACCATCCCGACATCACGGGATACGTTCATCACATCTCCGCCGATGAAGCCCAAGAGAACCCTGAAGTCGTCATTGGTATGTTCCCTGTTAATAACATACCTGCAGTGATTTTATTTGACTCTAGGGCTTCCCACTCTTTTATTTCTCGGAGTTTTGTTGCCCAAAACAAATTTCCTCGTTCTCTTTTGGGCAAGAATATGCTGTTACAAACCCTAGGATCTCTAATCAGAAGCAATCTATTCTACCGCAATCTGGAAGTCAATATCAACGGAGTCTATTTTCCAACTTCTTTGATACTTATTGAGTCTGATAAGTTGGATGTTATCTTGGGTATGAATTGGCTGACTCAGTATCAGGTGTGTATAAATTGTGCGACCCGAGAAGTCACTTTGACGAGCCAAGAAGGGCAGACTACAAAATTTTATGCTCGTAGAAGCATACCCTCGAAGGAAATGGTCTTAACAGTAGTGGCTGAATTGAAATTAATCTCGGTGGTCAGCGAGTTTCCTAATGTATTTCCAGAAGAACTGCCAGGCATGCCACCTGATCGAGAGCTTGAGTTTGCAATAGATCTTGTGCCCGGGACCACACCAATACACAAGAAATATTACCGAATGTCGTCATCAGAATTAGTGGAGGTAAAGAAGCAGCTTGATGAAATGCTCTAAAAAGGATATATTCATCCCAGCTCTTCACCATGGGGATCACCTGCTATCTTCGTGGACAAGAAAGATGGCAGGCTCCGCGTGTGTGTGGATTACCGTCAGCTGAATGATGTCACAATCAAAAACAAATATCCACTGCCAAGAATTGATGACCTGTTTGATCAGCTCAGTAGGGCCAAGGTATTCTCCAAGGTTGATTTACGGACCGGATACTATCAGCTCGAAATTAAAAAGGAGGATATTCCTAAGACCGCATTCACCACTCCATACGGTCTTTATTAATATACAGTTATGTCTTTTGTCCTCACCAATGCCCCTGCTTTCTTCATGCACATGATGAATAAAGTATTCATGGACTTCTTCAATAAGTTCGTGGTAGTCTTCATCGATGATATACTCATTGACTCAAGAAGTGAAGAAGAGCATAAGGAACACCTCCGAGCAGTGTTACAACGACTCCGTGAGCATCAGTTATACGCCAAATTCAGTAAATCTGAGTTCTGGCTCAAGCAAGTTGGATGCCTTAGACATGTGCTATCCGCCGAAGGTATAGCCATGGACCCAAGGAAAGTAAAGGATGTACTCGATTGGTTGCCACCCGCAACCGTATCTCAAATCCGGAGTTTTCTTGGATTAGCCGAATATTACCGCCATTTCATTGAAGGGTTTTCCAAGATTTCTAAACCCATGACAGAGCTGATCAAAAAGGATAAGAAGTTTGAATGGACTGAGGACTGTGAGAAAAGTTTCACTGAGTTAAAGAAACGGCTGACATCTGCACCAGTATTAACTCTTCCAGATATCTACCGCAGCTTTGATGTGTATTGCGACACTTCCAGGCAAGGACTGGGATGCGGACTTATGCAAGGTGGCAAGGTAGTAGCTTACTGTAACACCCCGGATGTAATTTTCCATTATTGTAACTCCAACTCTTGCCATTTCCGGCTATGTGATATAATATTTCCTCCGCGCTTGGGTTTTGTGTCAGGACCCCGACTCAATGTCACATCGATCTAGCCGTTAACACCTCATATCACTTTGCGGCCTCACGCACGGTATCCCCACGGGTGTCGCCTTACCTTTGCCCGGGACCGTTTGCGCCTTTTGGCTCACGTATATGATAGTGTCGCTAGCATCCATATGATAAGGAGCCCGGGCTGACATGACTAGTGGTAAACCCAAAGTGGCACAGACTTACAGGGACAGGCATCCATGACCCAGCTTCGAACGTGTCGGTCATCAGCAAGTGGGTCCGGGCTGTAGCACTGGGCTAGCAGGACTCCGGTAAACCGGGCTGTAGCGGGCTAACAGGACTCCGGTACTCAAAGCGTGACATTTCCCCGAAGGGACAGACACAGGAACGAAGAAGGACACATGCCGGCCAGCCTAAGTGTTCCAGAGCAGTAGCAAGCTACCATGGCTCAACGGTAACACTAGGAGACATTTCCCGGTAAGAGAGGCTACTAAAGATAAACAACTAGATAGTCAGATCCCACACATACCAAGCATTTCAATCATACACACAATATGCTCGATATGTGCAAATACAACGAAGCATCACAACATGACTCTACGATACAAGTACTTTATTTAAGGCTCAGGGAGCCATACATAACATACACAAAGGAACGGGTCACACGACCCAGCATTCAAGTCATACAGTCATACAAACCAGCAGCGGAAGTAACTTGTCTGAGTACAGACAACTAGTAAAATAAAAGAGGCTTGGAAAGCCTAGCTATACTACGTGGTCCTTCACAAGCTCAGGATCACCACCTGGGCCTTTAGCCTACTCGTTGATGTCAATGTCTACATAGAACCCATCAGAAGGGGTTGCAGCGTCTTCTGTAAAAATGTAAATTATAGCAACATGAGTACAAAGGTACTCAGCAAGACTTACATCAGATCCTACATACATGCATATTGTCAAGAAGGGTTGGTGGAGTTATTGCAGCAAGCCAGCTTTGACTCTTGGCTAGACTATCCTACGATACTTCAACTTGAAATGGTTTTGCGCACACGAGTCCACTACTCACCACTTCAATACACTACCGAGGATCCGCCTCCGTCTTCCTACGGAAGAGCCATCCTCAGCACTCACACTTATCTTGAGGCTTTTAGTAGTTTCCATTTACTTGTCTATGAACTGTATAGGCAACCAAGTAGTCCTTTACCGCGGACGCGGCTATTCGAATAGATTATGATAACCCTGTAGGGGTGTACTTCTTCATACATGTTTTCACCACTTAGCGTCTGCACACGACATGTGCTTGGCAGACTTCAAGCGAAAGCCGACGTGGGTGTAGACCACGACCTACCTAAACACTTAAGCCTCTAGTCCAGGTTTATCGCCTATCCAGGTTCCATCCGCAGGGAGTCCGGCCGAGGTTTCCCATACGGCCCCGAACGATGTGAACAGGGTTCCCGAGATACCTAACGGGTATTCGGTACACCCGGCCACGTACCTACCGCATCACAGCCCACCCCTACGGTCAGCGCTGTCCACGGCCTCCAGTAGGCTACAAACACCAGAAACTACTTGCAACTCCTGGACAGAGAGCTAGGGTGAATAAGAAGTCGAGCGGGGTCATATTTCAGGGCCCAATGCATGGTAGTAACTGTATCTTAAATCACACATACAGATCTCAGTGCTTAAGGTCGGCTTCAATGAAACAACCCACCATGTACTCCTACATGGCCTCTCATCGATACCTTTACCAAATCGTGTTCACCACACCACTCTCATTACCGACATAAACATTTCACTCTAGCCCATCACCCAGATGAACCAGACCTGACACGACTCTAAGCATAGCAGGCATAGCAAGGTAGGAACAACACATACATATGGCTCAATCAATTCCTACACATGCTAGTGGGTTTCATCTAGTTACTGTGGCAATGACAGGTCATGCAGAGGAAATGGGTTCAACTACCGTAGCACACAGCAGTTTGAAACGCGTTGTCTTAATGCAGTAAAAGAGAGCAGGAGCGAGAACATGGGATTGTATCGATATGATCAAATGGTTGGTTGCTTGCCTGATGGTTCGATGCACTGATACGGTTCCTCGTTAGGGTAATCACGGTACTCCTCGGAGGCAGAACCTGTCGCAAAGGACACCGATACACAACCATCACCAAACAATGTGCAACAATATGATGCATGCATGAAACATGGCAATATGAGTGTGTTGGGCTAATGCAACTAAGACCAGAAGGGTTTGAACCAATTTGAATCAAAGATTCAAATTTCAAACTCAAACATGGCCTTTTAAAGTGCTTTTCCTTGTTCTGCTTTAAACATCAATTTAACTTGTTTGATCATGCATGAAAATAGTACAGATGGATAGATTGGATTTTTCTGATCATTTTACATATATAATTTGTCTGATTTGGAGTTACAGAATAAAAGTTATGAATTTTTGAAGTTTAAATAATATTCTGGAATTTCCTGATTTAAATTAAATCCAGAAATATATATATTGCGCCAGCATGACGTCAGCATGACGTCAGTGGTCAACTGCGGCTGGCTGGGGTCAAACCTGACGTGTGGGGTCCACACGTCAGTGACAGGGGGGTTTTAACAGGGTTAGTTTAATTCTAATTAAGAATTAGTGGCGCTGGGGCCCACTGGTCAGTGTCAGGGGGGTAGTTAGTTTAACTAATTCGGTTAGTGCTAATCCTAATTAGCTAATAGGGCTGGGCCCACCTGTCATGGACACAGGGGGGGTCTTGCCGTGGTCAAGGTGGGTCAAACCCACCGGCGACATGACGCCGGCGAGGCCCGAGACGGCGCCGCGATACGGAAACGCGCTACAGGGCACGGGCGAGGCCGTGCTTGGGCTCGTTGGAGAGCCCTTGCTCCCGCGCGTCGAACGGTGGTGGTGGCCGTGCCTGAGGTGGCCGGTACCGACGACGGCGAGCTCGTGAGCGGCGGCCGGAGTTCGGGTGCGGTCGGGATCGGCGCTGCTGCTCGCAAGCGAGGGAGCTGAGGCGCTGGAGGGGCTCTACGGGTCGCAGCAAGCACAACGGGTGCACGCCCGTGACCAAATGGTCACCGGGGCTTCGCCGGCGACGAGCCCGTGCGGCGGAGCGTCTCGGCTCCGGTAGAGGGGCGGCTAGAGCTCGAAATCGAACATGGGGTTAGGGGGAAACGAAGCAGGGGCTCACGGGGATCATGCAGGGAGGGTCAGCGAGCTCGGGGAAGCACGAACGGCGGCGAATCGACGGCGACCATCGGCGGCGGTCGAGGACGAAGACGATGGCGTGGAGGCGATGCAGAGCTTCCCGAGGGGCTTGGCTTGGTGGGGAGGAAGAGGGGGTCGCGGCGGAGCTCCTGAGCTCAGCGGAGGGGCGAGGGGTGGCCGGTGACGGCTGCTATGGCGAACGGCGGCGAGGGGTGCGTTCTGACACGGGAGAGAGAGAGCGAGGGAGAGGAGAGGAAGAACCGGGGGAGAGTGAGAGAGAGCAGGGGAGGGCGTGGCGTCGTTCCAGGCCATCCAGACGAGGAGGGGAGGGGCAGGCAGGCAGGCGAGCTGGTGGCGTGGCGCGGTGGCGCGCGCGCGCGCCGGGCACACTCCCCTCCCTCTGTCGAGGATGAAGACGACAGAGGAGGGAGGCGGGCTGGGCCGCCTGCTGGCTGGGCCGGCCAGCTGGCTGGGCCAGAGGCGCCAGGTAAGAGGCCCAGGTAAGGTTTCCCTCTTTTATTTATTTCTGTTTTCTAATTTCTGACATTTGTTTTGATTTAAATAAAATATTAAATCATTTTATTATCTTATGCCAATTTTTGCAGGAGCTAGATATATTATTCCAGAGCTCCCCAACAGGTGGCATAATTTTTGGACATATATTAATATATATAACTAATATATTTCCAAAGCAAATATTTATGCATTAAATCCAAATGCCCAAAATAAATACCTATGAGCTCTTAAAAAATATTGATTTGATTTTTATCTCTGTCCAATATTTTCAGAGAGCAACATGAGCATTTTCTTGGACCCTTTTGGAGAAATTTTTATTTGGGTCATTTTCAAAAATGATTCTGAGGGTTTCACAAATCCCCATTTCAAATTAAATGGAATTTTAAACATGATGCACACACTCTGATGCATGACTAGCTAGGGTGTGACAACTCACCCCCACTCAAAAGAATCTCGTCCCGAGATTTGGGTTCCTCCGGGAAGAAGGCGGGATACTCAAGTCGAAGACGATCCTCCCTTTCCCAAGTTGCTTCATCCTCAGAATGGTGCGACCATTGAACTTTGAGAAACTTGATATTATGACGTCGGGTGGTACGTTCGGTCTGATCGAGGATACGAATGGGGTACTCTCGATATGTAAGATTATCTTGGAGATCAAGCGTTTCGTGGTCCACTCCACGGATAGGATCCGAGAAGCAACGCCTGAGTTGAGAAACGTGGAAGACATCGTGGACTCTGGAGAGGTGCGGAGGTAGTTCCAACTGGTAGGCAACTTCTCCTCGTTTGGCGAGAATGCGAAAAGGTCCAATGTAACGAGGAGCCAATTTGCCTTTGATACCGAAACGATGGGTTCCCTTCAGAGGGGTGATCCGAAGATAAGCCTTCTCGTCAACCTCGAAAGTCATAGCCTTATGTTTTCGGTCATATTGACTCTTTTGACGAGATTGGGCTGTTTTCAACTTTTCACGAACGATACGAACTTGTTCTTCTGCTTCCTGAATCATATCCGGGCCAAAGAATTGTCTTTCCCCGGTCTCTGACCAGTTAAGGGGTGTTCGACACCGTCGTCCATAGAGAACTTCAAAAGGGGCTTTACCCAAGCTAGACTGATAGCTGTTGTTGTAAGCGAATTCGGCAAATGGAAGGCACTTCTCCCAGTCCATTCCGAATGAGATAACAGAGGCTCGAAGCATGTCTTCTAGAATCTGGTTGACGCGTTCCACTTGACCACTCGACTGAGGGTGGAAAGCGGTGCTAAAGGAGAGACGGGTTCCCATAGCATTTTGGAAACTTTCCCAAAATCGAGAGGTGAAAAGACTTCCTCGATCCGAGTTAATTTCCAAAGGAACACCATGGAGAGACACTATACGGGAGATGTATAAGTCGGCCAGCTGACTAGCGGTTATACTCTCACGAACAGGTAAGAAATGGGCTACTTTGGAAAGACGATCGACAACGACGAAAATAGCATTATTCCCTCTCTTGGTCCTGGGAAAACCGGTAATGAAATCCATACCAATTTTATCCCATTTCCATTCAGGAATAGCTAAGGGTTGAAGGGTGCCAGCAGGCCGTTGATGCTCTGCTTTTACACGACGACAGACGTCGCAATTAGCAATATACTGAGCAATTTCTCTCTTCATCCTAGTCCACCAGAACCTCTGGCGTAGGTCCTGATACATCTTAGTACTACCGAGATGAATGGTGAGAGGAGACTCATGAGCTTCCTTAAGGATCAACTGCCGTAGATGCTGGTTCTTGGGAACCACTAGACGGTTCTCAAAGTACACAACACCATGATCATTTGTGGAGAAACAACTAGCACCTCCGCTAGCAATGTTCTCTTTGATTTTAGATATTCCCTTATCTCGCTTTTGGGCAGCAATGATTTGATCCGTAAGAGTAGGTTTTGCTACCAAGGTGGAAAGAAAACCTTGAGGAACAATGTGAAGGTTAAGCTTCCGAAATTCCTCATGGAGAAGCGGTTGACTTTGTTGTAACATCAGGTGTTACAATAAGATTTACGACTTAGCGCATCAGCCATGACGTTGGCTTTCCCTGGGGTGTAAGTTATTCCTAGGTCGAAGTCTGTGATCAACTCAACCCAACGTCTTTGCCTGAGATTCAGATCCGGTTGAGTGAAAATGTACTTCAGGCTTTGGTGATCAGTGAATATCTCGCAACGGTTACCGAGGAGGTAATGTCGCCAGGTCTTGAGTGCATAGACTACGGCTGCAAGCTCTAGATCATGAGTAGGATAATTCTCCTCATGTGGGTGCAATTGCCGTGAAGCGTAGGCAATTACGTGTCGATCTTGCATGAGAATGCAACCTAGTCCTTGTCGCGAGGCGTCGCAGTAGATAACAAAGTCCTTGGAGAAGTCTGGCGGTACCAGTACGGGAGCAGAGGTCAGGCGTCTTTTCAGTTCCTGAAAGCTGTGCTCACATTGTGGAGTCCATTCGAACTTCTTATCTTTCTTGAGGAGTTCGGTTAGAGGTTTAGCAACCTTGGAGAAGTTCTCGACAAAGCGACGACAATAGCTCGCTAAGCCCAGAAAACTCCGAACTTGCTTGACCGATTCAGGTGGAGTCCAATTAAGGACGGCTTGAACTCGCTCAGGGTTAACAGCAATACCTTTACCGGATATTACATGACCCAGATAGGTCACTTCTGACAACCAGAATTCACATTTAGAAAATTTGGCATAAAGGCGATGCTCTCGAAGTTTCTGCAACACTAGCCTTAAATGTTCGGCATGTTCCTCCTCGTTCTTGGAGTAGATGAGTATATCATCGAGGTAAACCACGACGAATTTATCCAAATACTCCATGAAGATTGAGTTCATTAACCGAGAAAAGGTGGCTGGAGCGTTGGTTAGACCGAAGGACATGACGGTGTACTCGTATTGCCCATAACGAGTAACAAAGGCCGTTTCAGGAATGTCCCCGTTTCTGATTTTGATTTGATGGTAGCCCAACCTCAAATCCATCTTGGAGAAGACTGAGGATCCAGCGAGCTGATCATACAGGTCGTTGATCCTGGGAAGTGGATATTTGTTCTTGATTGTGACCAAATTGACAGGTCGGTAATCTACAACCATCCGGTCCGTACCATCCTTCTTCTTAACGAATAGGACGGGGCAAGCCCACGGAGATGAACTAGGGCGGATGAAACCCTTTTTCAAGGACTCATCGAGTTGTTTCTTAAGCTCGGCTAGTTCTAGGGGTGCCATCTTATAGGGTCTTCTAGCAATCGGAACGGTTCCTGGAATGAGGTCTATTACGAACTCAACATCCCTGTCAGGTGGAACACCTGGCAATTCCTCTGGGAAGACATCCGGGAAGTCATGGACTACCGGCACGTCCTCAAGGTCTAGCAAAGGGCTGGCGTTAAGAGAATATAACTGTCGCTTGGCTAATCGGGTCAAGACATTGACTATCTTCCCCGAAGGGTGAGTGAGTTGAACAGTCCTAGAGAAGCAATCAATTTTGGCATGATGAGATGACATCCAGTCCATACCCAAAATGATATTAATATCTGAAAATTTAAGGGCTATCAACGATGCAAGGAAAACAAGTCTGTCGACTTGGATTTCATTTCCATAACTTACCCTAGAGGTCTGCCATCTAGAACCAGGAGTAGAAATTTCCATAGTGGATGGCATGTCACAGAATGCGGTGTTATGCAAACGAGCATAGTTTTCAGATATAAATGAATGGGAGGCTCCTGTATCGAAAAGAACAGATGCCGGGTGGCAATTAACAAGAAGCGTACTGAGAACGACGTTGGGATCCTCTTGAGCTTCTTCGGCAGAGATACAGTTGACATGGCCACGTGAAGCGGTGACCGGCTTGGCGTGGAATACTTTTCCTGTCGGCTTGCCACGGCCAACAGCTTTAGCAGACTGGTTGGGGTTGGTCTGGGGACACTCACGCATATAGTGGCCAGATTCCCCACACTTGAAACAAGTCACGGAACTGGTACGTGGAGGAGCATTATTGGTTGGACCCCCATAGGGCTTGGCCGGTGCAGACTGTTGAACAGGGCGAGGCGCCTGGAAAGATGGCCTCGGTGTGAACCTGGGTGGCAGGGCGGTGTTGGGCACCCACACGCGGCGCTTCTGAGGACCAGCACCGGATGAGGAACCCATGTCACGGCCATGCTTGCGTGTTGCGTCATAGTCAGTCTGACCAGTTTCAGCACTGATGGCTTTGTTGACAAGTTTCTGAAAAGATGTGCACTCATGCAGACGGAGGTCACGGCGAAGCTCAGGACTAAGGTCCTTACGGAACCTTGCTTGCTTCTTGGCATCAGTAGACACTTCCTCAGTGGCATATCGTGCGAGGTTACCAAACTCCCTGCTGTAAGCATCCACAGAAAGTCGGCCCTGACTGAAACTGCAAAATTCCTCACGTTTACGGTCCATGAGACCCTCCGGAATGTGATGTTCATGGAAAGCCTCGCTGAATTCAGCCCAAGTAGTGACATGGCCTGCTGGGCGCATAGCTCCATAATTCTCCCACCATAGACTGGCGGGGCCTTCAAGATGATATGCAGCAAAGGTGACCTTGTCAGCCTCCGCTACCAGCGCGGAACGCAGTTTGTGAGAGATACTGCGAAGCCAGTCATCAGCGTCGAGAGGCTCGACGGAGTGGTGGAACGTGGGTGGATGTAATTTGATAAAATCACTGAGTGACACCACGTTAGTCCTCTGATGGTGTGCTGTGTTCTGTTCAATACGCTCCAACAAACGGTTGGTCTCCCGCTTGTTTCTCTCAGCTTCCATCATAACCTCGGCTAGGGAAGGAGGATGAGGCAGATTTGCATCCCTGACTTCACTGCCTTCGGCCTGCTCTTGGGGGGCAGGGTTAGTGCGCGTGTTGACCATCCTAGGTAAACAAGACAATGATTTAGTCAGGATGATAAAATTCCAACATAGGATACAAGATGTAAGGAATAACTCGAAATGCAAGATGATCATCCGTATGACATGGTAAATACAGAAACTGCTTCTTTATTCCATCGTCATACACACCATACAGGGTTTAGTACAACACCAAACAAAGTACTATTACGGTGAAAAGAGGATTACATCTCATCGGAGGCATCCCAAGCTCCTATACATTATTTTTCTACATCTCCGGAAAGAGTACAAACTAGGTCATATCCCACGAGTCACGCGGGACGATAGACGACACAGCTAGTGCGAACTAGTGATACTACCACTAACTCAGACCGATCCGTAGTAGTCCTCGTAGAAGTCACCTCCATAGCCTGGAAGCTCAACATGATCATCCGGAAACAGACGATCTCGCGGAGCTTGTGGACCATAGGGGCTAGGATGAGGTCTTGGACCAACAGACGGTGGCCTGCGGGGACCGCGAGGTGGGGTGATGCCTCCTACATCACGCCAACCCATCACGTCTGGCAGAGCAGATCTCACAGGATAGAGATCGCGCATATCCGAATATCCAGCTTGCACCGCCGGTGCGAACCGAGTCAATGTGGCCCAGTGGTCAGCACGGGTATTGAAGAGCTCTAACCTCAAGGCCCGATTTTCACGGTCCTTATCCTCGAGCATCTCAGCAGTGGTGTGAGTCTGTGAATCCTCCTGAGTGGGGTCAGCATAGATAGCCTGGAGATACCCTTGTGCTCCCGGAAGTGATCCTGGCATATACCGGAAATCAGAGTCCCGAAATAGTCCAGATCTGACTCGCATGATGGTCATCATAGAGTAGGCGGCGTCCTGCACAGCCATCTCAATAGTAACCCCGAGTCCATAGGAGCAGTGAAGGGGCTCGGTGGATCCAGGATAAGATGGAAATATCCTGATAGTGCAGAGATACTGGCTTTGATTAAAGTCTCGGAATTGCTCTTCGACCGTGTACTCAGGATACCAGCGGTATCCAGCCTCAGTCATTACCCTGACCAACTTGGCAGTATGGCCGGGTACATCTAGACATCGAGTCAGGCGAACCACTTGATTGAGGTCGCGGGTGGCCATCTGAAAGCACAATCATAATGCAAAGGCATTAGAATTTCTAGCAAAATTTCGGCAGCATAACAGCTGTAAATGCTCAAGAAGGATTTTGAGACATTTGACAAAGGATTACATACACACTCATCATCATCATACCAAGTTCTGAGACCATCCTAGCAACATAATGTGGTAATAAAACTGAACTAGGCTTGTAACCATCAAACCTATAAGGTACTACTGATTAGTAACACGTGATCCTGATAGAGAGAATAGATCCTAATTCCTTAACCCCCGGTGGAAGAATAGACTGACTCAGATCAGAATGTCATTAGATAAAGGAGTAAAAAGAGCCTTACGTTCCAACCCACAAACAATTCCCCTATATATAACTAAAGAATTTCTAGACTACATCGACCAGTTTGGCTTGGAGAACCTACAGGCAGTCCAGCTCTGATGCCAATGCTGTCAGGACCCCGACTCGATGTCACATCGATCTAGCCGTTAACACCTCATATCACTTTGCGGCCTCACGCACGGTATCCCCACGGGTGTCGCCTTACCTTTGCCCGGGACCGTTTTCGCCTTTTGGCTCACCTATATGATAGTGTCGCTAGCATCCATATGATAAGGAGCCCGGGCTGACATGACTAGTGGTAAACCCAAAGTGGCACAGACTTACAGGGACAGGCATCCATGACCCAGCTTCGAACGTGTCGGTCATCAGCAAGTGGGTCCGGGCTGTAGCACTGGGCTAGCAGGACTCCGGTAAACCGGGCTGTAGCGGGCTAACAGGACTCCGGTACTCAAAGCGTGACATTTCCCCGAAGGGACAGACACAGGAACGAAGAAGGACACATGCCGGCCAGCCTAAGTGTTCCAGAGCAGTAGCAAGCTACCATGGCTCAGCGGTAACACTAGGAGACATTTCCCGGTAAGAGAGGCTACTAAAGATAAACAACTAGATAGTCAGATCCCACACATACCAAGCATTTCAATCATACACACAATATGCTCGATATGTGCAAATACAACGAAGCATCACAACATGACTCTACGATACAAGTACTTTATTTAAGGCTCAGGGAGCCATACATAACATACACAAAGGAACGGGTCACACGACCCAGCATTCAAGTCATACAGTCATACAAACCAGCAGCGGAAGTAACTTGTCTGAGTACAGACAACTAGTAAAATAAAAGAGGCTTGGAAAGCCTAGCTATACTACGTGGTCCTTCACAAGCTCAGGATCACCACCTGGGCCTTTAGCCTACTCGTTGATGTCAATGTCTACATAGAACCCATCAGAAGGGGTTGCAGCGTCTTCTGTAAAAATGTAAATTATAGCAACATGAGTACAAAGGTACTCAGCAAGACTTACATCAGATCCTACATACATGCATATTGTCAAGAAGGGTTGGTGGAGTTATTGCAGCAAGCCAGCTTTGACTCTTGGCTAGACTATCCTACGATACTTCAACTTGAAATGGTTTTGCGCACACGAGTCCACTACTCACCACTTCAATACACTACCGAGGATCCGCCTCCGTATTCCTACGGAAGAGCCATCCTCGACACTCACACTTATCTTGAGGCTTTTAGTAGTTTCCATTTACTTGTCTATGAACTGTATAGGCAACCAAGTAGTCCTTTACCGCGGACGCGGCTATTCGAATAGATTATGATAACCCTGCAGGGGTGTACTTCTTCATACATGTTTTCACCACTTAGCGTCTGCACACGACATGTGCTCGGCAGACTTCAAGCGAAAGTCGACGTGGGTGTAGACCACGACCTACCTAAACACTTAAGCCTCTAGTCCAGGTTTATCGCCTATCCAGGTTCCATCCGCAGGGAGTCCGGCCGAGGTTTCCCATACGGCCCCGAACGATGTGAACAGGGTTCCCGAGATACCTAACGGGTATTCGGTACACCCGGCCACGTACCTACCGCATCACAGCCCACCCCTACGGTCAGCGCTGTCCACGGCCTCCAGTAGGCTACAAACACCAGAAACTACTTGCAACTCCTGGACAGAGAGCTAGGGTGAATAAGAAGTCAAGCGGGGTCATATTTCAGGGCCCAATGCATGGTAGTAACTGTATCTTAAATCACACATACAGATCTCAGTGCTTAAGGTCGGCTTCAATGAAACAATCCACCATGTACTCCTACATGGCCTCTCATCGATACCTTTACCAAATCGTGTTCACCACACCACTCTCATTACCGACATAATCATTTCACTCTAGCCCATCACCCAGATGAACCAGACCTGACACGACTCTAAGCATAGCAGGCATAGCAAGGTAGGAACAACACATACATATGGCTCAATCAACTCCTACACATGCTAGTGGGTTTCATCTAGTTACTGTGGCAATGACAGGTCATGCAGAGGAAATGGGTTCAACTACCGTAGCACACAGCAGTTTGAAACGCGTTGTCTTAATGCAGTAAAAGAGAGCAGGAGCGAGAACATGGGATTGTATCGATATGACCAAATGGTTGGTTGCTTGCCTGATGGGTCGATGCACTGATACGGTTCTTCGTTAGGGTAATCACGGTACTCCTCGGAGGCAGAACCTGTCGCAAAGGACACCGATACACAACCATCACCAAACAATGTGCAACAATATGATGCATGCATGAAACATGGCAATATGAGTGTGTTGGGCTAATGCAACTAAAGCCAGAAGGGTTTGAACCAATTTGAATCAAAGATTCAAATTTCAAACTCAAGCATGGCCTTTTAAAGTGCTTTTCCTTGTTCTGCATTAAACATCAAGTTAACTTGTTTAGTCATGCATGAAAATAGTACAGATGGATAGATTGGATTTTTCTGATCATTTTTCATATATAATTTGTCTGATTTGGAGTTACAGAATAAAAGTTATGAATTTTTGAAGTTTAAATAATATTCTGGAATTTCCTGATTTAATTAAATCCAGAAATATATATATTGTGCCAGCATGACGTCAGCATGACGTCAGTGGTCAACTGCGGCTGGCTGGGGTCAAACCTGACGTGTGGGGTCCACACGTCAGTGACAGGGGGGGTTTAACAGGGTTAATTTAATCCTAATTAGGGGTTAGTGGCGCTGGGGCCCACTGGTCAGTGTCAGGGGGGGTTAATTAAGCGGTGATTAGCACTAATCTAACCACCTGGCCGACGG
>NC_041385.1:338084040-338146031 GCF_002162155.2 Triticum dicoccoides
GCGAGGGAGCTGAGGCGCTGGAGGGGCTCTACGGGTCGCGGCAAGCACAACGGGTGCACGCCCGTGACCAAATGGTCACCGGGGCTTCGCCGGCGACGAGCCCGTGCGGCGGAGCGTCTCGGCTCCGGTAGAGGGGCGGCTAGAGCTCGAAATCGAACATGGGGTTAGGGGGAAACGAAGCAGGGGCTCACGGGGATCATGCAGGGAGGGTCAGCGAGCTCGGGGAAGCACGAACGGCGGCGAATCGACGGCGACCATCGGCGGCGGTCGAGGACGAAGACGATGGCGTGGAGGCGATGCAGAGCTTCCCGAGGGGCTTGGCTTGGTGGGGAGGAAGAGGGGGTCGCGGCGGAGCTCCTGAGCTCAGCGGAGGGGCGAGGGGTGGCCGGTGACGGCTTCTATGGCGAACGGCGGTGAGGGGTGCGTTCGGACACGGGAGAGAGAGAGCGAGGGAGAGGAGAGGAAGAACCAGGGGAGAGTGAGAGAGAGCAGGGGAGGGCGTGGCGTCGTTCCAGGCCATCCAGACGAGGAGGGGAGGGGCAGGCAGGCAGGCGAGCTGGTGGCGTGGCGCGGTGGCGCGCGCGCGCGCCGGGCACACTCCCCTCCCTCTGTCGAGGACGAAGACGACAGAGGAGGGAGGCGGGCTGGGCCGCCTGCTGGCTGGGCCGGCCAGCTGGCTGGGCCAGAGGCGCCAGGTAAGAGGCCCAGGTAAGGTTTCCCTCTTTTATTTATTTCTGTTTTCTAATTTCTGACATTTGTTTTGATTTAAATAAAATACTAAATCATTTTATTATCTTATGCCAATTTTTGCAGGAGCTAGATATATTATTCCAGAGCTCCCCAACAGGTGGCATAATTTTTGGACATATATTAATATATATAACTAATATATTTCCAAAGCAAATATTTATGCATTAAATCCAAATGCCCAAAATAAATACCTATGAGCTCTTAAAAAATATTGATTTGATTTTTATCTCTGTCCAATATTTTCAGAGAGCAACATGAGCATTTTCTTGGACCCTTTTGGAGAAATTTTTATTTGGGTCATTTTCAAAAATGATTCTGAGGGTTTCACAAATCCCCATTTCAAATTAAATGGAATTTTAAACATGATGCACACACTCTGATGCATGACTAGCTAGGGTGTGACATTTTGTCTTTTGTTTTCCATTTTGTTCATGTCATGCATCTCATCTCATAGCATCATGTGCATTGCATCTGCATGTTTTCATAAAGCTTGCATCCGTTCGTAGTGGCCGCTTCTCTCTTTGTCTTCGTTGACCTGTTGTCAGACCGCTTGCCCTTATTGACCTTCTCTCAAACCAATTGGACCCCTTTCTTCTCTCTTTCTCCGAGACCAACAAAACCCCCTCTTGTCCTCATTGACCTCTCTCAGACCCCTCATGCGCGTGTCTGAAACTTACCTGAACCTGAACCGGGTTGTCGTTACCGATGGGTCCGAATCATCCCCAAACATCTATAAAACATCTCGGTTTTCATATTTAGACTCCCTATCTATTTATTTCTCAACCGTCCGATTAAAATTGGAGGGGCGAAATACCCCTACCTAAAAATCCACTTCTACATATAAGACCATCACCTACCAAATCATCCCAACCCTAATGTCTAGGAGGTTTGTCCCCATCGCCGCCGCCTCACTCGAATCCCACCTCGGGATCTCCTTCTCCTTGTTTTCCTCCACCCACCAACAGGAGCCCGAGCTCCGTATCCCCGACCCCGGCCTCTCTTCATTCCACCCATCTAGCCAGCAGCTCCATCCATCGATCCAGCGCCGATCCCTCGATCCAGGCCCAGGGCTCCAAGCTCCCCTGCCTCCACGAACACGAGCGACCATGGCCTTGTGCCCCTGCCGTCCTAGCAGCAACAACAACAACCTTGCCATCGCCACCTCAGATGAGCACCTCCCTGACCCTACCTTCTCTTGCGCCTCCTCCTCCTCGTCACGTTTCCCCCTTCTCTCCCTCTCTCATGCATCTGCCTCTCTCTCACAGGGAACCACGTTGAGGCCATGGAGAAATTGCAGCACCGCCGCCCTTGGGGTTCGTCGCTGACGGCCAACCCCGTCGTTCCCGTGCGGAACCTCTCCACCAAGCCCACGTACCCAACCGGATCTGCTCGAGCTCGCCCCCCTGCGCCTCAAGTTCCTCCCACCGGAGCCCCAATTCAACCTCTGCCCGCGCCGTGGATCCGCGCTAAGTCCCGCTGCGTCGCACCTCTGCTTCGCCCTGCAAGTTCTGCTGCCGCCTGCTTCCTCGTGCGAGACAAACGAGCGCTTCCTCCTGCTCGATTCGCCCGTGCCCGTTGACCCGTCGTCCTCCAGGTGGCTCGCCAGCCAAGCCGCGCCCTTGGCCCAACTCCATCCGGGCCACTCGGCCTCAAGTCAGCCGGCCTGCATCCTCTCCACCGACTAGGCCTCAGCCCATGGGTGAGCTGCCCCCAGCGCCTGCCCTGTTCCAGATTCAGCTCATAGTTGTTTTTTTCTGTGCCCTGCGAATTTAGCTAATTATCCGGGAACTGTTGTTTTACAGAAAAGTCCATCATGTTCATGCATTTAATAACTCCACAACCGTGCATCATATGTAAATAATTTATATATGAAAAATGTTAGTTTTTCATCGAGTATCATAATCTGCAATTTTCATCCCTGTTAAAAATATTTAAAATTGTTGTTTGCATTAATTTGCATAAATCACATGCTAAAATAATTTATTTCATAACTAGATAACCGTAGCTCCAATCTTAATAAACTTTATATGTAAATGGGGTGGAAAATGCCTAGTTTAACATGGTCCACTTTATTTTACTGTTTAACAACAATAAAATATGTTTTAGGGCAGAACAGTACCAAATTCGAAATATGGACATGAGGATTTTCCGGAATTGTTGTTCGTTGTTCCGGCCTCATTTAAACTTGCCTAGATAGATAGTTTTATTATGTTTCACCTCTTGCCATGTTTAACAACATTTAATATTGTTGTGTGCCTAAACGAGAGTGAACTAAATAAATGGATGTGGTGTTTCGTTAATATGCAACTCGTTGCATATTGAGCTCCACTTAAATTGTAGTATTGTTTGTGCACTTTGCCATGCCATGCCTTTTAAACTGGCCATGCATCATATTTGTTTGTGCATCATGCCATGTTTATGCTTGTGCATTTACCATGTTGTTTGCTTCTTTCCGGTATTGCTTCTTCTTGATAGTTCCGGTAACGTTGCGATTGTGAGGATTCGTTCGACTACGCCCGTTCGTCTTCTTCATGGACTCGTTCTTCTTCCTAGCGGGATTTCAGGCAAGATGACCGTCACCTTGGATGTCACTACTATCATTGCTATGCTAGTTGCTCCGTTCTATCGCTATGATGCGCTTCCTCTCGCTTGTTCTTCAATCCTCCCCAAATTGCCATGTTAGCCTCTAACCTTTTCACCCTTCCTAGCAAACCGTTGCTTGGCTATGTTACCGCTTTTGCTCAGCCCCTCTTATAGTGTTGTTAGTTGCAGGTGAAGTTGAAGATTGCTCCATGGTGGACAGGATTATGTTGGGATATCACAATATCTCTTATTTAATTAATGCATCTATATACTTGGTAAAGGGTGGAAGGCTCGGCCTTATGCCCGGTGTTTTGTTCCACTCTTGCCGCCCTAGTTTCCGTTATACCGGTGTTATGTTCCTTGATTTTGCGTTCCTTACACGGTTGGGTGATTTATGGGACCCCCTTGACAGTTTGCTTTGAATAAAACTCCTCCAGCAAGGCCCAACCTTGGTTTTACCATTTGCCTCACCACCACCTATACCCTTCCCTTGGGTCGGCCAACCCAAGGGTCATCTTTATTTTAGCCCCCCCCCCTCGGGCCAGTGCTTCTCTAAGTGTTGGTCTGAACCAGAGCCCTATGCAGCGCCCCCTCAAGGAAACTTGAGGTCTGGTTTTAGTTGTACGGATTTCTCATCCGGTGTTGCCCTGAGAACGAGATATGTGCAGCTCCTATCAGGATTGTCGGCACATTGGGAGGCTTTGCTGGTCTTGTTTTACCATTGTCGAAATGTCTTGTAAACTGGGATTCCGAGACCGATTCTTCCTGGCAGAAGGAATATCCTTCGTTGACCGTGAGAGCTTGTGATGGGCTAAGTTGGGACACCCCTGCAGGGTATAAACTTTCGAGAGCCGTGCCCGCGGTTATGTGGCAGATGGGAATTTGTTAATGTCCGGTTGTAGATAACTTGACACTTGACTTAATTAAAATGCATCAACCGTGTGTGTAGCCATAATGGTCTCTTTTTGGTGGAGTCCAGGAAGTGTACACGGTTTTGGGTTATGTTTGACATAAGTAGAAGTTTAGGATCACTTCTTGATCATTGCTAGCTCCATGACCGTTCCTTTGCTTCTCTTCTCGCTCTTATTTGCGTATGTTAGCCACCGTATATGCTTAGTCGCTGCTGCAACCTCACCACTTTATCCCTTCCTTTCCCTTTAAGCTTTGCTAGTCTTGATACCCATGGTAATGGGATTGCTGAGTCCTCGTAGCTCACAGATTACTACAACAACAGTTGTAGGTACAGGTTATGCGATGATCATGATGTGAGAGCGAGGATTGCTAGTTAGAAGTTTTTCTTTTGCTTCTTCTTCCATCAAGGGATAGGTTCCAGGTCGGCATCCTAGGCTAGCAGGGTGGATGTCGTTTGAGTTTATGTTTGTGTTTCATCCGTAGTCGGATGGTGCTCTTATGTAAGATGATGTTGTATTCGTGTGGCATTGTATGCCTTTTATATGTATCCCCATCTATTATGCAATGTTGATGTAATGATATCCACCTTGCAAAAGCGTGTCAATATGCGGTTCTATCCTTGGTGGGACCTTCGAGTCTCTTTAGGAAAGTATCGCATATTGGGCGTGACAAGTTGGTAGCAGAGCCTCGACCGACCATAGGAGCCCCCTTGATTGTTGGTCGTTGTTGAGTCTAGAAGAAAACTATTTTGAGTCTTAGGATTATATATATCAAAGAGTAGGATTCTTTTTACTCCTCAGCCCCCTTCGTCGCTCTGGTGAGGACTCTCGACGTAGATGTTTTGTCTTTCCTCCCCTCAATTTTTCATAAAAAAAATTAGGATCACGCGGGTATCTTGGGATCGCTCCGATATTCTTGTGACATGAACATTGTTCTTGGTGCCTCCTGACATTTAGGGGTTGTGGCAGTGTCCCGGGGAGTTGAGCTCCGAGGTGTTGTCATCACAATTTTATCGTTGCAGTTCTGGAATACCTGAGTTTTGCCGATTTCGAAAATCTCTTTTATGAAGTTGTTGGTGAGATAACCTCGATGCCACCCAGTACTTGGGAGTTCGGGAGTATTGCCATAGCTAGTATAATGGATGCTTTTCGAAGGTTGAGGTACACGATTTCCGAAGGTTTCTTGGTTATGTGTTGACGGATGGATACAGTTGGATGTAGGGATTTTTAGTTTTGGGTGATATATATATTGCTTCCCCTGTATCCCCAACACCAGATTGCATAACCAGAAAGTTTCGGGAGTTTATAGGTGGGAATTCAAGTAGCTCCTAGAATATCTTTCCGATAGATGCATGATATGGGATTGGGTAAATCTCTATCATATGTATTTGTTCCGACTTATTCTACAAGCCAATCCTTTGTTTTCTTTTATTTGTGGTATTCGAGTTGCTTCAATGTCAAGTGTTGATTCCATACCTTTTCTAAACGGTGTTCTCATATTCCTATGGGAGTACTAATCCTTCTTGATCACTGAGGTTGTCATGTCAACTCTTTTCTAGCCGGTGTGTTTCTCTTCAAGTGGATCCGATCATTTTCAACATCCGCAAGATCAATTCTAAGTTTTCTCAATGGTGTTTGTTCCATATTCCCCAAGTTGCCTTTGTTTTCCCGCCCTCCCACCCTTTTCTTCAAGGACTCAGATATCTTAATCAAGTATCCGTCTTATGGATCTGAAGTTTATCCATTCTTTTCCCGTCAATGTTCTTATCCGGTGATTCTCAAGAAGATACTAACAGAGCTTTGAGTTCATCATTCTTCGTTATTTTTCTTCTCCGGTGGATTTAATTCAAGCTTTCAGTGTTGATCATATCCTTTTCCTCGTTTCAAATGTTTTTCCATGTCGGTGCACCTCTTAATTGTTCACCTCTCTCTATTCTTATCCGGAGTGCTCAAGATATCTCAGAAGAATCATGTTTCCATTCTTAATCCATTCGAGTTACTTCAAGGTTTTTTCTCTAATTCAAGCTATTTAATTCTATCGGTGCAATCTCTATTTCAAGCAATCCTTCAATGATGTTTCTTTCAAGTGGGCCCTAACCCACAAGTCTTTTCCCAGGATCTTACGTGACTCTTCTAATTTATCCGGAGCGATTCTCAAAGTCTTTTGAAGTTTGACGTAAGAATGAATTTTCATCAGTCATATTCCTTCTCCAAGATTGCTTTCAGAATATTTTCATCGTTGGTTCATCATTTCTATTCTTCCTTGTTTCGGAGTGTCTCAACAATTGGGTGGTGTTCTCATCATTCTCGGATTTTGAAGACCGAAGAAGAGTTCCTCTTAAATCCTTACCCGTTCTTCCAAAGATGTGTAGTTCAAGCTTGATGCCATCCTCTCATTATTGTTTTCGATTGTGGGAATTCTTTTCACCCAACCGGAACATTTCATCAGTTGTTTCCATTTCTTTCCTCCGAAGGCCATCATGTCATAATTCTTCATTTTCAGTGTGTAGCTATCGTTCTCCAAATCTTACCGGTGCATCGTTCAAATAACCTCTAATCAGTTCATGGCCTCTTCGTTCTCATGTATGTAAATCCCCTCAAGTATCTTCATTCGTTTGCCAATTCTTCCCGATGAATTGTGCCTTTGCTACTCTCATTTTCAATTTTTATGGTGGTTCATTCAACATTCCTCTACCTTTGTTATCATATCAATTAATTCGTTCTTTCCGAATCCTATCGGTGGTTTGTTCAAGTTTTTCCCTAGTTTACGCTATATTCTCTCTTAATCCTTTCTACGAGAATAAGTAGTATGCCAAATCCGCTGCTTGTCATCAATTTAAACTGGTGAAGGATACGCATAATGTAATTCTTATTATTGTTTCATCCAAGTGATCTAGTTTCTTCTTTCCAGAGTTGTTCATCATGTCACATTTCTCGGTTTGAGATGCTTCGTTTTTTTTTCTTTTCTGGAGTTCCAAGTTTTCCGAATTTTCTCGTCGCGAAGCTCCATCTAAATCATCGCAAGGCTTCACCTTGTGTTTTCAACTTCTCTTTCTTTCTATCATCCTTTTATTACCGGAGTTTTTCATTGAGGCTCTACATGGTGCTCCATCAAGGATTCTTTTCATTCTTCAATTGTTCTGCAAGATTTCTCTCGAAGCTAAGATCCGCCAAGCTGTACTCTAAAATAAACATGGTGTTCAGCACATGTCTTCTTTTGAGGAGTTCAAGTATTCTTCATCTTGCATTCCAAAGTGCAATTCCTTCTACCTTATCTTCGAGATGGTGTTATATCATTCTTGACAATTTCCATTCATGTTTCGCGATACACATGTTGTCAAGAATGAGGTATTTTAAACCCATCATTTTCTTCGTTGGAGATATCTTGGTAAAGATTTCACCTAAAAGCCTTCCCAAAGGAATGTTGCTAATTGTGGTGCTTATTAATGACCCAAGTTCTCCAATTATCCTCTTGGTGAAAGAACTTTCTCTTATCTTCATTGATCTCAACCAATCAATTGTTTCTGTTAGTGGACGGTTGTCACCTCATCATTTTGAGATGTTTGCCATAAGACCATAACAAGCTTGTGCTTTTCGTTGTTGATTTTCCAACAACTCAGTTCAATTCTTCTTTGCAAGGATGTTTTCCAAGCTCATTTGTGGCACAAGTTGGCATTTTCTTCTCCATTATGTTATTCAAATGATCTAGCTTCCATTCTTTCTTCCGGAGGCATTGCGATGTTACTCTCTTTGACCCATCATCTCATTTGGTAAATATCATGTTCTTTTCCTTGCTTATCCGTTTAACAGGAGTGTTATGTCCTCTGCTAAGTTCTTTTCATCTTATCAAGTCTTAAATCTCTTTTCAACCGGAGTGCTATCCGAATTTGTTCTTCCTTGCTCCTTGTTTATCTCGTTTCAACCAGAGTGGTTTCTATTCCTTCTTGTCCATTGTGCTCATCATTCATAGCTTTGCAACCTCCAAGGTTCACATGGTGTTCCTTGTTTCTATTTTCTACCACAGTGCTCTCAATTGTGTTCAACTCTGTTGTGTTCTTTCTTTCAACTTTTCAACCTCTCAAGGTTCTTTGGTTTCACTCATTTGTCAAAGAACCAATTTAGTTTTACCTCTTCTCTTCCTCTTCCGTTTCTCTCCAGTGCCATCCTAGATCTCGCGACGAGATCCTCTTGTAGTGGTGGAGTGTTGTAACACCCCAGATGTAATTTTCCATTATTGTAACTCCAACTCTTCCCATTTCCGGCTATCTTATATAATATTTCCTCCGCGGTTGGGTTTTGTCTTTTGTTTTGCATTTTGTTCATGTCATGCATCTCATCTCATAGCATCATGCGCATTGCATCTGCATGTTTTCATAAAGCTTGCATCCGTTCGTAGTGTCTCTTTGTCTTCGTTGACCTATTGTCAGCCCACTTGCCCTTGTTGACCTTCTCTCAAACCAATTGGACCCCTTTCTTCTCTCTTTCTCCGAGACCAACAAAACCCCCCCTTGTCCTTGTTGACCTCTCTTAGACCCCTCGTGTGCGTGTCTGAAACTTGCCCGAACCCGAACCGGGCTGTCGTTACCGATGGGTCCGGATCATCCCCAACCATCTATAAAACATCTCCGTTTTCTTATTTAGACTCCCTATCTATTTATTTCTCGACCGTCCGATTAAAATCGGAGGGACCAAATACCCCTACCTAAAAATCCACTTCTATATATAAGACCATCACCTACCAAATCATCCCAACCCTAATTTCTAGGAGGTTTGTCCCCATCGCCACCGCCGCACTCAAATCCCACCTCGGGATCCCTTCTCCTTGTTTTCCTCCACCCACCACCAGGAGCCCGAGCTCCGTATCCCCGACCCCAGCCCCTCTTCGATCCACCCATCTAGCCAGCAGCTCCATCCATCGATCCAGCGCCGATCCCTCGATCCAGGCCCAGGGCTCCAAGCTCCCCTGCCTCCACGAACACGAGAGCCCATGGCCTTGTGCCCCTGCTATCCTAGCAGCAACAACAACAACCTCGCCGTCGCCACCTCAGATGAGCACTGCCCTGACCCTGCCTTCTCTTGTGCCTCCTCCTCCCCATCACGTTTCCCCCTTCTCTCTCTCTCATGCCACATCATCTCTCTCACAGGGAACCACGTTGAGGCCATGGAGAAATTGCAGCACCGCCGCCCTTGGGGTTCGTCACTGACGGCCATCCCCATCGTTCTCGCGCGGAACCTCCCCACCAAAGCCATGTAACCGACCAGATCTGCTCGAGCTCGCCCCCCTGCGCCTCAAGTTCCTCCCGCCGGAGCCCCAAGTCAACCTCTGCCCCACGCCATGGATCCGCGCCAAGTCCCACCGCGTCGTGCCTCTGCTTTGCCCTGCAAGTTCTGCTGCCGCCTGCTTCCTCGTGCGAGATGAACAAGCACTTGCTCCTGCTCGATTCGCCCGTGCCCGTTGACCCGTCGTCTTCCACGTGGCCCGCCAGCCAAGCCGCGCCCTTGGCCCAACTCCATCCGGGCCACTCGGCCTCAAGTCAGCCGGCCTGCATCCTCTCCACCGACTGGGCCTCAGCCCATGGGTGAGTTGCGCCCAGCGCCTACCCTATTCCAGATTCAGCCCATAATTGTTTTTTTCTGTGCCCTGCAAATTTTGCTAATTATCCAGGAACTGCTGTTTCACAGAAAAGTCCCTCATGTTCATGCATTTAATAACTCCACAACCATGCATCATATGTAAATAATTTATATATGAAAAATGTTTAGTTTTTCATCTAGTTTCATAATCTGCAACTTTCATCCCTGTTAAAAATATTTATAATTGATGTTTGCATTAATTTGAATAAATCACATGCTATAATGCTTTATTTCATAACTAAATATCCGTAGCTCCAATCTTAATAAACTTTATATGTAAATGGGGTGGAAAAATGCCTAGTTTAACATGGTGCACTTTATTTTACTGTTTAACAAAAATAAAATATGTTTTAGGGAAGAACAGTACCAAATTCCAAATATGGACATGAGGATTTTCTGGAATTGTTGTTCATTGTTCCGGCCTCATTTAAACTTGCCTAGATAGGTAGTTTTATTATGTTTCACCTCTTGCCATGTTTAACAACATTTAATATTGTTGTGTGCCTAAACTAGAGTGAACTAAATAAATGGATGTGGTGTTTCGTCAACATGCAACTCGTTGCATATTGAGTCCACTTAATTTTTAGTATTGTTTGTGCACTTTGCCATGCCATGCCTTTTAAACCGGTCATGCATCATATTTGTTTGTGCATCATGCCATGTTTATGCTTGTGTGTTTACCATGTTGTTTGCTTCTTTCCGGTATCGCTTCTTCTTGATAGTTCCGGTAATGTTGCGATTGTGAGGATTCGTCCGGATAAGGTTGTTGGCTCATTCCGGACTGACCATGATCAAGATCATGGCCATATGCATTACGCGAGGGCTGCAGCCGCTTCAATACAGAGGCCACCCCATGTGGGATTTCAACGGGGAGGATGACGCCACCCGGTGCGGTCGTAAGGGGCCAGATTAGGCCGCCACTTTAAAGAGAATCTTATCCGCTTTGTACAAGGGAGAAGAAGAAGAATTCCTCCGTGCCAACCCGGAGGGCGGACACTCCATGTACAATCCACCAAGTTGGGTGAGCGAACACTTTCACTTGCCTACCCACTTTCGAAATTCCCGTAGTTGAGTACTTAGTCTAGCAATGTTAAACGCAGGACCTGCGCCAGACTGTGAAGGAGATAAACAGCCCTCCTCCACAACTCGAGGACCCGGAATGGTCCCTCCATCCGGACTCCCAAGAGGACCCGGACTTATGTGTGGAGTTAATCGATGGGGTGTTTCATCAATTGAGCAAGGACAATGCCTTAGTGGCCATTACGGCCGACTATCCCGGACTACTTCCAGCCTCAAAGGTAACCGAGACCGAAGTCCCAGTATTCTCAAGGAGATCTATCCATGCTTTATCTTGCATGCCATGAACTAATAGTGTTTTGTTTCGCAGGGTAAATCCTTGAGGCGGAAGGCCGGGCCCGCGGTGGGCAGCCAACAAGGGCCGCTGAAGCCAGGCGGGACAAAAAGAAGTGCGGACCAGATCGAGATTCCGGCGCAACGGTACGGCGTGCAAATTTAATGCCTAGGGTTCATGCCCTTGAGTCTTACTAACGCTCATGATTTTATTAGAAAGAAGAGAGCCCGCCAGACTATATCCGCCGGCCAAGGTTCAAGGTCGGGTCAGAAGCGGAGACGGACACGAGGCGCGCCTCGGGCGTTCCTTCGACAGAGGACGCCGACGGGCTATCTGCCACCAATTCAGAGGTGGAGAGTGCCCTGAACCACAGGCGTCGCCAGACTGTTCTTCGTGACGCATGTTTTCCCCTAGAGGCGTTGGAGGCCTTTAATACAGGAGATGCGTATCTGTGTGCCGCTCAAAATGGTCTAGCCAGAGCCACAGAGCAGTATGTAAAAGACATACAGGTGAGTAAAATTGAAGGTTATATATGTCAGTAGCCCCCGAGACTTGAAACAGTGAAGATAACTGTTTTAAGGATCATGTGCTATGCAGTGTCTTATAAAGAAGAATACGCAACTATCCCAGGAGCTTGAAGAGTGCAAGGCCCAACTCGAGGCCGCACTGGCCACTTCAGAAAATGCCAAGGGGACGCCCTCAGGTAATATATGCTTTGAAACATAATTCCATTATGAAGTGTGGCAGGTGCGCAACCCTGACGATAATAGTGCTGATGGGGCCGGAGTAAATCCGGACAAGCAACAACTCCTACGCCAACTAAAGGTTGGCGAGAGCGTGCAGACGAGGGTGAGGCAAGAGAAGAACAAACTTCAAGACGCCAATACCCAGCTGGGCGAGGAACTAAAGGATGTTCGTATTCAGCTGTCTGCTTCCGTAAAGGAGAATTGGCGACTTCGACGCGGCATTTTTAGTAAGTGCTTGAACGAATCTTCGAAAAAATAATTCGGCGAGGAAGTCGATTGACAGAGCTATGTCTATAGGTCTGCTGACAGGTCGTCCTGCGGAGGAAATGCCCGGTTCAACGGGAGACCTTCTTCCCGAGCTGTTGCAACTGCACGAACGAGTTCGGCAGGCAATGCAGAGCGTCATTCAGGCTATGTGGCCATCCCTCTCCATGCCCGGAGGCCTTGAGGAGCTTATAAAGAAGCTGGAGGGAGTGCGGTAGCGCTTCCGGTTGTGGAAGATATCGGCCTGCCGTCAAGGTGCCAGGGAGGCCTAGGCCATGGTGAAGACTCGGTACACGAAGGCTGACCTAAACCACATGGCCGAGGTCGGCCCTATGGGTCCTGACGGAAAGGAGATCCCTGTCAGCTTAGTATATGGCCAGGTAGAGCTGGCTGCAAAGTATTCCCAACAGGACTGTAAATTAGACCGCCTGTTGGATGGTATTGAAGAAGAATATACCAAGTCGGATTGACTCTGTAATTTAAAATGACATGAAGAATGCCTTCTAGCCGTATTGTAGATTGTTTGTCATTGCGGACCTTTTCGCTTCGACCTCTGGACCCTATAGTCCGGAGTGTGTCCGAATACCCTCTCGATTATGTAAGAACCGGGGCATGCATGGAGACAAGGCGTAGGGGTCATAATTGCTTTAGCAGACAAGTGCCCAACTAGTTATGTTATATTACATGGTTAGTAAGAAACATTTTCCAGGGAGAATAGTTCCGTTAGGGGTTCCTTTCCCTGGGAGGCATGCCCTAAAGTGCATGTCCGAACTGCTAAAAAGAGCAGAAAAGCATCTGGGGGCAGATAAATAAACACGAAAGATCATCTTTTAGTTCACCGACCGGATATTCCCTTAAGAACGCTAGCTTTAGGCTTCACCCAGTCTGAGGTACACATCCGGCTGACCCGGCAGTAACAATCACAGAGGTGCTCCCTTTACCACCTAGCCGAACGAACGGGAACGTAGGGTTAAGCACAGGAGCCAGGCAACCCAGCTTGGCCAAAACTTAAGTCATATCGATGCATATAATGGTGTGTAAAAGGCTCATACGGAAGTGTCACACATGTTTTGGGCATGAGGCCCGTTTTATATAAACTTCTGATAAAGAAGCCCCCAGGTATGATGAGCGCGGGTGGCGCGTCAGGTATGTGCGAACAACGGACATGCAAGCCCCTAAGGGCTTGGGAGAAAAAGGTTAGGGAGAGGTAGCGAAATCCCGGACAGCTAATGTGAAAAAAAAGGGGACAGAGGAAGGAGACGAACACGGAGTCCGGCGCTAGGCGTAGAATCTTCGTAGGCGTGTTGCGTTCCATGGGTTCGGCTCGAGTCGGTTGTCCGATGCATTGCGCAGACGGTACGCTCCACCAGTCGGCACTTGGTCGATTATGAAGGGACCCTCCCATTTGGGCTTTAGTTTCTCCTTTTTCTTGTCCGGCAGGCGCAGAACTAGTTCGCCAACGTTATAAGGTTTGGCCCGTACTTCTCTGCTTTGATATCTTTTGCCACGTCGCGCTCTTCCTCCAATGCGTCCAAGTTGTCCTCCCAATCGAGCTCGGCTTCTCTTTCTTCGTACATGCGTACTCGAGGTGAGTCATGAATTATGTCGCATGGCAGTACTGCCTTTGCGCCGTATACCATAAAAAATGGTGTGAATCCGGTAGTGCGATTCGGCGTGGTCCGCAGCCCCCAGAGTACAGAGTCGAGCTCCTCTACCCAGTGCGTGTTAAATTCCTTGAGGGATCGCACTAGTCTGGGTTTGATGCCGCTCATAATGAGACCGTTAGCTCGCTCGACTTGACCATTGGTTTGAGGGTGATAGATTGAAGCGTAGTCGAGCTTAATGCCCATGGTTTTGCACCAGAGTTTAACTTCATCGTCCGTGAAGTTTGTGCCGATGTCAGTTATGATGCTGTGGGGGACGCCGTAATGGTGTACGACCCCGGATACGAAGTATATCACCGGTCCGGATTCGGCCGTCTTTATAGGCTTGGCCTCTATCCATTCGGCATGTCTGAAGGGTGCGAGGCGAAAATGTCCCAATTTTCTTGTAGGAATTCTATGAGTGCGGCGTCTGCATCGGGTTTTAGTTGTGCCCTGATGGAGGCCGTTTTTGTGGGGTCCATTGGATGGACTTGGAATTTGACTATTTCGTCTGCTGGTTTGAAAGAGGTGGACTTGGATCTCTTATCTTGTATCACATTCTCCCTGTCCACTGTGGAGCGCAACACAGTTAGTTCCTCGGCCATTAGGGCTTCGGATAATGCCTCCAGGGCCAGTGCGGCTGTCTTGTTTTTGGTGCGGAGCGCTGTGTCCGGATCACTTGCAAGAGTGATGATTCCGTTGGGTCCAGGCATTTTGAGCTTCATGTACCCATAATGGGGTATGGCTTGAAAAATTGTAAATGCTTCCCGCCCTAGCAGAGCGTGGTATCCGCTGCTGAACAGGGCCACTTGGAACGTGACCTCCTCGGATCTGTAATTATCCGGCGTGCCGAACACCACATCCAGTGTGATTTTTCCTGAACAGCACGCTTCCCGGCTTGGTATTATTCCTCTAAAGGTTGTGTTGCTTTGCTCAATGCGGCTCCAGTCTATTTCCATTTTTTGCAGGGTTTCCTCGTAGATGAGGTTAAGTCCGCTACCGCCGTCCATGAGTACCTTTGTAAGTCAGAAGCCGTCCACTATCGGACTGAGGACCAATGCGGCTGGTGCTCGGGCTGTCTAGAATTTAGGTTCATCACTGGCATTAAAGGTAATAGTCATGTCACTCCATGGGTTTATTGTTGCTACTTGGTAGACTTCGGTAAGGTTGCGGAGCGTTCGTTTCCTCGCATTGTTTGATGTGGAGGTCTCGAAGACTGTCGACACCGTACTAGCGTTTCTGGGGAGGTGTTCTTCGGGTTCTGGAGTTAGAAGCTCCTCGCCACTTCTGGCCACCTGCCGGAGTATCCAACATGCTCTAAGGCTGTGAGTTGGTGTGACTTCCCCTGAACTATGAATTTTACAGGGTCCATTGAGCCATCCCTCCAGTACGGTCCCATACCCTATAGAGGGTTTTTGTTTTTTGATGTTTGGCTCAGATGCCTGGCGATAATGCGCCCTTTTGTTTCGGACTTGTGTTGTATTCAGGGCCGGATTGTCCCAGAATTTATCTCCGGTTTTCCGAACGCTTTCTGTCGCACAGTACTTTCGTACTATGGATGTCAAGTCGGCGAAGCATGTAATTTCGCGGCGACTTATGGCGTTGAGGATTCCGATGTCCGTGCAGTTGTTACAGAAGAATGAAATTGCTTCTTTCTCACGGCAGTCCTTTATCCTGTTCATAACCAGGAGGAATCTGGCCCAATAGTGGTGTACTGTTTCCCCGGGCTCTTGCCGTATTTGGGATAAATCCCTAATAGTTGGGTGGGTGGGTGGATTTAAATCCGGAACCTTGCCCGATATAAGATTTAGGGGCCAAGAAGTTTCCGAATTCGGAAGCTTGCTTTCTTGGACATTATTCAATGAATCAGGCCTGCTGCCTGACTTTAGGTTCAGGGCTTGGGCGACATCCTCCCCTCCGCGGGTGTCCGGCTTGGAGGGGTCGGGAATTCGGACAAATCTGGTCCTTAGGGCGGGCGAAGATTCGCCGCATTGTTCTTCCACCACTTCAACGTGGTGGGTGACCTGGGGAGAGTCGATCTCTCTCTGATCGGGTTTAAGCCCAATCTGGCCGTAATCTGTAGCGACTCCCAGGGCAGCAATGCGATCCAAGAGCTCGTTCAGGGAAGAGAGCTCCGTCGGATCTAACTGCTCAGCGAGCTCCGAGCTGATGTGGAGATTTCTTTCGATGGCCTGAGAGGTCATCATCGGCGCGGCGGCCGAACAGGCGGTCATCAAAAAACTGCCTAGCCGGAGAGTTTGGCCGACAGCCAAAGCTCCTTTAGCAACAGCTCCGTCTTTAAAGACAGGGTGCGGCATCCTTCCTGACGGTGACGACACAGAGGAACTCTCAATGAAAGCACCAATGTCGGTGTCAAAACCGGCGGATCTCGGGTAGGGGGTCCCGAACTATGCGTCTAGGAGGATGGTAACAGGAGACAAGGGATACGATGTTTTTACCCAGGTTTGGGCCCTCTCGATGGAGGTAAAACCCTACTCCTGCTTGATTAATATTGATGATATGGGTAGTACAAGAGTGGATCTACCACGAGATCAGAGAGGCTAAACCCTAGAAGCTAGCCTATGGTATGATTGTTGTTCGTCCTACGGACTAAACCTCTCCGGTTTATATAGACACCGGAGAGAGCTAGGGTTACACAGAGTCGGTTACAATGGGAGGAGATCTTCATATCGTATCGCTAAGCTTGCCTTCCACGCCAAGGAAAGTCCCAACCGGACATGGGACGGAGTCTTCAATCTTGTATCTTCATAGTCCGGGAGTCTGGCCGAAGGTCATAGTCCGGCCATCCGGACACCCCCTAATCCAGGACTCCGTCAGTAGCCCCTGGACCAGGCTTTAATGACGACGAGTCCGGCGCGCAAGCTGTCTTCGGCATTGCAAGGTGGGTTCTCCTTCAAATTCCCTGTACCCGTCGAATAGTGTCCGGCTTCTAGTGCGTGCTGCCCTCCTCGGCTTCTGTGCCCCATAATGACCATCTTCCATGTGTCAAATGAATGCAAAAATCCAGGGGAATTTTTCATTTACCCCCCCCCCCCGGTTGCGTTAATGAACCGCCCATAAAAGAGACCAGGATTTAGATCCAATTCACACCATCTTCCCTCCGCGAGCCTTCATCAGAGTGCCTTCGACAGGGATCCACTCCACCATGGTCGGTCGGTGCAGCTCCTCCTCTCGCCTCTCCAGCCCTCGGTCCGGAGATTGGGGCGGTGTTCCATCCCGCATAGCGGGTTAGTAGTGCTTCAGTCCAAGGGGCTTCTCCCCCCAGCATATATGGTCCCAGTTCGAGCCGGGATTGCTACCTATAGCAGCGGAGAGCAGGCGGAGAGCGTCCCCAATCCCTCTCAAGGAGAGCGGGTATGCCTAGTCCCTTATTTTGTGAGAGGACTCGGATTTCCAATTCATCCGTTTCTCCGAGGGTTGCTGGAGTTCTACGGCCTCCAGCTACACAACCTCATGCCCGCCTCCATTCTGCACATTGCGGCCTTCGTGGCCCTCTGCGAGCTGTTCTTGGGCGTTGAGGCCCATTTCGCGCTATGGAAGAGGTTGTTTTGCCTCGTGCCTCGTTCTCAGGAGGGGTCTATTTATCAAGTGGGCGGAGCCGAACTATGGCGCATCGTAGGGACCGGATATCTATCCGGTACCCCAAACAGGACGTCCGAAGACTGGTCCTCGGAGTGGTTCTATATAGATGACGTCCCCCTGCCGGACCCTGTACAGATCGGCCTCCCTGAGTTCAACAATGCTCCGTTGAAGAAGCGCCTGACTTGGCGCCCGCGGAACCCTCAGAGGGAAACTGACAGGGACGTCCTTTACCTGATGAGCCGGATAAGGTTGTTGGCTCATTCCGTACTGACCATGATCAAGGTCATGGCCATATGCATTACGCGATGGGTGCAGCCGCTTCAATACAGAGGCCACCCCATGTGGGATTTCAATGGGGAGGACGACGCCATCCGGTGCGGTCATAAGGGGACAGATTCGGCCGCCACTTTAACGACAATCTTATCCGCTTTGTACAAGGGAGAAGAAGAAGAATTCCTCCGTGCCAACCCGGAGGGCGGACTCTCCATGTACAATCCACCAAGTTGGATGAGCGAACACTTTCACTTGCCTACCCACTTTCGAAATTCCCGTAGTTGAGTACTTAGTCTAGCAATGTTAAACGCAGGAGCTGCACCAGACTGTGAAGGAGATAAACAGCCCTCCTCCACAACCCGAGGACCCGGAACGGTCCCTCGATCCGGACTCCCAAGAGGACACGGACTTATGTGTGGAGTTAATCGACGGGGCGTTTCATCAATTGAGCAAGGACAATGCCTTACTGGCCATTACGGCCGACTATCCCGAACTACTTCCAGCCTCAAAGGTAACTGAGACCGAAGTCCCAGTATTCCCAAGGAGATCTATCCATGCTTTATCTTGCATGCCGTGAACTAATAGTGTTTTGTTTCGCACGATAAATCCTTGAGGCGGAAGGTCGGGCCCGCGGTGGGCAGCCAACAAGGGCCGCTGAAGCCAGGCGGGCCAAAAAGAAGTGCGGACCAGATCGAGATTCCGGCGCAACGGTACGGCGTGCAAATTTAATGCCTAGGGTTTATGCCCTTGAGTCTTACTAATGCTCATGATTTTCTTAGGAAGAAGAGAGCCCACCGGACTATATCTGCCGGCGATGTTTAAGGCCGGGTCCGGAAGAGGAGACGGAGACGGGGCGCGCCTCGGGCGTTCCTCCGACAGAGGACGCCGACGGGCTATCTGCCACCAATTCAGAGGTGGAGAGTGCCCTGAACCACAGGCGTCGCCGGACTGTTCTTCGTGACGCATGTTTTTCCCCAGAGGCATTGGACGCCTTTAATACAGGAGATGCGTATCTCCGTGCCGCTCAAAATGGTCTAGCCAGAGCCACAGAGCAGTATGTAAAAGACATACAGGTGAGTAAAATTGAAGGTTATATATGTCAGTAGCCCCCGAGACTTGAAACAATGAAGATAATTGTTTTAAGGATCATGTGCTATGGAGTGTCTTACAAAGAAGAATACGCAACTGTCCCAGGAGCTTGAAGAGTGCAAGGCCCAACTCGAGGCCGCACTGGCCACTTCAGAAAATGCCAAGGGGACGCCCTCGGGTAATATATGCTTCGAAAGATAATTCTGTTATGAAGTGCGGCAGGTGCGCAACCCTGACGATAATAGTGCAGATGGGGCCGGAGTAAATCCGGACAAGCAACAACTCCTATGCCAACTAAAGGCTGGCAAGAGCGTGCTGACGAGGGTGAGGCAAGAGAAGAACAAACTTCAAGACGCCAATACCCAGCTGGGCGAGGAACTAAAGGATGTTCATATTCAGCTGTCTGCTTCCGTAAAGGAGAATCGGCGACTTCGACGTGGCATTTTTAGTAAGTGCTTGAACGAATCTTCGAAAAAAGAACTCGGCGAGGAAGTCGATTGACAGAGCTATGTCTGTAGGTCTGCTGACAGGTCGTCCTTCGGAGGAAATGCCCGGTGCAACGGGAAACCTTCTTCCCGAGCTATTGCAACTGCACGAACAAGTTCGGCAGGCAATGCAGAGCCTCATTCAGGCTATGTGGCCATCCCTCTCCATGCCCGAAGGCCTTGGGGAGCTTACAAAGAAGCTGGAGGGAGTGCGGTAGTGCTTCCGGTTGTGGAAGATATCGGCCTGCCGTCAAGGTGCCAGGGAGGCCTGGGCCATGGTGAAGACTCGATACACGAAGGCTGACCCAAACCACATGGCCGAGGTCGGCCCTATGGGTCCTGATGGAAAGGAGATCCCTGTCAGCTTAGTATATGGCCAGGTAGAGCTGGCTGCAAAGTATTCCCAATAGGGTTGTAAATTAGACCGCCTGTTGGATGGTATTGAAGAAGAATATACCGAGTCAGATTGACTCTGTAATTTAAAATGACATGAAGAATGCCTACTAGCCGGATTGTAGATCGTTTGTCATTGCGGATGTCAGGACCCCAATCCTAAGTCACACCGATCTAGCATGTAACACATCATATCACTTTGCGGCCTCACGCACGGTATTCCTACGGGTGCCACCTTACCTGGCCCGGGACCGTTTGCGCCTTTTGGCTCACGTATATGATAGTGCCGCTAGCATCCATATGACAAAGAACCCGGTCTGACATGGCTAGTCGTGAACCCAAAGTGGCACTAACTTACAGGGACAGGCATCCATGACCCAGCATTGAACGTGTCGGTCATCAGCGAGCGAATCCAGGCTGTAGCACTGGGCTAGCAGGACTCCGGTGAACCGAGCTGTAGCAGGCTAACAGGACTCCGGAATTCATCGCGTGACATTTCCCCGAGGGGACAGACACAGGAACGAAGAAGGACACATGCCGGCCAGCCTAAGTGCTCCGGAGTAGTAGCAAGCTACCATGGCTCAGTGGAAACACTAGGAGACATTTCCCGGTAAGAGAGGCTACTAAGGATAAACAACTAGATAGCTAGATCCCACACATACCAAGCATTTCAATAACATACACACAATATGCTCGATATGTGCAAATACAACATGGCATCATAACATGACTCTATAACTCAAGTATTTATTCAATAGGCTCCGAGGAGCGAGATATTACAAACATGGGTCTCATGACCCAACATTCAGAGCAAACAAGTCAAGCACAAGCGGAAGCTTAACATGTCTGAGTACAGACATCTACAAAAGAAAAAGGCTGAGAAGCCTGACTGTCTATCAGATCCTGCCGAGGGCACAAGATCATAGCTGAGGTAACAAGCTAAACGTCGAAGTCCACGCGGTACTACTAGCGAGACTGGAGTCTATCTGCAAAAACATAAATTAAGCAACGTGAGTACAAATGTACCCAGCAAGACTTACATCAGAACTAACTACATATGCATCATTATCAACAAAGGGGATGGTGGGGTTTAACTGCAGCAAACCAGCTTTGACTCGGTGGCTATCCTGAACTACGACTGCAAGTAACTCTTTGAGGTGGCGCACACGAGTCCACATATTCACCATATCAATACACCACTATGGATCCGCTCCCGTCTCCCTACGGGAACGCCATCCATAGCACTCACGCTTATCTTGTGTATTTTAGAGTATCCACTTTCACTTGTCTATGAAATATATAGGCAACCCAGAAGTCCTTTACCGCGGACACGGCTATTCGAGTAGATCATATTAACCCTGCAGGGGTGTACTTCTTCACACACGCTCTCACCACTTACCGCCGTTTACACGACGTGTACTCGGCAACCTTCAAGCGGAAGCCCAGCGAGGGTGTCGGCCACGACCTGACTAACCACACAAGTCTCTCATCCAGGTTTATCGCCTATTCGGGTTCCATACGCAAGGAGATCCGGCCAGGGTGTCGCTCACGGCCCCAAACGATCTGTGCAGGGTTCCCAAGCCCACCTCGACGGGTGGATCTATGCTTGGTACACTGTGCCACGGTGCCTAGTCTGTCCCAAGCCCACATGTACCGGGTGCCACTTGGTAGACTACTAGCACAACCTACAAACACCAGAAACTAGTTGCAACTCCTGGACAGAGATCATGTTGATTAATAAGTCGAGAGGGGACGAGTTACCGGAACCCAATGTGTGGTAGTAACTGTTCATGGATCACAAACACAGAACTCAGTTCATGAGGACGGCTGCAATGAGACAACCCACCATGTACTCCTACATGGCCTCTCACCGCTACCTTTACCAAATCGTGTTCACACACTTAGCTCTCAACAGTAGGACATGTTCACACACCTCTGATTCATCCCCGATGAATCAGACCTGACACAACTCAAAGCAATAGCAGGCATGACAACAAGCATGAATGAGTAGGCACATCAGGGCTCAAACAACTCCTACTCATGCTAGTGGGTTTCATCTATTTACTGTGGCAATGACAGGTCATGCAAAGGATAAAGGGCTTCAGCTACCGCAGCAAGTAACAGATGAATCGGTGTTGTCCTAATGCAGTAAAAGAGAGCAGGAGCGAGAGAGTGGGATTTTATCGGAATGAACAAGGGGGTTTTGCTTGCATGGCACTTCTGAAGATAGCATTGAGTCTTCATCAGTGTCAACGATCACAACATCGATACAATGTCTACCGAGGGGGAAACAACACCGGCAAACAGAGAAGAAACACGATCAATGCAATGCACAATATGATGCATGCTATGACATGGCAATATGAATGTGTTTTGGGCTAATGCAAGCTAGAACAGGTTGAGATAAGTCCATATGAACCAAAGATTCAAATGCAAACCCATTTTAAAAGGTCATATTAGTGCATTACCTTGTTTCACCTAAACAGCAAGGTTAAAGTGTTCTAACATGCATGAAAATGGTACAGATGGATAGATTGCATTTTTCTGATCATTTTTCATATATAAATTGTTTGATTTGGAGCTACGGTTGATTTTCTATGAATTTTAGAAGTTTAGGACATTTTCTGGAATTTCCTGAATATTTAGAATTAAACTAATTCCAGAAAATGCATTACCGCGTCAGCACTACGTCAACATGACGTAAGCGAGTCAACGTGTGCAGTCCCGGTCAAACTGACCAATGGGACCCGTAGGTCAGTGACACAGCGCTGGCTAGAGTCACAGATAGGTGGGGTCGGGTCAACGGCCACATCAGCATAGTCAAAACTGACATGTGGGCCCAGTAGAATTAGATTAAACTTAATCTTATTTAGGTAGCGGTTAGTTAGGCGGTGGGGCCCGGCTGTCTGTTTCACTGGAGGTTAATTAGTGGCGTGATTAGCTGCTAATGATGGCCACGTCGGCTGTCGCCGGAGCCTTGCCGGCGGCGACCAAAACGACGGCGGCTCAGCTCAGATTTGAGCTACGGGTGGCGGTTTGCCGAGCTGAGGGCACCGGGGAGTAGCTCTTGCTCGTCCGCATCCAAAGGACCGGACGAGAAACCGCGGGGTGGCTGGGAGCAGCGCCGGCGGCGAGCAAGGCGGCGGCCGGAGCACGGTGGGTAACAGGTTTGGGGTTGCGGTGCACGAGAGGGGTAGAGGTGGCCGGCTACGGTCTCGTGGGGGTGCGCTGAGCATGCTGATGAGCTCAGACGCGGGTGGCAGCAGCTGTGGTCGCGGCGGCGCCATGGACGGCAGCAACGAGCTCTCGGGCGTGGCAGCGCTAGCGCTAGAGGGCGAGTTAGACTGCGGGGAGAGAGGGGAAAGGCGCAGGTGCTCACGGCGGTTCTTCTGGTGCAGCTGGGTGGCTCGGGGAAGCGCTGGCGACGACGAACGGCGATGGCGATCTCGGCGACCCGAGGAGGAAGAAGATGGTGCTGACAGCGAGGCAAGGCGCCCGGCGACGTGTAGCTGGATGGGGACGAAGGAGAGGTCGTGGCGGAGCTCTGGGGCACGTCCATGGGGCTAGGGCTGGCCGGTGGCCGTGGTGTCAGTGAACGGCGGCGACGGGTGTGTGGTGGTGCCGCGCGGAGAGAGACAGAGGAGGGAGAAGAGGTCGAGAGAGAATAGAGAGCGAGGGGAGAGACAGAGGGGGCTGCGGGGCGTATCCAGACGCGTCGGGGGCGCCTCGGTGGCAAGCAGGAGGTGGCAAGGCTGGCGTCGGCGCTCGCCACCGAGCTGCTTCGGGGCGAGGGGGAGGAAGACGACATAGAGGAGGAGGTGGGCTGGGCCGGCCAGCTCAGATGGGCCGCACAGAGCAGGGCCTCTCGGCTGTAGGTAAGCGCCAGGTAACTCTCTCTCTCTTTTATTTCTGTTTTTCTATTTCTGACATTTGTTTTAATTTGGTTTTTGAACCAAAGTAATTTTATTGCTTCTGGTAAATTTTGCAGGGACTAAAGAAGGATTATTCCAAAGCCCCTCAACAAAAATCAGAATTATTGGCGCAATAAATTATTTATAGTATCTATTTGCTCCAATTCAAAATACAATATGAGTTAATTCAACAATCCAAAATGTCATGCAAAAATGTGCATCACCTCTGGTTGCTGTTTCCAGCATTTTCCAAAAATGATGACATTTTTGAAGGCCATTTGGGTTCACTGAAAAATATTTTAGTTGAACCTGGTGGATTCCTTTTTATGCTAGGGTTTGAACATCCCCCATTTCAGGTTTAAATGAAATTTAAACATGATGCAGCAACCAAGCTAGTCCAAGTGCATAGCAAGGCTAGGGACGTGACAACTCACCCCCACTAAGGAAGAATCTCGTCCCGAGATTCAAGCGTAGGGTAAGATGAAGGGGGAATGCAAACTAACACAATCTTCACGATCCAGGTTGCACTTCATAGGGGCGTTGATCAATCACCATCTTTGACTCGATGTCTTCCTCTGAGAACTCCAACTAACATGACAAGAAGAGGAAAGACAAACTCTAGAAGAATCGATCTTCTCGATGACCGAACAACTCAGGATCAGCTCATGGGGTGAGATGTGAGATATTGACATATATCTTGAGTTGAGATACGAAGCATACATCTGAAGAAATGGACTAAGACAGATGACGAGGGCTTGCTAGGTAGACAACAATTCGGTTGTCAACGTAGCGAGGAGTTGAGTTGCCATGATACCACAACAAGACACCTTAGGGATGGTGACTCGTAGATATATCCCCTTAAGTGGCAAAAAGAATTACCTTTGATTCAGAGATCATTGAAACTCTTTATACCAGCCTAAGGCAATTCTCGAGCGATCGTTTGGAGGGTTTCGGTGGAATGGCATACTCGGATTAGAATAGATGATGTGGATTACTTTGTTGAAAACAACTCAAGGGACGATTCTGCTTGCGCGTGCTCTCCAGAACTTGAGCATTTCCATATTCATCAAGGTTTTACCAACATCCGTGCCGAGGATCCTGGTGTCACATCATACTACCATGATGAATAATGATGGAGGATGCAGGTGCAAAGGAAAACAACACCTTCTCAGATTTCACCTTAGCGAAGCCAAGGGGAACAAAACCTGGATGGTCGACCGAGAGACATTTAGCACTCCGCTTCTAATGTTCTCCTTGATGTGCTAGCGTAACCCATTCATAAAGACGGTTTGATATCTAGAACATCAAGTAAAAGGTCGGACTTCGGGAACACAAAATCCATAAGGAACAACTAGGGAGTAGATCCTACGAAATCCTTATGGGGAGGTGGCCAGCTTCCTCAATCAAGATACTACAACAATAGGTCTTCCGGCTGGGTGTGTTGGCCACGACATCCACTTACCGGGTTACAGAGAGACCAATATAATAGTTCTTGGGAATTGTTCCAACCATCATATCTGCCTGAGATTCAGATCTGGTTGGTGTCAGGATATTCCAGACTCACATGTCTGAAAAGAAGAGTTGCAACACAAATCGACGAGACTAGGTTGCGAGATTCTCGGGAAATGGACTACGGTAGTAAGCTCCAAAACATGAGCTCGTTCTGCTACAAAACATGTGAACACGCTGTCCAAGACAAGCATGACCACGTAGTAGTCTTATAATAAAATACTACCGAGTTCAGGTTGGGAAACCATCATTGCAGATAACGAAGTCCTTGCTTAAGTCATATGATTAGCTCTTATGAAGGAACTTATTCTCCTTGAACAAGTCAATCAGTGGCTTGGTGTGCTAGGAACACATATAGAATGGAGGTAGCTAATCTCACAATCCAATGTAAACTTCACACATGCATGACTGACTTGGGATGATTCCAAAGGAAGCAAAAACAATCTTTCTCGGATCCACGGCGGCAACTTACACCAAGTGCACGTGAATTAGAAAAAGTCACTTCTTTCATACGAACATAAGCTTCATGCACGGGACATGAAGATAATGCTTATGGAAGTTTCCAATACTAGCTTAATGTCCAACAAAATCATGAAGAAGATAAGGATGTTGTCGATGGGCTCAACAACAATTCATCCAGATTCCCATGGAGATGGAATTCCATAACTATGTGAACAAGGTGATAGTATTGGTCAGACCCAAAAGACATAATGGTGTATGCTTGAGGACTCAACCAAGAGTAAGACAACATTACGAACATCGTTGGTTCTGATTTGATTTGAGGATAGCCCACACTCAAATCAAAGTTTTGGCAAGACAATAGATCCAATAATTGACCACGAGGTTCAATCAAGGAAGATATCATCTTTCTTCAACACACACGCACAAGGATATCCCTTTGGAATGAACTAAGTCGGGCAAGCTTTATCTTCCAACTCTCCAAGTTGTTGTTTAGCTTAACCAACCAGCTCAGGGGTATGCAACACAGATTCTTGAAGAAGGGGTGGTTATAAGCAACCAACTTGCCCATGAACCCAACATAGCGGTCAGGTGACGACCTGGTGATGCTTCCGAGAAGATATCCGAAAAATCACGAACCACCGATATGTTACTAAACTCGAGAACAATCTTGCTTTTCAGGGCAAGACGATATGATCGAATAAGCAAGGATTGACACTATCCTAACTCATTGATCGAAGAGTGCACCGGAATAAGGACTAGGTAGCACAATCAGTCTTAGAATGATGATTCAAGAACCAACACACTAAGAATGAAATTATTGTCCATTAACTACCAAGCAACACAGTTGCTAGGAGTATTGAGTTCACACATCATGATTCACTTGTCGGTACTCCGGTTGCAACAACACTGGAACCGAGAAATGAATAATGATGGAGAGAGTATCACTGTATCAAGAGTTCATAGGATGGTGTGCAATTCCCATGATAATCTTGATATAAAGATGGTAATACTCCAAGGTGGAGCAGAGCAAAAGCTGGATTGGCATTTTGATCTGCGGAATACAACTGCTTTGACCCAATCCTAGAAATGGATAAGGTATTGGAGTTTGTTTCTCCAAGTCATTCCGGATAGAATGGCTTGAAGAACCACAAGGATAATAGGCATCGTTGAACGAATGCACACATACTCTTGACTATCAATTGATAGACGAGGGTCAGAAGACAACTAAAGAGGGACAACTCAAAGGACATACGGTTTTCTGAGTTGTGGATGCATCGACTAGCATGTCGAACAAGTTCAACATATTTCTTCCGGATAACCCATGCAGAAAGGTTGAATTGGCAGAGTCACAATATAGAATGGAGAACTCATCGAGAGCACTCATGTTGTGATCTTTTGATCCAACAAACATCTGCCGTAAGTGGTTCATAGGATTTGGAAGAAGGAAATACCACGAACTTCGAGGACTATTACAAAGGTTACTAATTTCCTAAAGGAACAAGCAAACACTAGCAACATGAGGTAGGTAGGGTGAATCTCGGGTTCAAAAACCCAGGAGTAGAATGCCTACTAACTAAGTGGCATCACGGGATGCTTTCGGGAATGATGGCCAGAATCATCACACTGGGAACAGAGAACATGGCTAGATTACTAGGTGATACTCTAGACACCTAGGGTCATAATAGTAACTCCAACATATATGCCAAGGCAATAGAGTACCTCAACTCACCGATTAGCGTGGTTAATCTGGCTAGAAAGGACATCGAAACAGAGGGAAGGATTTTGCAATTGCATCAGATTATTTAGAAACCTGGGATGACTCGGACAGCATAACGGCTGTAAATGCTCAAAAGAATTGGGACATGCTACAAAAATGGTGGCATAACCACTCAGAAGCATAATATCAAGGTTTCGAGATCAACAATTATCATACGGAAGTAGTAGGAACTGAACAGAGGCTTAAATCCATTAATCCTATAAGTCTACGGATTAGTAACACGTGATCCTAATAGAAAGAAAAGATAGCCTAGTTCCTTAACCCCGTAGAAGAGAAGAGGATGACTCAGATCAGAAGGCCATGAGGTATAAGGAGTAAAAGAGCCTTACGTTCCAACCCACAATCAATTCCCTTATATAACTAAAGAATTTCTAGACACAACTTCGACCAGTTTGGCTTGGTAATCCTACAGGCAGTCAAGCTCTGCTACCAAAGCTGTCAGGACCCCGATCCTAAGTCACACCGATCTAGCATGTAACACATCATATCACTTTGCGGCCTCACGCACGGTATTCCCACGGGTGCCACCTTACCTGGCCCGGGACCGTTTGCGCCTTTTGGCTCACGTATATGATAGTGCCGCTAGCATCCATATGACAAAGAACCCGGGCTGACATGGCTAGTCGTGAACCCAAATTGGCACTAACTTACAGGGACAGGCATCCATGACCCAGCATCGAACGTGTCGGTCATCAGCAAGGGAATCAAGGCTGTAGCACTAGGCTAGCAGGACTCCGGTGAACCGGGCTATAGCGGGCTAACAGGACTCCGGAATTCATCGCGTGACATTTCCCCGAGGGGACAGACACAGGAACGAAGAAGGACACATGCCGACCAACCTAAGTGCTCCGGAGCAGTAGCAAGCTACCATGGCTCAGTGGAAACACTAGGAGACATTTCCTGGTAAGAGAGGCTACTAAGGATAAACAACTAGATAGCCAGATCCCACACATACCAAGCATTTCAATAACATACACACAATATGCTCGATATGTGCAAATACAACATGGCATCATAACATGACTCTACAACTCAAGTATTTATTCAATAGGCTCCGAGGAGCGAGATATTACAAACATGGGTCTCATGACCCAACATTCAGAGCAAACAAGTGAAGCACAAGTGGAAGCTTAACATGTCTGAGTACAGACATCTACAAATGAAAAAGGCTGAGAAGCCTGACTGTCTATCAGATCCTGCCGAGGGCACAAGATCGTAGCTGAGGTAACAAGCTAAACGTCGAAGTCCACGCGGTACTACTAGCGAGACTGGAGTCTCTCTGCAAAAACATAAATTAAGCAACGTGAGTACAAATGTACCCAGCAAGACTTACATCAGAACTAACTACATATGCATCATTATCAACAAAGGGGATGGTGGGGTTTAACTGCAGCAAGCCAGCTTTGACTCGGTGGCTATCCTGAACTACGACTGCAAGTAACTCTTTGAGGTGGCGCACACGAGTCCACATATTCACCATATCAATACACCACTATGGATCCGGTCCCGTCTCCCTACGGGAACGCCATCCATAGCACTCACGCTTATCTTGTGTATTTTAGAGTATCCACTTTCACTTGTCTATGAACTGTATAGGCAACCCAGAAGTCCTTTACCGCGGACACGGCTATTCGAATAGATCATATTAACCCTGCAGGGGTGTACTTCTTCACACACGCTCTCACCACTTACCGCCGTTTACACGACATGTACTCGGCAACCTTCAAGCGGAAGCCCGGCGAGGGTGTCGGCCACGACCTGACTAACCACACAAGTCTCTCGTCCAGGTTTATCGCCTATTCGGGTTCCATCCGCAAGGAGATCCGGCCAGGGTGTCGCTCACGGCCCCAAACGATGTGTGCAGGGTTCTCAAGCCCACCTCGACGGGTGGATCTACGCTTGGTACACCGTGCCACGGTGCCTAGTCTGTCCCCAGCCCACCTGTACCGGGTGCCACTTGGTAGACTACTAACACAACCTACAAACACTAGAAACTAGTTGCAACTCCTGGACAGAGATCATGTTGATTAATAAGTCGAGAGGGGTCAAGTTACTGGAACCCAATGTGTGGTAGTAACTGTTCATGGATCACAAACACAGAACTCAGTTCCTGAGGACGGCTGCAATGAGACAACCCACCATGTACTCCTACATGGCCTCTCACCGCTACCTTTACCAAATCGTGTTCACACACTTAGCTCTCAACAGTAGGACATGTTCACACACCTCTGATTCATCCCCGATGAATCAGACCTGACACAACTCAAAGCAATAGCAGGCATGACAACAAGCATGAATGAGTAGGCACATCAGGGCTCAAACAACTCCTACTCATGCTAGTGGGTTTCATCTATTTACTGTGGCAATGACAGGTCATGCAAAGGATAAAGGGCTTCAGCTACCGCAGCAAGTAACAGATGAATCGGTGTTGTCCTAATGCAGTAAAAGAGAGCAGGAGCGAGAGAGTGGGATTTTATCGGAATGAACAAGGGGGTTTTGCTTGCCTGGCACTTCTGAAGATAGCATTGAGTCTTCATCAGTGTCAACGATCACAACGTCGATACAACGTCTAGCGAGGGGGAAACAACACCGGCAAACAGAGAAGAAACACGATCAATGCAATGCACAATATGATGCATGCTATGACATGGCAATATGAATGTGTTTTGGGCTAATGCAAGCTAGAACAGGTTGAGATGAGTCCATTTGAACCAAAGATTCAAATGCAAACCCATTTTAAAAGGTCATATTAGTGCATTACCTTGTTTCACCTAAACAACAAGGTTAAAGTGTTCTAACATGCATGGAAATGGTACAGATGGATAGATTGCATTTTTCTGATCATTTTTCATATATAAATTGTTTGATTTGGAGCTACGGTTGATTTTCTATGAATTTTAGAAGTTTAGGACATTTTCTGAAATTTCCTAAATATTTAGAATTAAACTAATTCCAGAAAATGCATTACCGCGTCAGCATTATGTCAACATGACGTAAGCGAGTTAACGTGTGCAGTCCCGGTCAAACTGACCAATGGGACCCATAGGTCAGTGACACATCGCTGGCTAGAGTCACAGACAGGTGGGGTCGGGTCAACGGCCACATCAGCATAGTCAAAACTGACATGTGGGCCCAGTAGAATTAGATTAAACTTAATCTTATTTAGGTAGTAGTTAGTTAGGCGGTGGGGCCCGGCTGTCTGTTTCACTGGAGGTTAATTAGTGGCGCGATTAGCTGCACATATTGGCCACGTCAGCTGTCGCCGAAGCCTTGCCGGAGGCGACCAAAACGACGACGGCTCAGCTCAGATTTGAGCTACGGGTGGTGGTTTGCCAAGCTGAGGGCACCGGGGAGTAGCTCTTGCTCGTCCGCATCCAAAGGACCGGACGAGAAGCCGCGGGGTGGCCGGGAGAAGCGCCGGCGGCGAGCAAGGCGGCGGCCGGAGCACGGTGGGTAGCAGGTTTGCGGTTGCGGTGCACGAGAGGGGTAGACGTGGGCGGCTACGGTCTCGTGGGAGTGCGTTGTGCACGCTGATGAGCTCAGACGCGGGTGGTAGTAGCTGTGGTCGCGGCGGCGCCATGGACGGCGGCAACGAGCTCTTGGGCGCGGCAGCGCTAGCGCTAGAGGGCGAGTTAGACTGCGGGGAGAGAGGGGAAAGGCGCAGGTGCTCACGGCGGTTCTTCTGGTGCAGCTGGGTGGCTCGGGGAAGCGCTGGCGACGACGAACGGCGATGGCGATCTCGGCGACCTGAGGAGGAAGAAGATGGTGCTGACGGCGAGGCAGGGCACCCGGCGATGTGTAGCTGGATGGGGACGAAGGAGTTCTGGGGCACGTCCATGGGGCTAGGGCTGGCCGGTGGCCGTGGTGTCAGTGAACGGCGGCGACGGGTGTGTGGTGGTGCCGCGCGGAGAGAGACAGAGGAGGGAGAAGAGGTCGAGAGAGAACAGAGAGCGAGGGGAGAGACAGAGGGGGCTGCGGGGCGTATCCAGACGCGTCGGGGGCGCCTCGGTGGCAAGCATGAGGTGGCAAGGCTGGCGTCGGCACTCGCCATCGAGCTGCTTCGGGGCGAGGGGGAGGAAGACGACAGAGAGGAGGAGGTGGGCTGGGTCGGCCAGCTCAGATGGGCCGCACAGAGCAGGGCCTCTCGGCTGTAGGTAAGCGCCAGGTAACTCTCTCTCTCTTTTATTTCTGTTTTTCTATTTCTGACATTTGTTTTAATTTGGTTTTTGAACCAAACTAATTTTATTGCTTCTGATAAATTTTGCAGGGACTAAAGAAGGATTATTCCAAAGCCCCTCAACAAAAATCAGAATTATTGGCGCAATAAATTATTTATAGTATCTATTTGCTCCAATTCAAAATACAATATGCGTTAATTCAACAATCCAAAATGTCATGCAAAAATGTGCATCACCTCTGGTTGCTGTTTCCAGCATTTTCCAAAAATGATGAACATTTTTGAAGGCCATTTGGGTTCACTGAAAAATATTTTAGTTGAACCTGGTGGATTCCTTTTTATGCTAGGGTTTGAACATCCCCCATTTCAGGTTTAAATGAAATTTAAACATGATGCAGCAACCAAGCTAGTCCAAGTGCATAGCAAGGCTAGGGACGTGACAGCAGACCTTTTCGCTTCGACCTCTGGACCCTATAGTCCAGAGTGTGTCCGAATACCCTCTCGATTATATAAGAACCGGGGCATGCATGGAGATAAGGCATAGGGGTCATAATTGCTTTAGCAGACAAGTGCCCAACTAGTTATGTTATATTACATGGTTAGTAAGAAACATCTTCCAGGGAGAATAGTTCCGTTAGGGGTTCCTTTCCCTGGGAGGCATGCCCTAAAGTGCATGTCCGAACTGCTAAAAAGAGCAGAAAAGCATCTGGGGGCAGATAAATAAACACGAAAGATCATCTTTTAGTTCACCGGCCGAATATTCCCTTAAGAACGCTAGCTTTCGGCTTCACCCAGTCTGAGGTAGACATTCGGCTGACCCGGCAGTAAGAATTGCAGAGGTGCTCCCTTTACCACCTAGCCGAACGAACGGGAACGTAGGGGTAAGCACAGGAGCCAAGCAACCCAGCTTGGCCAAAACTTAAATCATATCGATGCATATAATGGTGTGTAAAAGGCTCATGCGGAAGTGTCACACATGTTTTGGGCATGAGGCCCGTTTTATATAAACTTCTGATAAAGAAGCCCCCAGGTATGATGAGCGCGAGTGGCGCGTCAGGTATGTGCGAATAACGCACATGCAAGCCCCTAAGGGCTTGGGAGAAAAAGGTTAGGGAGAGGGAGCGAAATCCCGGACAGCTAATGTGAAAAAATAAAAATAAAAATAAAAAGGGGACGGAGGAAGGAGACGAACACGGAGTCCGGCGCTAGGCGTAGAATCTTCGTAGGCGTGCTGCGTTCCATGGGTTCGGCTCGAGTCGGTTGTCCGATGTGTTGCACAGACGGTACGCTCCACCAGTCAGTACTTGGTCGATTATGAAGGGACCCTCCCATTTGGGCTTTAGTGTGTCCTTTTTCTTGTCCGGCAGGCGCAGAACTAGTTCGCCAACGTTATAAGTTTTGGCCCATACTTCTCTGCTTTGATATCTTCGAGCCTGCTGTTGATAGAATGCGGAACGACCTTTTGCCACGTCGCGCTCCTCCTCCAATGCGTCCAAGCTGTCCTGTCGATCGAGCTCGGCTTCTCTTTCTTCGTACATGCGCACTCGAGGTGAGTCATGAATTATGTCGCATGGCAGTACTGCCTCTGCGCCGTATACCATACAAAATGGTGTGAATCCGGTAGTGCGATTCGGCATGGTCTGCAGCCCCCAGAGTACGAAGTCGAGCTCCTCTACCCAGTGCGTGTTACATTCCTTGAGGGATCGCACTAGTCTGGGTTTGATGCCGCTCATAATGAGACCATTAGCTCACTCGACTTGACCATTGGTTCGAGGGTGATAGACTGAAGCGTAGTCGAGCTTAATGCCCATGTTTTTGCACCAGAGTTTAACTTCATCAGCCATGAAGTTTGTGCCGTTGTCAGTTATGATGTTGTGGGGGACGCCGTAACGGTGTACGAACCCGGATATGAAGTCTATCACCGGTCCGGATACGGCCGTCTTTACAGGCTTGGCCTCTATCCATTTGGTGAATTTGTACACCATGACCAGTAGATATTTTTGCTTGTGGGTTCCTCCTTTAAGGGGTCCAACCATGTCAAGCCCCCAAACCGCAAAAGGCCAGGTAATGGGTATAGTTTGTAGGGCAGTAGGCGGCATGTGGCTTTGGTTGGCGAATAACTGGCAACCAACGCATTGCTGCACTAAGTCCGGAGCGTCTGCCCGGTCCGTTGGCCAATAAAATCCGGTACGGAAGGCCTTGCTTACAAGGGCCCGGTCTGCGGCGTGGTGCCCGCCGAGTCTGGCATGAATTTTAGCCAGAAGGTCTCGCCCTTCCTCTTCGGAGATACACCTTTGAAGGACTCCGGTTGTGCTTTTCTTATAAAGCTCTCCCTCGTGGACTTTGTAGGCTTTAGATCGCCGCACTATGCAGTGGGCCTCGTTTTGGTACTCGGGGAGTTCCTGCCTAGTTAGGTAGGCTAGGAATGGTTCTGTCCATGGGGCAATGACTGCCATTATTGTGTGGGCTGACGGCGTTGTTTCGTTGGCGGAGCCACCAACTGTGTGAGAGTGCTCGGTGAGGGGCAGTGTGGTTGTGTCCGGGCTATTGTTTCCGGACTCTCCCTCCCATGATACGGATGGCTTGAACAGCCTCTCTAGGAAGATGTTGGGAGGGACGGCATCGTGCTTGGCGCCAATGCGTGCCAACATGTCTGTTGCCTGGTTATTCTCCCGGGCTATGTGATGAAATTCGAGCCCCTCAAACCGAGCTAACATCTTTAAGATGGCGTTGCGGTAAGCTGCCATTTTCGGATCCTTGGCGTCAAAGTCTCCATTTATTTGGCATATTGCGAGGTTTGAATCCCCGCGGACCTCTAGGCGTTGAATGCCCATGGAGACTGCCATCGGGAGACCATGTAAAAGGGCTTCGTATTCGGCTGCGTTGTTGGAATCCGTGTACATTATATGAAGTACGTATTGGACTGTATCTCCGGTTGGGGACGTCTGAACGACGCCAGCCCCCAGGCCAGCCAACATTTTGGAGCCGTCGAAGTGCATGATCCAGTTGGAGTATGCGCCGTACTCTTTAGGGAGTTCGGCTTTAGTCCATTCAGCGATGAAGTCGGCCAAAACCTGTGAATTAATAGCTCGCCTTGGCTTGTAAGTTATGTCGAACGGGAGGAGCTCGATGGCCCATTTGGCAATCCGGCCCGTTGCATCCCGGTTGTTTATAATATCATTAAGAGGTACTTCGGATGCCACTATTATTCAACACTCTTGAAAATAGTGTCGCAGCTTCTGGGATGCCATGAACACCGCGTATGCTATCTTTTGATAATGCAGGTACCGTGACTTGCATGGAATTAGGACAGTGGACACGTAGTAAACTGGTTTTTGGAGAGGGAACTTGTGTCCGTCCGTTTCTCGTTCGACGACGAGCACCGCGCTTACAACTTGATGGGTTGCCGCGATGTATAGCAGCATTGGTTCGCCCGTGTTGGGCGCGGCCAGGACCGGATTTGTTGCCAGTATGGTTTTTATTTCTTCGAGTCCGGCCGTGGCGGCATCCGTCCACTCGAAGTGTTCGGTGCGCCGCAGGAGGCGATAGAGGGGTAATGCCTTTTCTCCTAAGTGGGAGATAAAGCGGCTTAGAGCCGCCATGCATCCTGTCAATTTTTGTATTTGTTTGTGGTCTTTTGGGGTATCCAATTGTGACAGAGCTCGGATCTTGGCTGGGTTTGCTTCAATTCCTCTACCGGATACGATGAAGCCCAAGAGCTTTCTGGCTGGTACGCCGAAAACGCATTTTTCCGGGTTGAGCTTAATGTCATATGTTCGGAGATTGTCGAACGTGAGCCTCAAGTCGTCTACTAGAGTATCGACGTGTTTGGTTTTGATGACCGCGTCATCTACGTACGCTTCAACTGTTTTTCCGATCTTGTTGGCCAGACATGTCTGAATCATGCGCTGATATGTTGCGCCGGCGTTTTTGAGCCCGAAGGGCATCGTGTTGAAGCAGAATGGGCCGTATGGGGTGATGAATGCTGTTGGGGCTTGGTAGCCAGAGTATGCATCGAGGAAACACAACGAGTCGTGTCCTGCGGTGGCGTCGATGACTTGATCAATTCGGGGGAGTGGGAAAGGATCCTTTGGGCAGGCCTTATTTAGGTCTTTGAAATCGACAATGGGCGCCACAATTTGTCCTTCTTTGGTACCATCACCAGGTTTGCTATCCAGTCCGGATGTTTTATATCTCTGATGAATCTGGCTTCCAGCGGTTTTGCTAGCTCCTCTCCCATGGCTTGTCTCTTGGGTTCGGAGAAACGCCGTAGAGTCTGCTTGACGGGCTTAAACCTTTTTAGGATGTTCAGGCTGTGCTCAGCCAGCCTGCGTGGGATTCCTGGCATGTCTGAAGGGTGCCAGGCGAAAATGTTCCAATTTTCTCGCAGGAATTCTTTGAGTGCGGCGTCTACATCAGGTTTTAGTTGTGCCCCGATGGAGGCCGTTTTTGTGGGGTCTGTTGGATGGACTTGGAATTTGACTATTTTGTCCGCTGGTTTGAAAGAGGTGGACTTGGATCTCTTATCTAGTATCACATCATCCCTGTCCACCGTGGAGCGCAACGCAGTTAGTTCCTCGGCGGCTAGGGCTTCGGATAATGCCTCCAGGGCCAATGCGGCTGTCTTGTTTTCGGCGCGGAGCACTATGTCCGGATCACTTGCAAGAGTGATGATTCCGTTGGGTCCAGGCATTTTGAGCTTCATGTACCCATATTGGGGTATGGCTTGAAAAATTGTAAATGCTTCTCTCCCTAGCAGAGCGTGGTATCCGCTGCTGAACGGGGCCACTTGGAATGTGACCTCCTCGGATCTGTAATTATCTGGCGTGCCGAACACCACATCCAGTGTGATTTTTCCTGAACAGCACGCTTCCCGGCTTGGTATTATTCCTCTAAAGGTTGTGTTGCTTCGCTCAATGCGGCTCCAGTCTATTTCCATTTTTCGCAGGGTTTCCTCGTAGATGAGGTTAAGTCCGCTGCCGCCGTCCATGAGTACCTTTGTAAGTCGGAAACCGTCCACTATCGGACTGAGGACCAATGCGGCTGGTGCTCGGGCTGTCCGGAATTTAGGTTCGTCACTGGCATTAAAGGTAATAGCCGTGTCACTCCATGGGTTTATTGTTGCTACTTGGTAGACTTCGGTGAGGTTGCGGAGTGCTTGTTTCCTCGCATTGTTTGATGCGAAGGTCCCGAAGACTGTCGACACCGTACTGGCGTTTCTGGGGAGGTGTTCTTCAGGTTCAGGAGTTAGACTAAAGTTGTGACACTTCTGGCCACCTGCCGGAGTATCCAACATGCTCTAAAGTTGTGAGTTGGTGTGACTTCCCCTGAACTATGAATTTTACAGGGTCCATTGAGCCATCCCTCCAGTACGGTCCCATACCCTATAGAGGGTTCTTGGTTTTTGATGTTTGGCTCAGATGCCTGGCGATAATGCGCCCTTTTGTTTCGGACACGTGTTGTATTCAGGGCCGGATTGTCCCAGAATTTATCTTCGGTTTTCCGAACGCTTTCTGTTGCACAGTACTTTTGTACTATGGATGTCAAGTCGGCGAAGCATGTAATTTCGCAGCGACTTATGGCGTTGAGGATTCCGATGTCTGTGCAGTTGTTACAGAAGAATGAAATTGCTTCTTTCTCACGGCAGTCCTTTATCCTGTTCATAACCAGGAGGAATCTGGCCCAATAGTGATGTACTGTTTCCCCGGGCTCTTGCCGTATTTGGGATAAATCCATAATAGTTGGGTGGGCGGGTGGATTTAAATCCGGAACCTTTCCCGATATAAGATTCAGGGGCCAAGAAGTTTCCGAATTCGGAAGCTTGCTTTCTTGGACATTATTCAATGAATCAGGCCTGCTGCCTGACTTTAGGTTCAAGGCTTGGGCGACATCCTCCCCTCCGCGGGTATCCGGCTTGGAGGGGTCGGGAATCCGGACACATCTGGTCCTTAGGTCGGGCGAAGATTCGTCACATTGTTCTTCCACCACTTCAACGTGGTGGGTGACCTGGGGAGAGTCGATCTCTCTCTGATTGGGTTTAAGCCCAATCTGGCCGTAATCTATAGCGACTCCCAGGGCAGCAATGCGATCCAAGAGCTCGTTCAGGGAAGAGAGCTCCATCAGATCTAACCGCTCGGCGAGCTCCGAGCTGATGTGGATATTGCTTTCGATAGCCCGGGAGGTCATCGTCGGCGCGGCGACCGAACAGGCGGTCATCAAAAGACTGCCTAGCCGGAGAGTTTGGCCGACAGCCAAAGCTCCTTTAGCAACAGCGCCGTCTTTAAAGACGGGGTGCGGCATCCTTCCTGACGGTGACGACACAGAGGAACTCTCAATGAAAGCACCAATGTCGGTGTCAAAACCGGCGGATCTCGGGTAGGGGGTCCCGAACTGTGCGTCTAGGCGAATGGTAACAGGAGACAAGGGACACGATGTTTTTACCCAGGTTCGGGCCCTCTCGATGGAGGTAAAACCCTACTCCTGCTTGATTAATATTGATAATATGGGTAGTACAATAGTGGATCTACCACGAAATTAGAGAGGCTAAACCCTAGAAGCTAGCCTATGGTATGATTGTTGTTCTCCTACGGACTAAACCTCTCCGGTTTATATAGGCACCGGAGAGGGCTAGGGTTACACAGAGTCGGTTACAATGGGAGGAGATCTTCATATCGTATCGCCAAGCTTGCCTTCCACGCCAAGGAAAGTCCCATCCGGACACGGGACGGAGTCTTCAATCTTGTATCTTCATAGTCCGGGAGTCCGACCGAAGGTCATAGTCCGGCCACCCGGACACCCCCTAATCCAGGACTCCCTCACCGGTCATGCATCATATTTGTTTGTGCATCATGCCATGTTTATGCTTGTGCGTTTACCATGTTGTTTGCTTCTTTCCGGTATTGCTTCTTCTTGATAGTTCCGGTAACATTGCGATTGTGAGGATTCATTCGACTACGCCCGTTCGTCTTCTTCATGGACTCGTTCTTCTTCCTAGCGGGATTTCAGGTAAGATGACCGTCACCTTGGATCTCACTACTATCATTGCTATGCTAGTTGCTTCGTTCTATCGCTATGTTGCGCTTCCTATCACTTGTTCTTCAAGCCTCCCCAAATTGCCATGTTAGCCTGCAACCTTTTCACCCTTCCTAGCAAACCATTACTTGGCTATGTTACGCTTTTGCTCAGCCCCTCTTATAGCGTTGTTAGTTGCAGGTGAAGTTGAAGATTGCTCCATGGTATACAGGATTATGTTGGGATATCACAATATCTCTTATTTAATTAATGCATCTATATACTTGGTAAAGGGTGGAAGGCTCGGCCTTATGCCCGGTGTTTTGTTCCACTCTTGCCGCCCTAGTTTCCGTTATACCAGTGTTATGTTCCTTGATTTTGCATTCCTTACGTGGTTGGGTGATTTATGGGACCCCCTTGACAGTTCGCTTTGAATAAAACTCCTCCAATAAGGACCAACCTTGTTTTTACCATTTGCCTCACCACCACCTATACCCTTCCCTTGGCTCGGCCAACCCGAGGGTCATCTTTATTTTAGCCCCCCCGGGTCAGTGCTTCTCTAAGTGCTGGTCCAAACCAGAGCCCTTTGCAGTGCCCCCTCAGGGAAACTTGAGGTCTGGTTTTAGTTGTATGGATTTCTCATCCGGTGTTGCCCTGAGAACGAAATATGTGCAGCTCCTATCGGGATTGTCGGCACATCGGGCGGCTTTGCTGGTCTAGTTTTACCATTGTCGAATTGTCTTGTAAACCGGGATTCCGAGACTGGTCGGGTCTTCCTGGGAGAAGGAATATCCTTCGTTGACCGTGAGAGATTGTGATGGGCTAAGTTAGGACACCCCTGCAGGGTATAAACTTTCGAGAGTCGTGACCGCGGTTATGTGGCAGATGGGAATTTGTTAAAGTCCGGTTGTAGATAACTTGGCACTTGACTTAATTAAAATGCATCAACTTTGTCTGTAGCCGTGATGGTCTCTTTTCGGCGGAGTCCGGGAAGTGAACACAGTTTTGGGTTATGTTTCACGTAAGTAGGAGTTCAGGATCACTTCTTGATCATTGCTAGCTCCACGACCATTCCGTTGCTTCACTTATCGCTCTTATTTGCGTATGTTAGCCACCATATATGCTTAGTCGCTGCTGCAACCTCACAACTTTACCCCCTTCCTTTCCCTTTAAGCTTTTCTAGTCTTTATACCCATGGTAATGGGATTGCTGAGTCCTCGTGGCTCACAAATTACTACAACAATAGTTGCAGGTACAGGTTATGCGATGATCATGACGTGAGAGCGATGATTGCTTGTTTGGAGTTTTTCTTCTACTTCTTCTTCCATCATGGGATAGGTTCCAGGTCGGCAGCCTGGGCTAGCAGGGTGGATGTCGTTTGAGTTTATGTTTGTGTTTCATCCGTAGTCGGATGGTGCTCTTATGTAAGATGATGTTGTATTCGTGTGGCATTGTATGCCTTTTATATGTATCCCCATCTATTATGTAATGTTGATGTAATGATATCCACCTTGCAAAAGCGTATCAATATGCGGTTCTATCCTTGGTGGGACCTTCGAGTCTCTTTAGGATAGTATCGCATATTGGGCGTGACACTTACGCCTCACGACAGCTATGACCCCATGAGGGAAATTATCCCACTCATGATTTGGAATTGGCCGCAGTGGTTCATGCTTTAAAAATTTGGAGACACTATCTCATCGGGAAAAGTTGCCAAATTTTTACCGATCACAAAAGCCTCAAGTGTATATTTACTCAGCCGGATTTAAATCTCCGTCAATGAAGATGGCTTGAGTTGGTCAAGGATTATGACCTTGGAATAAATTACCATCTGGGTAGGGCCAACGTGGTTGCTGATGCGCTCAGTCGAAAGCCCGTCGGTTTAAATGTCATATTGGAATCTTTGCCTCCTAAACTTAAAGAAGAGATTGCTCAGCTCAACCTGGTCATAGTTGAGGCTGGCCTTGCTAATATTTTGGAAATTACCCCTACTCTTGAGGAAGAGATCCGCAAGGCCCAGCCAGGTGACGCCGATCTGCAGAAATGTGTCAAGCATTCCGATTTCTCAAAGGATCAGTTTGGTACCCTCCGATTCAGGGGAAGGATTTGTGTGCCCAATCAGGCGGATTTAAAGCAGAAGATCCTGTACGAAGCCCACGAATCCTCGTATTCAATTCACCCTGGAGGTACAAAAATGTACGAAGACCTTCACCAAATATTCTGGTGGGATGGAATGAAGAAAGGCATTGCTTATTTCATGGCCTCTTGCGACATATGCAACAAAGTGAAGGCAGAACATCAGAAGCCAGCCAAACTTCTCCAACCACTGCCAGCGTCACAATGGAAATGGGATGATGTCTGTATGGATTTCATCACAGGACTACCTAAGTCTCGATGGGGCAATGATGCAATCTGGGTCATAGTGGATACATTAACCAAGGTAGCCCACTTCATCCCGATCAGAACCGCATATCGAGCAGATGAGCTTGCACAACTGTATGTATCCAAAATAGTCAGTCTGCATGGAGTCCCCCGAACCATCACTTCTGACCGAGGTTCACTTTTTACCTCCGCTTTTTGGTCCCGTCTCCATCAAGCCTTGGGGATGGAATTGAAATACAGTACCACTTATCACCCTCAAACTGATGGACAGATAGAATGAGTAAATCAAATACTCGAAGATATGCTGAGCTTGTGCTTTGGACCAAGGCCCAAAATGGGAAGATTGTTTGTCATACGCCGAGTTCTTGTATAACAGTAGCTTCCAGACCAATTTAAAGATGTCACCGTTTGAAGCTTTTGTATGGCCGTAAGTGCCGCACCCCGTTAAATTGGTCTCAAACCGGAGATAGCCGTATTTTCGGAACGGATCTCATGCTAGAAGACGAGAAGCAAGTCAAGGAAATCAGATACAAATTGCAATTGGCCAAATCTCAACAGAAAAGTTATTATGATGCAAAGCACCTACATATCAGCTTTGAACCCGGAGAACATGTCTACCTTCGAGTCACTCCTATGAAAGGTATCAAGAGATTTCAGACTCATGGAAAATTGGCACCCAGATTTATTGGTCCATTTCCCATTATGACACGAGTGGGTGTTGTGGCATATCAGTTGGAATTACTCCCTGAATTGTCAGACGTGCACAACGTGTTCCATGTTTCAGAATTACGAGGATGCATATAGCCGCCTGAGAAAAAGAATGATTTGACAGAAATAGAGCTAGCGAGGGATTTAACATATGAAGAGAGGCCGGTGAAAATTTTGGATTAGATGGAAAGAGTCACTCGCAGTAAAGCAAGGAAGTTTTACAAAGTCCAATGGAAGCATCACATAGAGTCAGAATCAACATGGGAGTCAGAAGAATTTCTAAAGGCGCATTATTCAGAATGGTTTTCCCAAGCAACCGAATCTCGAGGACGTGATTCATTCTAAGTGGGGGAGGTTTGTGACAGTCTGGTTTTCCCCTCTCTTCTTTGCCTGGTTTTTAGTTGATTTGGTTTTGCGTTTGGAGTTTTTGAATCATTTCATTTGGACTTAACCACTTGGGTACCCCTTGACTTTCACCCAAGTGCTTCCACTCATTCTCAAACCATCACTCCATCTCTGGATCATCTCAAAATATCACTTGGAGTATTTTACTTAAATGAAAAATATTCATTTTGCCCTCCTAAACCCTAGCTAGCCCTTTGTGCTCCAAAGAAACCCTAATTATTCTTGCCCATAAAATCCTGAGAAAAATCCCAATTATTCTTTGAACCCTAGGGCACCTTTCTGAGCAAAAAAATTTCATCACTTTTTGGAATATTTTGGCTACATAAAATAATTTCATTTCTAGACAGAAATGGTAGTTTCTACAGAAACTACCATTTTACTAGCTCCATTGTAGCTAGTTTTTCTTATGCATCTTCACCTTTGTAAGTGTTGGCTAGACTCCAAAGCCCAGCCCTCAACTCCCAGTGGTTTGACCACACTAAGCCTCCAAAGTTACTGTCCAGAAACTTACTTAGAGTACAAATTCATTTCTACTACGCCTGGAACCAAACCCAACCGTGGTAACACTTAAAACTACAAAGGACTACATGCCAGACATGAAGATAGCGCTTAGGTTGGCCTGATGTCATAGTTCATGCGATGACCGCGTTCGTCCAGGCATGCTCGCATGCAAAACACGCGCTCTGAGTGTCTCCGAGTGCTCTGTTGCGCGCGTGCTCACTGCCCAGCCTGCCCGAGCATGCCAAACCGCGCCACCATCTCCGTCTCCACCCCCTTAACTCCTCCCTTGCACTCGCCGCAGCTGGAGCTCGCCGCAGCGGGCACGGGCATGGTTCGACCAACGACACAGTGCGCGGCGCACTGTGCTCGTCGTCTTCCCCCTCGCCCATGTGCTCGTCGTGCTCGCCAATAGTTCCCGCGTGAACTCCGTCCTCTTCCACCTCTCTCTCTGGCGCCGTTCATCACCGAGCGATGTGGACAGGTGTCCTCCGGCGCAGCCCAAACCCCCCTTGCCGCTCGCCTATAAATGCCGCCACCCCCAGCCTCCTCGAGCACCCGCAACCACTCTCACACTCACCACAACCTAGTAGAGAGCCACAGCCCGGTCGGGCAGGCAACGGGCTGCCATCCCCGAGATCGAGCTCGATGGTGATCCCCTCGGATCGTCCCCACAGCTCCATCCCCTCCCAGGCTAGGGCAACACTGTCAGGGCCTCCGCCACTCTTCGGTGAAGCCGTTCCGCCCTATTGGAGCCCCTGAAGCCGCCCCTAGCCACCCTCGTCTTCGTCTCCAGCAACCGCTGACCTCTGCCTCCGCTGGAGAGGCTGTTTCCAATGCCGTCCGACCACCCCTAGCCACGCTACGGGTACGGGCAGGTGCGCCATCTTCTTCTCCTTTGATTCCCCCCTCTCGTTTGGTCCCAAGAGCCCTCTCCGCTGGTGTATGCTCCGGCGAAGCTCCGCCACTCTTTGTTTCCCTCTCCCCCTCCTCCTCACCTGACTAGCGGGGGCCGCTAGTCAACCACTCTGTACGCGCGCGAAGCAGTATGAGTGGTGGCGCCCTTGGCTTTTACGCCTTCGCCGTCACCCCCAAGTCTATTTTATTTTTAATTCAAAATCATTTAAATCCAGAGAACTTTCAAATAGCCAAAACTTTTTATCTATAAGTCCAAATGCATTGACTGTTTTTGCATTGTGTTCTTTGTCCAAAAGATGGGATTTTTCCTTGCTATCTAGATTTTCTGGTGAATTTCAGAAGGTTTCTTGATGTTTTCTTTTTGTGGTTTTATTTATTTTCAGAAGAGCAGGCTTGTCTTGAGGATCACCAGGAGGCTTGTGAGCCTCATCTGCACTAAGGCAAGCCACAACAACATTTTCATAGTGCCACTTCAATATTTGTGATTTTCCTACTTGAACTAATGATTATTCAAGCATTTAAATTATTGCTATGATAATTATATTCTGTTAGATGCTTGTTATATTAAATCTTCTTGCTTTACAGAAAGTTTGAAGTGAATCTTGTTGATAAGCTAACAAGGATTTAGTTATGAGTAATGATAAGATAATATGGTCATGGAGATAAATAATTAGTGAAATTATTTTTGCATGATGAAAAATGATGAGTTTGCTAGAAAAGATTATGGTTTAAGTGAGGTTTGATCTTAACCAGAGGAGTATCATGAGTTGATGTTTGCTCTGTGAGAGCGTAGTTGACTTAGTTGTTTTTATTGATATGTGATGCATAAGTTGGTGATGCATGTCATGGCATTATGACACCGGTTAATTTCACTTTAAGTTGAAACTGATAAATAACTCAACTTGAATATGTTGTTGACCGGGTCATGGTGCCGCTGAAATGAGTCTTTCCCAGTGCAACCACATTTGTCGGTATGGCACGACCTTAATTCGTTTCATTGTCGTGCCTCTTGTCGGTGCCTCTATCTAGGGAAGGTTATGGGCGTGCTGTACCCTGGCTCGGTAAGCAGGCATAACCTTGTGAGGCCGTTGTTATGTTTTTGGTACCGGGTCCCAGTGTGGATCATGGCCATGACGGTGTGTCTTGAGGTAGACACGGAGCTACCCAGGACTAGCCTGATGGGGATTGAGTAGGAGTGGCCGGGAGAGTGTCATGGCAATGAAGTGGTTCCGTAGTGTGGGTCCAGTGTGCTACCTCTGCAGAGTGTATTAATCTATCGATAGCCGAGTCCACGGTTACGGACACGCTAGAAAGTAGGGTACACCATGGGTCAACACTTAATAAATATGCAGACAAATACGCACTGAGGTGATGGCAGAAATGCCATCGTGTTGAGTTGGACCAGATGTGGTCGTGGTTGTGATCACCGTAAGGATCACGGGCCATTTATTGGTCGGGTTGTGATCGCCGTAAGGATCACGGGCCATTTATTGGTCGGGTTGTGATCGTCGTAAGGATCACGGGCCATTTATTGGTCGGGTTGTGATCGTCGTAAGGATCATGGGCCATTTAATGGTCGGGTTGTGATCGCCATAAGGATCACGGGCCATTTATTGGTCGGGTTGTGATCGTCGTAAGGATCACGAGTTTGTCTCTGTGTTCATCACGTTAGTGGTCTGGAAATGATCATGTCCGTAAGCCAGTCCAAGGGACGAGTGCCACTTGAGCATAGTCACAACATATTGGATATATTGTTGCATTGCTATTAATCGGTTAAATATCATGATATTGTTTGTCATTATGTTTATGCTTGCTGTGAGCTTGCAAGTACATTCAATGTACTGACCTGGTGTGTCATGCCAAATTTCAGGAAAGTCTCTTTGGAAAGGAGAGCTGTCCGAGTCTAGATCGTGTCCACATAGGTGTCCCTGTGCTATGGAGTTCCGCTACGACGTTGTTCCGCTGGAGCATAGTTTTCATGATCGAGGCCCCTTTATGTTCACTAAATAATGTACATATTGTTCAGTCGCACCGTGTGTGCCACTTGGCCTCGCTAACTGTTGTCATATAAACTCTGATCCGCTAGCATCAATAAAGCGGTTGCTTTTCTGTACCAAGTTGTTGTGTGTTGCCAGAAGACAACGTCTCTAGGCTGGCAATGCATGGTAAACCGGTTGCTCTGAGCCGGTGTGCCACAAAATGGTATGCGGCCACCGATGGGGAAGAGAGGACGAAGAAAAGGGAAAGACGGCCAAGAAAGTGCATTGTATCTCAATTCTACTAGTACTACTACCAGGATATAACGTCCTTCGGAGTGTAAATAGTTAAGCCGATGGCATGTGGGTCTACCTCAAGAGGGTCCATATGTCAGTTAATGGAAGAGAGAGGTGCGTAGGCGCTTTTACGGAAGCGTGCTCCACTGGCAAACATGATGGAAGTACAGGGTAAGGCATATTTGGTAACACCAACACACTGGCTCAACTTATTAATTAAGTGTCCCATCTGCTGTAGCGTGTATTGGCACTTCACTGACTAGGTGAATAAGTAGTTCTCTCTGATCGAGATGGGGAATAATGGATCGCCAAGACTTCCTATCTACAGTATCCCTATGCCTCTACTCTGATCCTGTCCAATAACAAGAAACATTGACCAAGGCACCCGGTGCCAATAATGTAGGAGTACTAGTATATTGTGTCAAACTTTAACCATCTATTTACCTAATAAAATATTAATGCATGTCACCAAAATCATATAACTGGATTCATATTTGAACATAGTTTTTAATGGTATAGTTTTTTATGACATGCATTGGCACTTTGTTAGTTAATTTTACAGTCAAAATTTTACACTAAACATGAAGGGGACCAATAAACCAGGACGGAGGTTTATATACAGGTCAATAAAAAAATTCATCAACCAAGGTAGTAGTAAATGACGAGTGCCCGAAGAATTTTTTTCAAAAATACTCAATATTAATGGGCTCATTTTCCTCAAGAAAATTGTGTTTATGAACGTGTTAGTTGGAATGCATGCGTGAAGAACAAAAGACCACAACTTTTACATGGATTGGTGAGTTTTCTCTTAATTCTTGCATGCAACATTTTAATGAAGCTTGAAATATGAACATGTCAATGGGAGGGAGTCGAAGCCTCATGCATGCATGCATGCAACACTCACACATACACATGCATGCATGCAACACTCACGCATTCATGCGGCACACAGCACACGAGACATCATACACGCTCCCTCCGTCCATGAAAGACTGTACATATAGAATTTACACATTGACCAAGAGGAACTAGAACTCCATGGAATAATTAATGCCCAAAAGTAGCAGACTTATGTGTGCATGCGTCCATTGAGAGAAGAAGATTAAATGAAGATTGTTGTATGCTACAACTAAGGATAGACATGCAGCCCATAGCTAGAGCACAAGTTGGTGCATTAGTCAATCAATACCGAATAGATTAAAGGCTAAGTGCATTGGAAGTGTAGATGTACACTCTTGTTGGAAAATTTTCTAATGCTAGATGTACAGATTTTCACGGACCGAGGGAGTACACGTGCATGCACTCACATATATAGCCAGGGTGGTTCGTGCGCAAGGGTTGGACTCCTATCGCGCCTGCTTAAAGTTTTGTTTAACTGATTTCTTTGCTCTGCCAACTAACAGGTGGGACCCAAAAACTAGGTGTCAATTTAACCAGTCAACAAAGTGCCACGTCGACTATGTGGCCAGACAGTAGGGTGCAATACGATGCTCTACTGTGAGCTAGTGACCGTATAATCACCGCAAAACTATATAGTGACCGTAATGAATGTATTGTAACATACATTGACCGCCAATGTATTTTCCTCATTTTAAATTAATCCATATTAACCGGAAAGGATGCAGTATGGACTGGTACTACTTTGATGTGTCCCTTCAACTCACAGAACGAGGAGAAGCTTGCTTAGTATGCCCTCTCCCTCGCCCACGCGCAGTGGCTCACATGACAATGAGAAGCTTGCTTACTAGGTACGCCTACGCCCTCTCCCTCGCCCACGCGCGCGGTGGCTCGCAGGAGGAGGAGAGGGTTTTGACTACAACACCCTTCCCCTCTCCCTCTCCGTCGCCCTTGCCCTCGCGGTGGACGTGCAATAGTTCATTCGATGTCAGATTGCCAGAAGTATATTGTAATGCAGTATCATCATTGTTGTACCTTACGAAGAGGAAAGAGCCAAGTGCAAGGTTCATAGGAGTACGAAGTGTTGAACCTCCCAAAGAGGTTAAGAGCCAAGTGCATGGTTTATAGGAGTTTTCGTCCCTAGCACTACAACTATAGAGAACGACCGCTACTGTATGATGCCACCACATCACCTATAGCCAAAGTTGTGCCAGCCTCTTTTTTCATAGAGCGTGTTGGAGGCCATGCAACAGCCACACAAGTTGCACGTACACATAACACATTTACTAGTAATAAATTCTAAGGGACAAATGCCAGTATGCCACACAAGTTCATCTCCACTTCATGTGATAAATTTGTGCATGACTACTCTACATATATTTACAGCGCTACCATTCAAAATTTACCATACTCCACTTACACGTTATAGATGGGCTCCATGTCCTCCTTCAGGTCCTAGTCCCAGGTGTTCTTAATAGATGGCATGATCCATAGCTGTGGGAAACGGGAATCATTGTCGCAACTTTCTACTCTGGTTCCACCAGATGGAGACTCATCCAAGCTGAAGCGGCATAAATCAGGGATAGCGTGTCCCAGATGTCGTTCATCTGGCGGTGCGCACTGAAGACACAACCATGCTTCATGAAGACAGGCCTTCATTCTCGTGCATGGAAGGTGGCATATGCTTCACAATGGGCTAGCTGTCCCCAATGAAAAGCGAGTACTCTCCGTGAGTGTTCCTCGGCACCCACATAGCATCACAGGGTTTGTCGGGGATATATCCCGCGGTGTAACCCGGCCAGAGATATGACCCGGCTAGGACTTGATGTTTCATTGGTAACCCAGTAGACTATAAGCTGGCGAGAACAGTTAAACAGGTTAAGCCGGCGGATATAGTTAAGCATTGTAAGCCGGCAGACATAGTCATGTAACCCAGCAGACATAGGCATGTAACCCCGCAGACACAGTCATATAACCCGACAGACACAGTCATGTAAGCCAGACGGTAAGCCAGATAGTAAGCCAGATGGTAAGTCAGATCGTAAGCCAGACCGTAAGTCAGATTGTAAGCCAGATTGTAAGAAGCCCAAGATGTTAAAGAAGCCCATGAAGAAAAGCCCGTGATGAGAAGTTAGAATAGTTTAAGTCTTAGTCCGAGATGGAATCTACATGTAACCCACTCCTTCAACTTATATAAGGAGGGGCAGAGCACCCCAAGAGGGACAAGTAGGAAGAAACAATCTCTAGGGCTAGACATAAAGATTCGGCTTACCGGTGACTCCCTCATGATCATAATGAGACCTAGCCACAAATTGCATGTAGGGCTATTACCGAATGATGTTTCCCGGGGCCCGAAGCTGTCTAAATCCTTGTCCTGTGTTGCGTCTCTTGACTCCGCCCAACCCCTCTCAAGCTACCGCATAGATGCGTTGGCCTCGCGACTAAGTCCTCACACTAAGGACATCTGCCGTGACAATTTCACGACAGTTGGCACCCACTGTGGGGCCGCGCACGATGGTGTCGAGTTCTTGGAGGGATCTCTCCGAGGGATCGAGAAGCTCGCAATTTTCCGGAGGAACAATATCCGGTTTGAACAGATCTACATCAGCTTGAAGATCATCAATTCAAGTTTACAATCTGTGATATCTAAAAGTTGGATAGGTATTAGGATTACATGGCGGATTACAACTCGAGCCGCCGCTGTCGCCGTAAGCGACTTAAAGTTTTTTCAAAAAACTACCATGGCAAGGAAAATCCTGAAGCATTGTACGAGATTCCAACTTGAGCCGAACTCGGACTCGCTGGTCACGCCTCTGCCTTCGAGCCACCGCGGATACACCCCACTTCGACTATGGCCAAGTCGCCGCCTTCACTTCCAGCTCTGGGCTGCTGTTGAACCGCTGCGTCCCACGGACCTGCCAGGCAACGAGTTGAGGAAAAGGCACATGACCCGACGGATGAGCAAGAGCCGGCGTGAAGAGGGTCTACGCCATCAACGAGCAGAGGGAAAGGCCGGCATGAATTTATAGTTGTGTTGTTTCGTTACTGCTATACACAAACGAGGAGTAGCCTGTCGGCCAGCTAATCGAGTTGCCGCCGTACTATTGTCTAATTCATGGAAGTTGCAGGTGGTGTGCACAGCCTCCGCGTCAAATCCATCTGAAAGGGAAAAAATAAACAACCAAGGCCAGAATATCTCCACGTACAGGCACAAGTTTATAGGGGAGCCTATTTTTGATTAAGTACTATTTCATGAAGCCTTTACTAAGCAAATACTATACACAAGGAGTTGCTTCGTCAGTCCAAATCATTGGTCAAAGTCAACTGCCATTGCTCATGTCACGTCAAGCCGGCCGCAATTAATATGAAGACAAATTATTTAACCAGTTATTATCATGCTAGGCTGAAGCTTGGAGAGCTCATGTGTTGGGAATACACAAGGATGAACAGTAACATACGGGGTTGAAAAAAAAGAAGAAGAAGAAGAAACAGTCCGCGACTCGGAAAGCAGAAGTTACCACCATCTCGGTTTCTGCCTTGAGCCGCCCTGTGCGAATCCATCTCCAAGTCACTACCCTGCAGTCACCAGCCATTGCGCCTACTATCTGAGCTGCGGGCCTTGATCCGCCGATCTCTATCGGGCCATCCCTGAGTTGCTGCCGTTCTTCGCCCCTGATTCACATTGCTTTCAAGTCGCCTTGGCTCATCCCCGCCGTTTGTCGCCGGGTGACCAGCCTGGCTGCTTCCCTGCCACGAGTCGACAGCCCCGTCCGGCCATGCTGTGAGCCATTGTTTCCACCTTGCCCTCACCCGGATTCGCCATCGCCGAGCAACAACGGATTTTGACTCCGAGTAATTGCCATGACCTGCCCAGAGCTGCTGAGCCGCCTTGGATGTGAGTCACCTCGCCTCTGAATCCCTGCCGTACTTGACCCGTGCGGTCTCCACCTCAACCCTCGCCTCGTGAGCCACCTCCATGCTCAAGTTGCCCGGCTCTGTGGCACCATCTCCGCTTTCAAGTCGCCTCGGCTCATCCCCTACTTCCAAGTCGGCAGGTTTGGGCCATCGCGAGCTGAATCGTGCTGTGATTTGAACCTCCACTTTGTGTTGAGCCGCCGCCGCTGTAGGCGTGCCTTGAGTGAGCCTCTCGCACGGGCCTCTAGCACGGCCACGTTGTTCCACCCGGCGCCCCCAAGTTGCCTCACGCGGCCCTAGATTCCTCCGCCATCATGGGTCTCCGTCTCCACCGCAGCCCGAGCCTCCGAATCACTTTATTCTACGTGAGTCGGTTTTCATCGTCATCATCTGCAAGAGCCGCCATCCGGGGTTTGAATCGGGCCTTCACCCGCGGTTACACCAGCCGACTGATTGGTTCCTCACATGAGACGCCGCCCTGACGGATTGTTGCCGCCGTCGCGCTTGGTTTTTGCAGCGAGCCGTCCCAACCGGCCTCTGAGATGCCTCGGTCGCCCCGACTCGCGCACCACTATCTAAGCCGCTGGCGCGCCGCCTTTGCTGGCGAGTTGCCCTCGCCTATTCCCTGGTCCGTGAAGATCGCTATTGCTGTGAACCGCCACCCGTCGAAGTCTCTTCCACAAGCAGGCACTGCTTTCCATCACTAACAGCCGTCGGTCCGCCTTGTAAGCTACTGCTGCGGTCAAAACTGCACTTTGGGCCGCCACTTCTTTGACCCGTTGTGGTTCTGGAGCCGACGGGAGTTACCTCCGCCAAGTGGCCTACTCAGCCGCGGGCGTGCCAAGCTGCCTCGCCTGACGATGTTCGTCTCCACCATCTTGCTCACTTTCGCTGCTCCAGTCGCGCAGTGGCCCTGTGTCTCGCATCTGACCAGCTGGCACAGTCAACCCACCGAGACTTGTCTCCGTGACCACTGCGCATCGCGCAATCACCGCGTCTTGGGCGGGTCACACCTCGGGCTGGTCGTACTACTTCCAACGCCATTGCTTTGGCCTACTGAGAGCCGCTCTACACCATGGTGCAAGGGGTGCAATTGCAAGATGTTTTGAACAAATTCGGCTGCTTGCTGGAGGATCCCATGATGCAAATACTAGTTCCGCTACAGAACTAATGCCTTCCTATCATGACGTCCAAGCTTTCCAATACCATGTTAAAGTATTTTACAGCACTGTTGGGTCTGTATTAACCAATTAAGACAAGGGATATATTGGAGATTCTGCTTGCTGTTGGTGACAATACTGTTAGCATATCACCAGACAAGGTGGGCCCTACAAAGTTTTCATCGAAGGGCACAATACTAAATTATTAATTGGCTCCAGTGAGGACAAAAATCAGTGGCCGGTCAGTTGTGGTTGTATCTGCCAGGATTCTCAAGGGGGTCAACACAGAAATACCTTGATACATATTACTAATTGCAATGTACGAAGTTTAAGTACATGTGTCCGTGCCAGACTGCGCCTGGACCAAATCATCTGTCGTCCGCTCAGGTGATATCTGTCCAAACTGTTTCGTTCATAAACATATTACTTTAGTCGAGGAACAAATACTCCGGCTAGTATATTTTAATCATGTAGGACAGATGTTCATTATAAAAGCAATGTCATATTATGGATAAATGTGTATGCAAACTGCCGCCTCTGTGGCTCAGTCTACAACAACAACACTGCACCGGCTCTCCCGTCTGCGCCGGTTTAAACACCATAGATAACTCACCCGTTAGCCTCCGAGGCGACTCTCCTGCCCGCACCAGCTTACAACGCCACGGCCGGCTCATCTACCTGATCCCATGGCCGACTCGGCCGTGATTGATTTCAGCTTCACCAAGATGATCATCAACTCTGCGGTGGATAATTACTGGCTTGACGTATCAGGTGAAATCGATCCAGTATATTTTTATATTACATATTGCTTTCTTTAAAAGAGCAATTACTCTGGCTTGCAAGTTCTCCCATGCAGGACTCAAACCGGTCTATATCACGGTTAACTGTGGAGAATCTCAAGTCAACTCATTGAGTCGTCTTAAAGACTCGAGGGCTACATGGACATAGCTCAATAAATGTTGCAGTTTAACCGCCGTCCGAAAAAAATCCGGTTCAAGAAGAACTTTTCTCTCGCAAAGCTCGAGGTCTCAGGAAAAATTAAAGGGACCAAAGAGAGTCTGTTGCAAAGCATAGCTCAAACATAGGTACCTGCTTCAAATGATCATTTGGGGGCTTCCTGTTCAAACATAGGTCGTATTCGAACCAAAGAGATCATAACTATCGGTACCTTCTTGATCGGCACACTGCCAAACCCACTAGGGGGCTTCTTGATCGTATTCGAATCATAGCTTAACCCCTTATGGGTCCGACTTTGATCGTATTCGAATTAGAGTCATTAAAAAATTCTCAAGGTCATTTGGGGGCTTCCTGTTCAAACATAGGTCATATTCGAACCAAAGGGAACATAGATGTCGGTACCCTCTTGATCGGCGCAACGCCAAAGCCACTGGGGGCTACATGATCGTATTCGAATCCTAGTTTAACCCATTTGGAACGGTTTACCGATCGTATTCGAATAAGAAGCCTCGAGTTGTCTTTCTATTTGGCTTAAGTTTTTGAAAGCAATCTTTGGGTTTGTCTTGAGACTTCTTTTTGTTCGTATCTGAAGCATATATGTAGTTTCGATTAACCCGACTTGACTTTGGATGATAAGTTGCCAGCATATTATTTGGAAGTTTTGGCTTCTAAAGATTGGGTTATCACCCTTACTGCATTTGTATTATAAGCCGACAGTACGATTTACCATCACAGGAACCGGTTTTCAAACTGGGTTATATTATTCAAATCTTTAATAGCTGATGACCCACAAGTATAGGGGATCTATCGTAGTCCTTTCGATAAGTAAGAGTGTCGAACCCAACAAGGAGCAGAAGGAAATGATAAGCGGTTTTCAGCAATGTATTCTCTGCAAGTACTGAAATAAGTGGTAACAGATAGTTTTGTGATAGGATAAATTGTAATGAGTAACAAGTAAAAAAAGTAAATAAAGTGCAGCAAGGTGGCCCAATCCTTTTTGTAGCAAAGGACAAGCTTGGACAAACTCTTATAATAGGAAAATGCTCCCGAGGACACATGGGAATATCGACAAACTAGTCTTCATCACGCTCATATGATTCGCGTTCGGTACTTTGATAATTTGATATGTGGGTGGACTGGTGCTTGGGTACTGCCCTTACATGGACAAGCATCCCACTTATGATTAACCTCTATTGCAAGCATCCGCAACTACAACAAAAGTATTAAGGTAAACCTAACCATAGCATGAAACATATGGATCCAAATCAGCCCCTTACGAAGCAACGCATAAACTAGGGTTTAAGCTTCTGTCACTCTAGCAACCCATCATCTACTTATTACTTCCCAATGCCTTCCTCTAGGCCCGAATAATGGTGAAGTGTTATGTAGTCGACGTTCACATAACACCACTAGAGATTTGACAACATACATCTTATCAAAATATCAAATGAATACCAAATTCACATGACTACTAATAGCAAGACTTCTCCCTTGTCCTCAGGAATAAACGTAACTACTCACAAAGCATATTCATGTTCATAATCAGAGGGGTAATAATGTTCATATAGGATCTGAAAATATGATCTTCCACCAAATAAACCAACTAGCATCAACTACAAGGAGTAATCAACACTACTAACAACCTACTAGCACCAATCCCGGACTTGGAGACAAGAATTGGATACAAGAGATGAACTAGGGTTTGGAGATGAGATGGTGCTGGTAAAGATGTTGATCGAGATTGCCCTCTCCCGATGAGAGGAGCGTTGGGAACTGTCCCCGGCAGAACAGCTCTGCCGGAGCCCTAGATTGGTTCCGCCAAGGTTCCGCCTCGTGGCGGCGGAGTCTCGTCCCAAAAGGTTCTCCTCTATTTTTTTCTCATCAAAAGACTTCATATGGGAGAAGATGAGCGTCGGAGAGCCACCAGGGCGCCCACGAGGTAGGGGGCATGCCCAGGGGGCGCCCCCACCCTCGTCAGCTGGGTGTGGGTCCCCTGGCCTTCATATTTGGCGATGATTTTTCTTTATTTATTTTAAGGTGTTCCGTGGAGTGTCAGGACTTTTGGAGTTGCGCAAAATAGTCCTTCAATATTTGCTCCTTTTCCAGCCCAGAATTCCAGCTGTCGGCATTCTCCCTCTTCATGTAAACCTTATAAAATAAGAGAGAATAGCCATAAGTATTGTGACATAACGTGAAATAACATCCCATAATGCAATAAATATTGACATAAAAGCATGGTGCAAAATGGACGTATCAACTCCCCCAAGCTTAGACCTCGCTTGTCCTCAAGCAAAAAGCCGATAACAATAAATATGTCCTCGTGTTTAGAGGTAGAGGCGTCGATAAAAATAAAATACGGACATGAAGGCATCATGATTAATTCATAACAGCAACATATATAAATTTTGTCATATGATTACTCATGTTCAAGTGATGATCTTTTCACAAAGCCAATATATGAATCAGAAACCTTATTGGGCACCAACAATTTTAATCTCAGTCATTGAAGCAATTGCAATTTATCATAACATCGGAAAGAGTCTATGTCAGAGCTTAAAAGCTAGTCCACATACTCAACACTAATCTTTATTATATAGCTCACGGACTCGATTACAAAGAAGGATCATAAAGCAAAACTCAAAACTAGATCATGCCATGACTTTATTCTACTAAATCAAGATACTACTAGTAGGATCGAACTAAGAAAACGATAAAGATAGGATTTGTGATGGTGATACGATACCAGGGCACCTCCCCCAAGCTTGGCAGTTGCCAAGGGGAGTGCCCATACCCAGATGATTATGTCCTCGGAGGTGATGGAGGTGGTGATGATGACGGTGGATAATCACACATCAAGCGTAAAAGTTCCTCCAACTTGCGGATAATATTCTTGAGCCCAGCAATATGATCCTTCAACAAAATATTCTCCTGTGTAAGAGACTTGTTCTGTATGCGGGCTAACTCAATCCTCTTGAAGGCTTCAAGCTCTGTTGGAGTGAAAAGGTTAGGTAAAGGTTGAGGGATGTCTTCTTCTTTCACCACCGGAGCTTGAACCTCCATGGCCTTGTTGATCCCTTCATCCTTGTTGATTTCTTCTGGTTCCTCTCTTTTCAACTCTATCTTCAATAGCCAAGAATCCTTGTCTTTGTTGTTGGAGGAGGGAGAAGTCATGGTGCTATAGACCTGTCAGAAAAACAGCTCGAAACAAGAACAGGGGAGATTTGCGTGATACGAGAGTCAAAACCTTCGGGAGTATATATAATGAATTTTTACCGACCAAAATACGTACCGTGCAAGGAAACGGAGTCTGGAGGGCACACGAGGTGCTCACGAGGTAGGGGGCGCGCCCTCCACCCTCGTGGAGGCCTCGTGTCCTCCCCGAATTGCTACTTATTTTTCTATTTTTCTAAATATTCCAAAATGGAGAAATATTGCCTTTAAAATTGTTTTGGAGTCGGTTTACTTACCGTACCACATACCTATTCCTTTTTAGAGTCTGGAACGTTCTGGAAAGTGTCCCTTATGTATTCCTCCGGGGTTACGCTTTCAATAATATTAGTTTCAACATTTATGGGATTACCTAAAATATAGTGTTTGATCCTTTGACCGTTTACCACCTTCGGATTTGTGCCTGCGAAGTTGTTGATTTTTATGGCACCGGAACGATAGACCTCCTCGATAACGTAGGGACCTTCCCATTTGGAGAGAAGTTTTCCTGCAAAAAATCTTAAACAATAGTTGTATAGTAATACATAATCACCTACATTAAACTCACGCTTTTGTATCCTTTTGTCATGCCATCTTTTAACTTTTTCTTTAAATAACTTGGCATTTTCATAATCTTGGGTTCTCCATTCATCAAGTGAGCTAATATCAAAAAACCTCTTCTCACCGGCAAGTTTGAAATCATAGTTGAGCTCTTTAATAGCCCAATATGCCTTATGTTCTAGTTCATTAGGTAAGTGACATGCTTTTCCATAAACCATTTTATACGGAGACATACCCATAGGATTTTTGTATGCAGTTCTATAGGCCCATAATGCATCATTTAGTTTCTTGGACCAATTCTTTCTAGACCTATTGATAGTCTTTTGCAAAATTAATTTGAGCTCTCTATTGCTCAATTCTACCTGACCACTAGACTGTGGGTGATATGGAGATGCAATTCTATGATTAACGTCGTATTTAGCAAGCATATTACGGAAAGCACCATGAATAAAGTGTGAACCACCATCAGTCATTAAGTATCTAGGGACTCCAAACCTCGGAAAAATAACTTCCTTAAGCATTTTAATAGAGGTGTTATGATCAGCACTACTAGTTGGCATAGCTTCTACCCACTTAGTAACGTAATCAACAGCAACTAAAATATGAGTGTAACCATTAGAGGCAGGAAAAGGTCCCATATAATCAAAGCCCCAAATATCAAATGGCTCAATAACAAGTGATTAATTCATAGGCATTTCTTGACGTCTACTGATGTTACCAATTCTTTGACATTCATCGCAAGATAAAACAAACTTATGGGCATCCTTGAAGAGAGTAGGCCAATAAAAACCGGATTGCAATACCTTATGTGAGTTCTATCTCCAGCGTGGTGTCCTCCATAAGCCTCGGAGTGACACTTGCATAGGATCTGTTCTTGTTCATGCTCAGGTACACAACGTCTAATAACACCATCTACTCCTTCCTTATAAAGATGTGGGTCATCCCAAAAGTAATGTATCAAGTCATAGAAAAACTTTTTATTTTGTTGGCATGTGAAGCTAGGTGGTATAAATTTAGCAACAATATAATTGGCATAATCAGCATACCAAGGAGTGCTACGAGAAGTACTTATGACATTTAATTGCTCATCAGGAAAGCTATCATCAATAGGCAGTGGGTCATCAAGAATATTCTCTAACCTAGATAAATTGTCTGCAGAGGGGTTCTCAGCTCCTTTTTTATCAACGATATGCAAATCAAACTCTCGGAGCAAGAGAACCCATCTAATAAGTCTAGGTTTTGCATCTTTCTTTTCCATAAGATATTTAATAGCAGCATGATCTGTGTGAATAGTTACTCTAGAATCGATAGGGTCTGAATTTATCACAAGCAAATACAACCGCTAAAAGTTCCTTTTTGGTAGTAGCATAATTTCTTTGAGCATTGTCTAGAGTCTTACTAGCATAATGGATAACATTCAATTTCTTATCAACTCTTTGCCCTAGAACAGCACCTACAGCATAATCACTAGCATCACACATAATTTCAAAGGGTAAATTCCAATCAGGGGGCTGAACAACAGGTGCAGAGACTAATGCTTTCTTAAGTATTTCAAATGCTTCTACACAATCATCATCAAAGACAAATGGTACATCTTTTTGTAATAAATTAGTCAGAGGCCGAGAGATTTTTGAGAAGTCCTTAATGAACCTCCTATAAAATCCGGCGTGACCAAGGAAACTTCTTATACCTTTGATGTCCTTGGGACATGGCATCTTTTCAATAGCATCAACCTTGGCTTTATCAACTTCAATACCTCTTTCAGAAACTTTGTGCCCCAAGAAAATACCTTCATTCACCATAAAGTGGCACTTTTCCCAATTCAAGACAAGATTAGTTTCTTCACATCTCTGCAAAACTCGAGCAAGATTGCTCAAGCAATCATCAAAAGAGGAACCATAGACGGAAAAGTCATCCATGAAAACCTCAAAAAATTTCTCACAAAAGTCAGAGAATATAGCCATCATGCATCTTTGAAAGGTAGCAGGTGCATTACATAAACCAAAAGGCATACGTCTATAAGGAAAAGTACCAAAAGGGCATGTAAAAGTAGTCTTTGGTTGATCTTTAGCCGACACAGGTATTTGAGAAAAACCAGAATAACCATCTAGAAAGCAATAATGTGTTTGTTTGCATAATCTTTCTAGCATTTGATCAACAAAAGGTAAGGGGTAATGATCTTTCTTAGTAGCCTTATTTAATTTGCGGGAATCAATTACCATCCTATAACATGTGATAATCCTTTGCGGAATCAATTAATCTTTATCATTAGGGACAACAGTAATACCTCCCTTCTTAGGGACACAATGGACAGGACTTACCCACTGACTATCAGCAACGGGATAAATTATACCTGCCTCCAGAAGCTTGAGTATTTCTTTTCTTACCACTTCTTTCATTTTAGGATTCAAACATCGTTGAGGATCACGAACCGGTTTGGCATCCGCTTCCAAATTTATTTTATGTTGACATAGAGTGGGACTGATGCCCTTAAGATCATCCAGAGTATATCCAATAGCAGCACGATGCTTCTTCAGAGTTGTCAATAATCTTTCTTCTTCATGCTCTGAAAGGTTAGCGCTAATAATGACATGATATATTTTCTTTTCATCAAGATAAGCATATTTAAGATTATCAGGCAACGGTTTAAGCTCAAACACGGGATCACCCTTGGGTGGAGGAGGATCCTCTAGGATTTCAACAGGCAAATTCTGTTGCAGAATAGGTTCCTGTTTAAAGAATACTTCATTATTTCCCTTCTTTCATGCATGAACATATCATTTTCATGGTCTAGCAAATAGTGTTCTAAAGGATCACTAGGAGGTACAGCAATAGAAGCAAGACCAATAATTTCATCCTTACTAGGCAATTCTTCCTCATGATGTTGTTTACTAAATTTAGAGAAATTAAACTCATGAACCATATCATCCAAGCCAATAGTAACAACATTCTTTTCGCAATCTATCTTAGCATTAACAATACGCAAGAAGGGTCTACCAAAAATAATGGGACAAAAGCTATCTTGTGGAGAACCAAGAACAAGAAAATCAGCGGGATATTTGGTTTTCCCACACAAGACTTCAACATCTCTAACAATTCCCATTGGAGATATAGTATCTCTATTGGCAAGTTTAATTGTAAAATCAATTTCTTCTAACTCAGCAGGTGCAATCTCATGCATAATCTCTTTGTATAAGCCAATGGGTATGACACTAGCACTACCGCCCATATCACATAAGCCATGATAACAAGGATCTCCTATTTTAATAGAAATAATAGGCACGCCTACCACAGGTCTATGTTTATCTCTATCACAGGGTTTAGCAATTCTAGCAGTTTCACTGGTGAATTGAATAACATGCCCATCAATATTATCAGACAAGAGATCATTAACAATAGCAATATTGGGTTCTACTTTGACTTGCTCAGGAGGTGTATAAGTCCTAGCATTGCTTTTACGAACAACAGTTGAAGCTTTAGCATGATCCTTCATTCTAATAGGGAAAGGGGGTTTCTCAACATAAGTAGGAACAATAGGATCATTATAAGTGACAATCTTTTCTTCAACTCTAATAGGTGCAGCTACTTTTACTTCTATGGGAGGATGATATTTAAACCACTTCTACTTGGGGAGATCAACATAAGTAGCAAAAGATTCACAGAAAGAAGCTACTATCTCAGAGTCAAGTCCATATTTAGTGCTAAACTTACGGAAAATATCGGTATCCATAAAAGATTTACCACAATCAAACTTAGGTGTCATACCTGACTCCTTACCTTCGTCAAGGTCCCAATCTTCAGAGTTGCGTTTAATTCTATCCAAAAATTCCATCCAAATTCAATAGACTTCATCATAAAAGAGCCCGCACAAGAAGTATCGAGCATGTTGCGATTATTATCAGAAAGCCGAGCATAAAAATTCTGGAGAATTGTCAATTTTGAGAGCTCATGATTGGGGCATAAATATAACATTGATTTAAGCCTCCCCCAAGCTTGAGTGATGATTTCTCCTTTGCGAGGCCAAAAATTATATATATAATTGCGATCACGATGAACAAGATGCATAGGGTAATACTTTTGATGAAATTCCAATTTCACTCTTTTATAGTTCCGAGATCTCATATCATCACATAGCCTATACCATGTCAATGCGTCTCCCTCCAAAGATAAAGGGAAATCCTTCTTCTTAACAACATCATCGGGTATACCTGCAAGCTTAAATAGTCCACAAATATCATCCAGAAAGCGTACATGTTCGTCAGGATGCTTTGTTCTATCTCCTGCAAAAGTGTTAGCTAGCAGTTTTTCCATCATACCCGAGGGAATCTGAAAAGCAGTTTCATTTTCAATAGGTTCAGTAGGTTCAATAGGTTGAGGAGCAACTCTTGGCTCAACCGGACGGGGTGAAGATACCCTAAACAAGCCCCTCAAACAATTACTTTCCATAGTAACAAGTGACAGAAAATTTTAGCACACTAAATAAATTTTTCCTTACCAAATTCCACCTACCAAAGGCGCTTCACTCCCCGGCAACGGCGCCAGAAAAGAGTCTTGATGACCCAAAAGTATAGGGGATCTATCATAGTCCTTTCGATAAGTAAGAGTGTCGAACCCAACGAGGAGCAGAAGGAAATGATAAGCGGTTTTCAGCAAGGTATTCTTTGCAAGTACTGAAATAAGTGGTAACAGATTGTTTTGTGATAGGATAAATTGTAATGAGTAACAAGTAACAAAAGTAAATAAAGTGCAGCATGGTGGCCCAATCCTTTTTGTAGCAAAGGACAAGCCTGGACAAACTCTTATAATAGGAAAAGCGCTCCCGAGGACACATGGGAATATCGTCAAACTAGTTTTCATCAAGCTCATATGATTCGCGTTCGGTACTTTGATAATTTGATATGTGGGTGGACCGGTGCTTTGGTACTGCCCTTACTTGGACAAGCATCCCACTTATGATTAACCTCTATTGCAAGCATCCGCAACTACAACAAAAGTATTAAGGTAAACCTAACCATAGCATGAAACATATGGATCCAAATCAGCCCCTTACGAAGCAACGCATAAACTAGGGTTTAAGCTTCTGTCACTCTAGCAACCCATCATCTACGTATTACTTCCCAATGCCTTCCTCTAGGCCCAAATAATGGTGAAGTGTTATGTAGTCGACGTTCACATAACACCACTAGAGGTTGGATAACATAGATCTTATCAAAATATCAAACGAATACCAAATTCACATGACTACTAATAGCAAGACTTCTCCCTTGTCCTCAGGAACAAACATAACTACTCACAAAGCATATTCATGTTCATAATCAGAGGGGTAATAATGTGCATATAGGATCTGAACATATGATCTTCCACCAAATAAACCAACTAGCATCAACTACAAGGAGTAATCAACACTACTAGCAACCTACTAGCACCAATCCCGGACTTGGAGACAAGAATTGGATACAAGAGATGAACTAGGGTTTGGAGATGAGATGGTGCTGGTGAATATGTTGATGGAGATTGCCCTCTCCCGATGAGAGGAGC
>NC_041385.1:338146748-338175703 GCF_002162155.2 Triticum dicoccoides
GGAAGTGTCCCCGGCAGAACAGCTCTGCCAGAGCCCTAGATTGGTTCCGCCAAGGTTCCGCCTCGTGGCGGCAGAGTCTCGTCCCGAAAGGTTCTCCTCTAATTTTTTTCTCATCGAAAGACTTCATATGGGAGAAGATGGGCGTCGGAGAGCCACCAGGGGGGCCACGAGGTAGGGGGGCGCGCCCAGGGGGGCGCCCCCCACCCTCGTGAGCAGGGTGTGGTCCCCCTGGCCTTCATCTTTGGCGACGATTTTGCTTTATTTATTTTAAGGTATTCCGTGGAGTTTCACGACTTTTGGAGTTGCGCAAAATAGTCCTTCAATATTTGCTCCTTTTCCATCCCAGAATTCCAGCTACCGGCATTCTCCCTCTTCATGTAAACCTTATAAAATAAGAGAGAATATCCATAGGTATTGTGACATAACGTGAAATAACAGCCCATAATGCAATAAATATTGACATAAAAGCATGATGCAAAATGGACGTATCAATAGCCAACATGGCTGGATTTTTATTATGGTTATCAATAGCCAATATTATGATGGAGGTCTTCATAGTCGCTTCAGCGTAATGGTTATTATTTTATTAATGGACATGATTTATTTTTACAGTGGAGGGAATAGTCCCGAATCATTACAGGCTTACGACCCATCACTTGGGGGCTACATTATTCACATTGAGATTACATCAAATATGGAAGTCCCATGTCACTGCCAGCATGCACCATGGCACTTGGGGGCTAATGTAAAGTCATTTTTTGATCAACATATTGAAGACCCGACTAATCCCATTGTAAATGAGCCGACCCTTGGGGGCTACCAATTGCTCATGTCAAGAATTAAAGGTACACAAGCCTTAGTCCATTATATTGAAAGATCCACTACTCAGTTGGTAGAATACAAAGCTCTTAACCTTATGGACATGGGTTCAAGCCCATGGTGGAGATTACATCATATGATGTTATCGTCAATGAATTATATACAAAGTCCCAGCTCAGTATTATCTTACTGACCCAGTACATGGGGGCTACACATTGCTGCTCAAGTTTACATGATCATATTTACAAAGTCCCTGCTCATTATTTCATAATGACCCGGCACTTGGGGGCTACAAGTGATATGAATATAATGGAGTTCTACATCTTCAAGTGGGCTGAAGATCAGATGAGTATTTCATGACCAAAGTTTTCGATTATGAAGCTAGCCTATTGACCCGGATTTTTTAGAAGAAGGAAATACCAAGGAGTTAAGGATAATCATCTGCTGGCTTAGAAGAGTTCTTAACCTGGAGCATAATCTATCAAAATTGTTCTTGTATTTGTTTTACAGGATCAGTTTAACATGGATAAATCAAAATTAAACTGGGGGCTAATGTCAGGGATATACCCCGCGGTGTAACCCGGCCGGAGATATGACCCGGCTAGGACTTGATGTTTCATTGGTAACCCGGCAGACTATAAGTCGATGGGAACAGTTAAACAGGTTAAGTCGGCGGACATAGTTAAGCATTGTAAGCCGGCAGACATAGTCATGTAACCCGGCAGACATAGTCATGTAACTAGGAAGACACAGTCATGTAACCCGGTAGACACAGTCATGTAAGCCAGACGGTAAGCTAGATGGTAAGCCAGATGGTAAGTCAGATCGTAAGCCAGACCGTAAGTCAGATTGTAAGCCCAAGAGGGACAAGTAATAAGAAACAATCTCTAGGGCTAGACACAAAGAGCCAGCTTACCGGTGACTCCCTCATGATCATAACGAGACCTAGCCACAAACAACATGTAGGGCTATTACCGGATGATGTTTCCCGGGGCCCGAAGCTGTCTAAATCCTTGTCTTGTGTTGCGTCTCTCGACTCCGCCCAACCCCTCTCAAGCTACCGCATAGATGCGTTGGCCTCGCGACTAAGTCCTCACACTAAGTACATCTGCCGTGAAAATTCCACGACAGGGTTCGAACTCGACGCCGTTCATCTGGTACACGCGGCATCTCAGATCTGGACACATGGTGACGTACACGGTCAAGGTCCATGAATGATAATGTTGTGCTCAAATATGTTGGTTAGTTATATTGTGCAGCAAGTAGTACTACACCAGTATAGAGGAAGTAAAATAACTGGCTTATTATATATAACCACTCTTGGCCACATGGATGAGATAGTAAGACAAGGAAAAAATGGTATGAGCTAGTGGGTTCAAGTCTTCAAGGGCCTAGTACTAGTACTAGTAAGTAGTACTCCTTACTACTACAACGAAAGAGAAGGCGAGAGGTTTAAAAATATCTAATACTAAATTGTAGTACTAGTACAGTAAGCATGTCCCAGTCAAGAAAAGAAAAGAACTAACAAGTACTACTACTCTAACACAACAATGAGAAAATGGACACCTGCTTAGATGGTGACGTGTGACCATGGGTAACCACTCCTAAGACAGTTGATCCCAATATGCCAAAGGCAGCTACAAGGTTTCAGGTTAGACCGAATTGTGGATGAAAATGCACATCCAGGATCGGTGATCTTATTTTGATCGTGGGATGACTGGTCACTTCAAAATAATGGGATACTGTTAGGGATGCAAATGATGGTTTGTGCATTCCATTTGTAATCTCCCATACGGTAGGATGGCAACCAGATGAAACAAGTCCCCTGGCATGTCAGCGCAAAGATGTAGCCTACATAGCACACGACGTCTTTGAATGGGTAGGGGTACAAATCTTCCACGAGCAACATGTGCCAGCCTCCGTTGTTACGGCCTTTTGCATTGATGGCAATCCTTATGTCAAACACCGCACTAAGATAGTAATCGTCGTAGCCGCGTCGCTTTGTCGGCGGGTTCGCAATTGCTATATTCTTCAATCTCATGTAATCATAATCATACGTATTCAAGCCTGGCCAGTCTGGAAGGCCAATCCCAATGGTGGAGAAGGGGTCTACGGGAACGGCCACACTGTTGTGGATGTTGTCAAAAATGATGGTGGTATCCGGCCGAAAGTATGCAAGCTAATCTCCATTGGCACCAACCCGGACCTATATATAAGACGGTGGGAAGAAGAGAAATTACGGGATGGAATAACTAAGTAATATATTTAGAATATACACTACATGATCAAACTCCATGACTGACCTGCTCATCGGACAAAATCTGACTACCTCTCAATGTCGGCAACTCTAGCGGAGTCAATGTGCAACCATGGCCAGGTAGCTATGGACTATTCGATGGATTGTCCCATAGAATAACCTTTTGCTTGAGAACGCAGGGAAGACCAACAAGCATGGCCTTGTACCAAGCATGTTTAAGCACCCTCTTAAAAAAGTTAGTGCAGGAAGCACCGAGTCTTGCGGCGGTGAGGACGTCGGAGGGGCATGCGATTTCTCCCAGAGGATCATCGTCCAAGGTCTCCCAGGCCCTACGAGGAGGAGAACCGCCTAGAAAATCCATGGGACCATCGACGAAGTGCCTTGGTCTCTTCGGGGAGAGGGGAACTGGCGAGGAGGAGATAAGAGCGTAAGCACAGGGCCTCGTCCCTTCATTTAGGAAGTTATGCGGGCACGCATAGTGGTAGTGCCTAGTGCGATGATGCAGCTATTATTTACTATGTATTACTGTAGCAATAGTAGTACTACTTTCTCAACTAGTAGTGCGATGTACTGTACTTCTATAGTGCACCAGTTTTGAACTCTTGAATCTCAAGGCCAAGGAGCTACAGTTGCAAGTGAAGGGTACTACTGTTCTCTAGAACCATTGATGTACTATCAATGCAAGGAAATTACACATATGTAGTGCATACTCTCCATCCTCTATTCAAGCACGTAGCTGGCCTACTCAGCCGCTCCTCTCATGCACACACTAGCAGCATGTTTATCAGTGACGGTTACTGCGGGGGCAGAACATTTGAGTTCTTTGATACAGCGAGACTAGGCTTTTCGCTTCCATTTGTGGAGGTGTAATGGATCTCGTTGAACTTTGCTAGTTGGTCCTTCCTTCTTTATGAATGAGATGAGAAAAAGCTTTTGCCTCCATTTCAAAACAAAGAAAATGACATCAAGAGGAATATTTTTATAGAGTTTAGAGCCGATAATGGAGCGAAGTCCATGCGTGCAACACCACAAGCTACAAAGTAGTAGATCTTTACGTACAGAGCCATATTGCATAGTTCCCAATGTCGCGCCAGGCTTTTCCAGCTCCTCGGGCTTAATTGGAAGGCGCTAGTTTAAATATGGTAGCTGGTGAGGAAGCTGCAAGCAAGGTGCGGCTAGGGCGAGCACGCAGGCGAGAAATGTTGCACGATGTGAATTGATATATAGGAGTACTACTACTTTACGAAGTAGTACTAGTACTACTCTAGTAGGCGAGCCACAAGATGATGGGAGGGAAAACCCGTTCACATGGCTGGGCTATCCAGTGCACCCAGATTGTGGAGCGACACATCCGTTCGACTTCAAAAGTCGAACTACCAGTGTACAATATTGGCTCGCAACGAGGTTAATATTTTAAAAAAGGTTGTCGTGCGTTCGGCCGGGATCGAACCCACAAAATGAGCTATACACTCACGCGACCACTAGAAGTACAACGTAACATAGAATCGCCTTTTGTCGCTAGTACATTGTTCCTTACAAGAACCCACTACCAAGAAACTACCACTTTCGAACCAGCCCTACCAAGAAACCACTACTCTACAAAATTTAGCAAAAACATACCGAAATTTTCTTAATCCATCGCAATAAACTACAAAGTGTCGTTATAGGCACGTTTCAACCAATGTCGCCCCTTAAGTAAATGTCGTCTATTTGACCACAAGTTAGCGTTATGACTTGTGGGACCTACATGTCAGTCTGGACAAAAATCCCCGAGTAACATCCTACCTCCGACCCATGGGACGCAGCTATCACCGCTGGCAGAAGGCTAGGTCAAAAGTGCCGGCCGAGCGGAACCCATCTTACGGCAGCCCGGATGCCAGCTCCGTCCAGCCCTCGCGGCTGCTAGCTAGCCAAGCTAGTACACACGCTGCTGGATGCATCCAGTTGCTTGTCTGCAAGGTTAGCTAGGTAGGTTGGCACGGCAGTGCGGTGGCTTGCTCGTGCGCGCCGCGCTAAGGCCAGCCATCCGACTCAAGCAAAGGCCAGCGCGGCAGCTTACTCGCGCGTGTGCCACACTCAGGCCAGCCAACCAACCCGTGCGGAGGCCACCGTGGCGTCCGACCCGTCCGGCGGAGTGGCGGCCAACTCGCTCATCACCGGTGCCACCGATGAACACATAGGAACTGTTTGAAGTAATGTTCAGGAAAAATAGTGATTGGACGAAGAAGAAGAGGATAGAAGCTCTCCTCTAAGAATGCATTGAAGGTTTGTCTGAGAGACTATGGAGCCACTGATGTGAGTGAGGATGAGCATCTTCCGGAGGCTGCTCCTTTCGACTTGGTTTTCCCTTCTGGTCCTGAATGGGTTGATTTCTTTGACGAGGCAGGAGGCTGTGACAGCCATGGTGATGACGGTAACAGTGATGATCTCTGATTGCGTGGATGCTATCTCAGTGCCTTCCCCTTCGGGTTACTTGATGCGAAGGGGGGATTATCATAGTATTCGATTTGTTAACCAATATGCTATTTATGTATGTTGAGTATGTTGATTGTATGGTGAACCACTATGTTATGTTGAGCTCGTTGAACCGCTATGTTATGTTATATGTTTTCAAACTGTTATGCTATCTATGTATATTGAGATCTATCATGAATTATCTGTATGTTGAGATATTGAGCTCTAAAATGTTTTACGTATTCCACTCTTTATCAAATAAAGGTCAGCTCATGCCCATATTCGGTTTCACTATGCATACAATAAGGGGGAACTCTGTAACAAATCTATCATAAGCTTCAAAAGTCTATTTATTTTGGTAGCTATATGTATGTTGTCATCAACTAACAAAAAGGGGGGGATTGAAAGTGCAATCATGCCCTTAATCATATTTTGATATTGTTGACAACATACATATAGGGAACTAATCATCTTTGCCAAGGGCATCTCAAGTTAGTTCCCAAAAGATTAAGTGTGGATGATGACTGACAAAATCAAGATACTCAAAGTATGGAGGATCAAGAAACAAAGCTACAGCTCCTTCTCGGTTTTCTTTTTGAGTATAGGAGTCCCTTAGTATTAAGAGGGGATCACTGGTTCTCGCAAATGACTTGCTCAAAATCTAGGAAAATCTCTTCGAGGAGTTCTAACCTTGGTTGTGGTGTTTGGCCTCTGCCTTGTCCGTACGTCCGAAGGTTTCCGGACGACCGACGCATCACAGTCCTCCGGATGTCTAGTATTCTTCTGATGTCCGGTGCCACTTTACAGAAAGAAAATCTCAGATTTTTGGCACTTCCAGACGACCGGATTTCGGATGTCCGTGGGTGTCTGGTCATCCGGTACCACTTCACAGAACCGAAAGTAACGGATTTCCGTCCTCCTCGGACAACCGTGCACCGGACGGCTGACACTCTTTGGTCGCCCGCCTCCTGTGCTCCTGTCCTCTCTGCGGCTCCACTGGACCACTCCACTCTCTGATGGCTGGAGGACAGACACCTGTCGAACGTCGGGTTTGTCTTTCCTGACTGGATGTCTAGTACCCCTGTCGAACGTCTTGAGTCTGTGCAGCTTAAGTGACCTCCAATGGCCACTTCTACACTATGACTATAAATATCCTTCTCCCACCTCGAGTGAGGGTTGTCCAATACAGTGAAAAGATTCCAAGAACACCTTTCTCGCTCACTCTCTCTTGCTTTCACCAAATCCTACATCCCGGGTGCATTTGTGAGGATTTTTCAGTGTTGTTCCAATCAAAAGATAGATCATCTCTCTCTCTCTCTCTCTCTCTCTCTCTCTCTCTCTCTCTCTCTCTCTCCTCTCAACCAAAGGAATTCATGATTTGAGCAAGTTTTGAGTGGCTCCCTTGATCTTGTTACTCTTGGAGGTTGGAGACTCCTAGGCGGTAGGAGTTCTTCGGTGAGGAGTCAAACCATTGTGATTACCCCTGGAAAGTTTGTGAGGGTTTGGAGACTGAGGGAGTCCTGGATAAGGGGGTATCCGGATAGCCGGACTATATACTCCGGCTGGACTGTTGGACCATGAAGATACAAGACTCAAGACTTCGTCCCGTGTCCGGATGGGACTCTCCTTTGCATGGAAGACAAGCTTGACGATCCAGATGTTAGATCTCCTTCTTTGTAACCGACTCTGTATAACCCTAAGCCCCCTCCGGTGTCTATATAAACTGGAGGGTTTAGTCCATAGAAGGGGAATCATAATCATAGGCTAGCTCCTAGGGTTTAGCCTCTACGATCTCGTGGTAGATCAACTCTTGTAATACTCATATCATCAAGATCAATCAAGCAGGAAGTAGGGTATTACCACCATCGAGAGGGCCCGAACCTGGGAAAAACATCGTGTCCCCTGCCTCCTGTTACCATTAGCCTTAGACGCACAGATCGGGACCCCCTACCCGAGATCCGACGGTTTCGACACCGACATTGGTGCTTTCATTGAGAGTTCCTCTGTATCGTTGCTGCAAGGCTCGATGGCTCCTTCAATCATCAACAACAACGCGGTCCAGGGTGAGACTTTCCTCCCTGACAGATCTTCGTGTTCGGCGGCTTCGCACTGCGGGCCAATTCGCTTGGCCATCTGGAGTAGATCGACAGCTACGCCCCTGGCCATCAGGTCAGGTTCGGAAACTCTAATTACACGGCCGATATCCGCGCAGACTTAATCTTCGACGGATTCGGGCCTACGCCAGGAGTGCCGAACAGTCACGACGAGCATGGCTTAGACCTGCTGTTAGACAGTATTTGGGATATCGCACCAGCAATAGCTCTGGACCTAAATCCGGGGCAGATTGCATCGTCCGAGGATGGGAGGATGGACCCTGCCCTGGAGGCCGCATATTCATCGGCGGTAGAGCCGAACGCGGACTCCACCCCCAAGGAAGTCTGTGTCACTAGACCCCCGGACTTGTGTCCGGCTATAGGTTCCAGACCGCGCACCCCCGAGCCCACCGAATCTGGTTGGGCTCCGGTAATGGAGTTCACCACTGCGGATATCTTCCAGCACTCGCTCTTTGGCGACATGCTGAACTCATTAAGGTCTCTCTCTTTGTCAGGAGACTCTTGGCCGAACTATGTCCGGCTCGAGTGGGAATCAGGCGACGAAGAAATTCGTTGCCCACCCACCACCCACTTCATAGCCACTGCCGATGATGTACAAGACATGCTTGACTTCGACTCCGACGACACTGACGGTATGGACGTCGGCGCAGGGGACGATTTGGAACCACCGCCCACGGGGCACTGGACTGCCACCTCATCTTATGATATATACATGGTGGACATGCCTAAGAAGGACAGTGGCGACAAAAAGGACACAACGAAGGATAAAACCCCCGGACAAAAGCCAAAACAATGGCGCAGATGCCGCTCTAAGTCCAGCCACAGTAAAAATAGCGATAACAGCGCTTGAAAAATCGACACCCCAGTCAACTCCAAAGGCAACAACGACCATATGGACCCAGCGATGGAGCAGGATGAGCCAGGTCACGCCGAACATAGCCCGGATCAGACGCCCGATCACAGCAATCCCGAGGGCCGAACTCATCAACCTGCCTCAGGAGAAGAGCACAGTCCGGACGACGATGCATTCATCATCTCGGAAAAACGTATGGAATGAGATAAGCTCCACAGAAGGATTATGGCCACTGCTAGAAGCCTAAAGAAGTAGAAGCAAAGGCTTAAGGCCGCGCAGGAAATGCTCAACCGCAAATGGAATAAAGTGCTAGACAGCAAAGAAAAATATGGCGACGATCGCCACACAAAGAGCTACCCAAAGCGCAAGCTGCTACCAGAATTCGATGATGAGGCTATTCCACCAAAGAACAATACGGCGAGTAGGCCGGACAATCCACTTCATGACCGCGATAGAGCAGCTGCTGACACCACCCACGATTTATGTGAGCTCCTGGACAAAAAGGCCAGCGCGACCAGGTCCATCTATCGATCTAGAGGGCATGCTCCAGCGCAGGATTATGGTCACCAAAACAATCAGACTGATCGAATACCAGTTCGGAATCAACACCGGACACAACAACAGTCGACAGCATGCCACAACATGTCCAGATACAGCGGGGCTGCGCACCCTCTTTGCTTCACCGAAGAGGTACTGGATCACGAATTTCCACAGGGATTCAAACCCATGAACATAGAGGCATATGACGGAACGACAGACCTCGGGGTCTGGATTGAGGATTTTATCCTTCATATCCACATGGCTCGTGGGGACGACTTCCACGCCATCAAATACCTTCCCCTCAAGTTGAAGGGACCAGCTCGACACTGGTTGAAAAGCCTCCCCGAACATTAAATCGGAAGTTGGGATGAACTTGAGGACGCTTTCAGGGCCAATTTTCAAGGGACCTATGTCCGACCTCTGGACGCTGACGATTTAAGTCACATAATTCAACAGCCCGGAGAGTCCGTCCGTAAGCTTTGGAACAGATTTCTCACTAAGAAGAACCAAATTGTCGATTATCCGGATGCCGAAGCCCTAGCGGCTTTCAAGCACAGTATCCAAGACGAGTGGCTCGCCAGACACCTCGACCAAGAAAAGCTGAGGACGATGGCAGCCTCAATGAGCCTTATGACCCGCTTTTGCGCGGGTGAAGACAGCTGGTTAGCCCGTAGAGGCACCAGCGACCCGGGCACATCCGAAATTAGGGATGGCAACGGGAAGCCACGGCGCAATAAAAACAAGCGTCGAAACAACGAAGAAAGTTTGGACAACACGGCGGTCAACACCAGATTCAGGAGCTCTCGACCCAGTCAACAAAAGAAACCATTTAAAGGTAGCAAAGAGGGACCGTCTGGCCTGAAAAAAGTCCTGGACAGATTGTGCCAAATTCATGGCACACCCAAAAAACCTGCGAACCACACTCACAGAGAATGCTGGGTCTTTAAGCAGGCTGGCAAGTTAAATGCCGAACACAAGGGAAGGGCAACACCAAGTGAAGATGAGGATGAGCCTCGCCAGCCGAACACTGGGGGACAGAAAAAATTCCCCCCAGAGGTAAAAACAGTAAACATGATCTATGTGACTCGCATACCAAAGAGAATGCGCAAACACGCGCTCAGGGACGCATATGTCGTAGAGCCCGTCGCCCCCAAACTCAACCCCTGGTCGACCTGCCCGATCACCTTTGATCACAGGGACTACCCGACTAGTATCCGGCACAGAGGATCGGCTGCCTTGGTGGTTGACCCAATAATCGGTGGATACCATCTCACTCGTGTCCTCATGGACGGCGGCAGTAGTCTCAATCTAGTATATCAGGACACCATCCGCAAGATGGGGATAGACCCATCCAGAATCAGCCAAAGTAACACCACATTTAAAGGGGTGATACCAGGCGTTGAGGCCTGCTGCAGGGGCCCCCTCATATTAGAGGTGACATTCGGTTCTCCAGACAACTTCAGAAGCGAAGAATTACTCTTCACCATCGCTCCCATCTGAAGTGGTTATCATCCATTGCTTGGAAGAATGGCCTTCGCTCGCTTCAACGTAGTACCGCACTACGCCTACCTTAAATTCAAGATGCCCGGTCCACGTGGCGTCATCACCATCAGCGGAAATACGGAGTGTTCCTTATGTGCGGTGGCTCTAGCAGCCGGACACTAAGCGGCCTCTCCTATCAGAACGCATGATCGGTCGTTAAAACCACGGACACGGTTAGATGAGTCCGGCGCACCACCCTCGGTAACAGCCCAGATAAACCTGAGCTGGGTGCTATACATGTAATCCCATAGAGGTCATCAGGGGCTGCAAACATGCAATAAAGCCCACCTTTTTGCTTGACCTTACTAACAGGCCAATGTCTTACACCTCTACTATCCATTGATAATAATCAACTCTTTGCACACTTACGACATACTCTTTTACATGAGTTTTCCTCTTTACACACACCATTCGAGCGACACCCCACCAGGACACGGCACAACGGAGACAAAAGCGCAGACGTGCAGCAGGGCCCCGCTCAAAGGTTTCTCTTTAGATTAAGCCCCTGTGTAAACCTTCTTTATTGTCTCTTATTGCTTGACATCCCATGGGTATTCAATACACCCATAGGGCATACTGGCGTGATTGGCATTTCGCCACGACATACTACCGCACGTACATAGAAATACAGGGTTCATACTCGAGGGCGCTACTCGGTCTGGTATATGTTATAAAGTCCGAATACCCTCGGGAGTGTTCGGCGTCGCGAGTTTGGCCTTATATGCGTCAGCTCCGAATCATGTCTTTGGTAAAATGTTAGGTTTTCCCGGCTCCTGGGTTTGCTGCCTTACATTCCGCTTCTATCGGCTAAGCCGGCCAAAGGAGAACTACTGCGATTGTGCCCTGGTTATTCTGGATGAGAACCTCAGTAGAGAAAGCCGAAAACTGACTGTCTTGATGTAGCGAGAGACTGGTCAACCACTCGAGGACTCATCGGAATCTTTAGGATTACTCCTCATTAACGAAGGGCCGTTTCCCGGTCATGTACACACGCGCCCGTATCCGGATACACGCGAAGGTATCAGGGGCTACATAGTAGCCCCACCGTCAAACTCCTATGGCTAAGTGAAAGTGTTAAAGCTATATAGTCCGGTTGCCTAGTTCGACATGCGATCACCTCCTTAATGGACCAAGACGTTGGATCAAGTGTGATTACGCATATTTTTGCGAACACCCCCGCATTGTATGCATGGGGGCTGAAGCCAATGACTGCTAACTTTCAGGTTATATATACATCAAACGGCCGCACAGGAGGCACAATAACATTTTCGGGCGAAAGTATAAACATAGCCTCTATAATAAAAATACAATTGTTCTTACAACGGAATGATTTGTCACTCGAACATGACACTCTTCGAGCACTGAGCCTCTATTAAACGAGCACCTTCTGTTACCTGCTCCAAGTAGTGCCCGGCTGGATCCTGGCTTCCCGCCGGATTCTGGGTTGCAATGATGGTAGCCTCCATATCTGCCCAATATGTTTTAACACGGGCAAGAGCCATCCGTGCACCCTCTATGCACGCCGACCTCTTCATGGCATCGATTCGTGATACGGCGCCAAGGAATTGTTGCACTAAACCAAAATAATTGTCCGGCTTTGGCCCCTTCGGCCATAGATGGTCTATTACAGACCTCATTGCAAGACCGGACAACCTATGGAGCTCGGCCACAGCGGCCATCCTTTCACTCAATGGCAACGGGCGCGTTGGAGCACTGAATTGCGACCAGAACAGCCTTTCTACTTCACTATCTTTTTGATCCTTGAAAAACTTGGTCGCATCAGCCGTACTTTTTGCCAGATCCGCATACGCATCTGCAGCACTCTAGTGCCAATCCAGAGGAGCGTACTTTGGATCTAAGAACTTCATCCGCAACACATAGGGGCTTCCAGCCATGAATTCTCCGGCCTGTCGAAGCACCTCCTGCGCATTCCTAATTTCGGAATGCGTCTCCTTGGCCACATCAAGGGCCTTCTTCAGGTCAGCCGACTTAGACTGATTCTCCTTTTCAAGGAGCTCATACCGGCCGGCGGTGTTTTTCAGCTCCATAGCCATCTCGGCTATTTTATCTTCACTTCGGTGATGAGCAGCCTGTTCGGCTCTCAAATCTTCGGCCGCCTTTAGGGAAGTCGCATTGCTAGCCCGGGCTTGTTCCTTGGCTAGGGCAAGCTTCGCCCTCAGGGCCTCCACGGCAGCAGCTCCGCATGCAGTCGAAGCATATCACATTAACATTATGCTCCTCATAATATTTCCTATAAAAATAAGGAAAACAAAGCACATACTCTGTGACTTGTCAAGCCGCTCGTTCACAAGCGTAATGTCGGCGTCCACAACTTCAATCTGTCGCCTCAGTTCGGCAACTTCAGCAGTCCGGTCTGCCGCCGGATGCTTCGCCACCTGCGCATGAATGCAGTGTGATCATTACTTAAAAGTGTGATCCTCCTTTGCCGCCTATGGCTGGCAACCAGAGTCTCAGGGGCTACTATCTATACAGAGCACACCAAGCGCGTGCGCTACAACCAAAAAATTATGTATTTCATTATGTACCTCAAAGCCTTTGAGCAGGCTCGTAAAAGCTTCATTCAACCCGCTTCTGGCGGATGAAATCTTCTCGAGCACCGTGCCCATTAACGAACGATGATCCTCCGAAAGAGCAGCTTGCTCCAGAAGGCCCGTCAGCGTGTCCGGTCGGTCGCCAGACTGTGTTGGACCCTTCTTATTGCCCCCCATGGGAGTCGAACGCTCCGGGCTCAGGGCGGCCGAAGTATTAGCTTCTGGCCTCGGCGAATCTGGACTCCTCCATGACGACACCTCGGGGTTGCCCGCCCCATGAGGCGGAGAGGCAGGTGGGGTTTCACTCTCCATCATCTCCGGAAGGAGATCCCCCGATGACAAACTCTGTCGAGAAGAGCTAAAAGCCAGACTGCAAAGAATGGATCCTGGTTAATTGTTCTCAGAGGAGGAAGCAGTAGCTTTGTATTTACAATTAACTTATAGCTCGATGGAGGGCTGGCCTGTTTGCAGGCATGGCGCGGTGAGGATGCCCTCTGGGGCAGGGCCCCCTGGTGAAGTTTTCTTCCCTTGTCTAGGCACCTCCATCTCCAAGTCTTCGGAGGAATCCCTCTTCTTCCCGCAAGGGGAGGAGGCCTTAGATTCCCCTTCCCAACTATCCTCCTTCATGGAAATAGTATTTCACCCGGTTTGGATGTGCAATGCATGAAGCTCTACTTCTTTGTTCTTCCCTTCGTCTTTCCCCGAGGGCACTTGACTTAGCACAGGTCTAAGTATCCTGGCTATTGCAGGACTAGGCGAGCCTTCGGGAAGTGGTGCCAGACACCTGATTCTCTCCACCCTGCTGAGCCAATCCTGGTCGCAGATGGTTTTCAGAATAATGTTGTGATGAATAAAAACAAAGTGTTCGGTTTCTAGGTTACTTACTTGGGTATCGGGGCGGTTGCAGCTCAGGCCCGCATCCTGAGTGGTGTCTGGACACTTTACTTGTGGTCCGAAGAATAACTTACACATCCCTTCGAGCGTCATGCCGAAGAAGTGCTGAATAGTTCGCGGACCCTCCGGGTTGAACTCCCACATCCGGAGAGGCTGATGTTTGCACGGCAAGATCCGTCGGACTAGCATTACATGAATTACGCTGACAAGACTAATGTCCCTCTCAAGAAGCTCCCGAATGCGGCTCTGCAATGTCGGTACGTCATTAGCAGGCCCCCAATCCAGTCGCACGTTGGCCCACGACACCAGTTGAGGCTGAGGGCCCGAGCGGAAGTCGGGGGCAGCCACCCACTTTGTGCCTCTGGGAGCCGTGACATAGAACCACCTCCGCTGCCATAGATCGGCCACCTCCGGGAAGAAGCCCTCTGGCCATGGGGCACCGGCATTTCTGCTTATTGCAGCACCTCCGCACTCCGCGTGTCGCCCCTCGATCACCTTCGGCTTTACATTGAAGGTCTTGAGCCATAAACGACGAGATGTGAAGGATGGAGTCCAGGGCTAGATCATGAAAATCTAGCCCATAATAGAACATGAGCCCCCTCACAAAGGGATCGAGGGTGAAGCCTAAGCCACGGAGGAAGTGAGAAACAAATACGACACTCTCGTCGGGCTCGGGAGTAGGGATGACCTGCCCTGGAGCAGGAAGCCTGTGCTTGATGTCGGCGGTCAGATATCTGACCTCCCTAAGCTTCGCAATGTCCTCCTCTGTCACCACCGGCCTGGAAGGTTGGATCCGGACATGATTGAAGATCTGAAGTGCCTAAGCTTGGGCTTCGGGTGTTGGAACTCGAGATGCGGAAAGGCGCAAGCATGGTAGGAAAGAGGCATAGGCCTTGGCCCCTCTATAAAGGCGGTGAATATCAAGTGTCCCGAGCGTGACCGTCTAGGACTTGCCTAAAAACACGGAGTCATACCAATAGGCGTAGTGGGGTTGCCCGCGCCCGTATTGATGGGAATCCCGCAATAAGGGGAACATGATCTCTGCTTCGATGAGGCATGCTAATAAAACCGCCGTGCAATGCGTGTCGAGGCAGGCCGAGAAAAACTGGTTCATATTAAGCCGGGCCGCGGCGTAAGGGCACACCATAAATAACGTCGGCAGATTAGATTTGCAAAGTGTTATGCTCTCTACGGTGGTGTGCAAAAATTATCTTACAGAGCTGGACACGATCCTTAATCTACTTTGGAGTATTCGGAGATGGAACCCGCCTTGCAATGCCGAAGACAATCTGCGTGCCAGATTCATCGTCATTAAAGCCTGGTTCAGGGGCTACTGAGGGAGTCCTGGATAAGGGGGTATCCGGACAGCCGGACTATATACTCCGGCCGGACTGTTGGACCATGAAGATACGAGACTCAAGACTTCGTCCCGTGTCCGGATGGGACTCTCCTTTGCATGGAAGAAAAGCTTGACGATCCGGATGTTAGATCTCCTTCTTTGTAACCGACTCTGTATAACCCTAAGCCCCCTCTGGTGTCTATATAAACCGGAGGGTTTAGTCCGTAGAAGGGGAATCATAATCATAGGCTAGCTCCTAGGGTTTAGCCTCTATGATCTCGTGGTAGATCAACTCTTGTAATACTCATATCATCAAGATCAATCAAGCAGGAAGTAGGGTATTACCTCCATCGAGAGGGCCCGAACCTGGGTAAAACATCGTGTCCCCTGCCTCCTGTTACCATTAGCCTTAGACGCACAGATCGGGACCCCCTACCCGAGATCCGCCGGTTTCGACACCGACAGAGACCACCCCAAGGTCTACCACTAGTGGTTGAGAATAGCCTTCATGGTGATATCTCAAAGAGAGAATAGGGTGAGCCTTCATGGCGTTGGTGTGCCTTTGTGGTAACATCAACCTCCCTAAATGGTGACGCAGCTTCCCTCCAAGGAAGTGAACATCAACAGACATCCTTGTCTGTCAGAGTTGCGGTTATTCCTAACCCTAGGTCCCTACTTGTGGTTACTTGTCTCATTATCTTTACTAGTTCCATATTGTGCTTGCTTATTCATATTCTTGCAATACTTGGTCACCTTGCTTAGCTCTATGTATCATCTTTGCAATTGTTAGGCTCACCTTCATATTCTGCATTATAACCTAAAATAGCTAAGTAAGAATTAAAATTTGTATTTGTACCTATTCAGCCCCCCCCCCTCTAGGTCCATCTCGATACTTTCAATGTATCAATGGACCCGGTGGCCGTAGGATTCACTAGAGGCATCTCTCTCATAAATAGCATCAGTGGGTAAACAAATTAATGTTGGGCATTTGACAGAAAAGAGCATAGTTATGATGATCATCCATGGCATAATTATTATATAGGCATTACATTTGTGACAAGTAGACTGTTATATTTACTGACGTCTACTACTATTACTCCAGCCCAAGACCTCTATCTAGCACGCATCTCGAAGTATTACATTCATGACAAATAGATTAACGCATTAAGGAAGATGACCTAATGTAGACAAAACAAGATAAAGCAATATGTTCAAACCCCGTAATTTATCCTTAGTAGCAACAATACAATACGTGCCTTGCAACTCCTCTTGTCATAGAGTAAGGACACCGCAAGACTGAACCTACCACTATGCACCACTCCCACTGAAGATCTAATCATTAACTTGGCCAAAGAAAACTTATAGATGGGAAAGCATACATATCTGTAAATTACACATAAAAGAAACTTCAAAGAGATTCAAATACTTTCAATGAATAGTTTGATTATAAATCCTATTCATCGGATCCCAACAAACGCACCGCAAAAGTTTACATCGGACTGATCTTAGATGCGATCATTGTATTGAAGATCAATAGAGAGCAAAAGACATAGACACACACACACACACACACACACACAGTGGACTCATAGGTCATGTGGGAACTACTCACACATCATCATGGAGGCACCAAGGTAGATTAAGATTGCCTCCCCAATGGTTTCCCCCACCGGTAGAGTACATCAGAGGCCTCCGGATGGGATCACTTCAGAACAGAGTCTTGTAGCAGCGGAAGAATTGTTACAGGTCTCTCTCTGGGATTTATGAATATTCTAGAATTTATACGCCAAGCATTAGAGCAATCAGAGCCACGAGTGGACTACAAGGCACCTGGACGCACCCTACCCCCCAAGGTGTTTATAACCCAGAAGTATATTGGATCACAATAGTTTTCAAGGGTAGAGTATTCAACCTAATATTGATTCGACACAAGGGGAGCCAAAGAATATTCGCAAGTATTAGCTATTTAGTTGTCAATTCAACAACACTTGGAAACTAAATATCTGCAGCAGAGTGATTAGCACAGTAGTATGGTAATTTGGTGGTGATAGCAATAATAGTAGCAGTAACAGTAACGATAGAAGAAATAACTTTGTAGCAATTATGACAGCAGTAGCAACAGTACTAACTTAGCAAAGAAACATGAAATGCTCGTAGGCATTGGATCGGTGATAACGTTGGATAATATTCATCATGTAACAGTCATAACCTAGGGAGGCACAGAACTATCTCCAATTCATCAATGTAATGTAGGCATGTATTTCGTATATAGTCATACGTGCTTATAATAAAAACTTGCATGAAATCTTGTCCTGCCCTCGCGTGGCAGCAAGGACCATAAGGAAACTAAGGAATATTAAGGCCTCCTTTCAATAGAGAACCGGAACAAAGCATTAACACATAGTGAATACATGAACTCCTCAAACTACGGTAATCACCGGAAAGAATCCCAATTATTGTCACCTTGGGGTATGCGGATCATAACACGTAGCAGGTTCATACAACTTGTAAGATCGCAAGAACACAAATATATTCATGAAAACATAAAGGATTCATATCTGAAAACATGGCATTTGGGACCTAGTGAGAAGCATTAAGCATAGCAAAGTCATAGCAACATCAATCTCAGAACATACTAGATACTAGGGATCAAGCCCTAACAAAACTAACTAAATTACATGATGAATCACATCCAACCCATCACCGTCCAGCAAGCCTACGAAGGAATTACTCACTCTCTGCCGTGAGCATCATGAAATTGGTGATGGAGGATGGTTGATGTTAACGAAGACGGAAGATCCCCCTCTCTAGATCCCCGAACGGACTCCAGATCTAACTTGTCGATAAAGAACAAGAGGTGGCAGTGGCTCTGTATGGTAAAACATGATGAAACTTCCTCTCTTATTTTTTTCTTGGGAAATAGGAATTTATAGACTTGATATTAGGGTTAGCGGAGCCACGCAGGCTCCACAAAGCCACCATGGTGCGCCCTGGTGCCTTTTGGGCATTGGGTGGTCCCCCTCTAGTGGATATTGGCTCCGGTATTTTTTTATTTATTCCATAAAGAATCTCCAAAAAGTTTTGTCCAAATCCAAGAACTTTTATTTCTGCACAAAAAATACCATGGTAGTTCTGCTGAAAACAACATCAGTCCGGGTTAGTTTCATTCAAACCATGCAAATTAGAGTCCAAAACTAGTGCAAAAGTGTTTGGAAAAGTAGATACGACAGAGACATATCAACTCCCCCAAGCTTAACTCATTGCTTGTCCTCGAGCAATTCAGTTGACAAAGTGAAAGTGATAAAGAAAACTTTTACAAACTCTTTTGCTTGTGTCTGTCTGTGTGTGTGTGTGTGCTTAAATAATACCCAGGTTTTCAGCAAGCATTATAACTAACCATGCAAATGATAACTCTTAGAAACTATATACACTCATATCAATGGCATAATCAACTAGCGAGCAATAATAAATATCTCAAATTACAACACTTTGTCAAAATAATCACGATATAATATGAAAACAATGGTATCTCGCTAGCCCTTTCCGTGACCACAACATAAATGCAGAGCACCTCCAAAGTTCAAGCAGCGACTAAACATTGTAATTTATGGTAGAATAGATCCAGTCATGATGCACATAACACTAAATATACATGATGCATGAGAATGACAATAGTGCTCTCAGGACTGGTGCTTGTTTGAGAAGGTGATGACTCAACAATAAAATTAAAATAATATAAAAGTAAATGGATAGGCCCTTCGTAGAGGGGAGCAGGGATTTGTAGATGTGGCTTAGCTCGAAGCTTAAATAGAGATAAATATAATTTTGGGAGGTATACCTTTCCTGTGAACGTTACGACCAAGAGTTTTCAATATCTTCCATGCTAAACAAATTAGGGGTGGTTCCCAAGCAGTAAAAGTAAAGTTTACTCCCACTCCACCAACAAACACAAGCCGTGGCTAGCCGAATCCTTGGGTGCCCTCCATACCAACAACTTTTCGGGGGAGTTTGTTTTATTATTATTTGAATTTTGAACATTGGACTGGGCATCCCAATTACCGGCCCCTCTCATGCAAGGATGAGTGAATAAACACTCATCATGAGAATAACCTGCTTAACATGGAATATAATAACCGCCCCTGTCGCTCCATGAGCGGTACGGGCACACAAAACAGATGTTCATTTGAATATTTGGAGGTGGCACATGCAAATTTACTTGGAACGGCAGAGTAATACCGCATATAGGTAGATATCGTGGACACATCTGGAATAACTTTTGTTTAAGGATTTTGATGCACAAGCAGTATTCCCGCTTAGTGCAGGCGAAGGCTATCAAATAGGTTGGGAAGCGACCAACTAGAGAGCGAAAACGGTCATAATCATGCATTATGAATAATCAACATTGAATACTAGCATGAGTAGGATATAAACACCATGAAAATAAATATCGTTAAGGCTATGTTGGTTTCGAATCAACTACATGCGTGAACATTGCCAAGTCAAGCCACTTGAAACATTCAGAGGAGGATACAATATCATCATACTACATCACAATCATTTTAATGCATGTTGACACCAAAGATAAATCATTATCCACTCCTAGCTACTTAAGCATGGCGTGAGCAACTATAATCTCTAATTGTCAACATAAACATGTTTAATCATAATATGCTGAATCATGGATACTGAGTTAAACATATTTACAAAAACAAAAACAAGTTGAGTTCATACCCGTTTTTCCTTGCCACAGCCACTTCATCAAATATCATCATTATTGTCTTTCACTTGCACGACCGAATGATATGAAAATAATAATAGTGCAAGAGTGTCATGGACTAAGCTGGAACCCGCAAACATTTTATTCAAAGGAGAAGACTAGATAAAATGGGCTCTTTGTTAGATCAACAAAAATGCATATGAGAGCCACTCAACATTTTCATCATAGTCTTCTCCTCACAATGACTCAACAAAAGAAAAGAATTTCAGAGAAACACACTGAAATATTTTTTTGAGTTTTTTTCTTAAAGGAAGAAAATTAAAGAAGGAAAAAAACAAAAAACGAGAAAAACTATTTACATGGGAAAGCCTCCAACAAGCAAAAGAAGAAACGGGGAATATTTTTGGGTTTTCTTTTAATACTACAATAAATTAAACTAGAAAAGAAAAACCAAAAAGAAGTAGGAAATGTTTTTGGATTTTCTCAAAGTTTTTCAAACACACAAGAAGAAAACGAGAAAAATAAAACCAACATGGATCATAAATGAAAAAACGATGAACACCGACAACTGGAATGGAAAGTGTGAACATGAATGTAATGTCAGTGAGAAATATGTACTCCCCCAAGCTTCAGATTTCGCCTAGCTTGGTGATCACCATTGCTGGTCTGGGTAATAATCAAAGTGGTAGCTCGTGGATGCTCTTGGTGCCTCCTCCTCTGCCTGGCGAGTGGCTTCTATTGTTGCACTGTACTCGCATGCCTCGCCCTCATAAATGTAATATATTTGTTTACTCTGAAAGTCCAAGAGGGCGAGTGTAGGAAAAATAACAGATACAATGTGTGCTTTATTGAACATTAAATTATAGTTATAGTTCTGAGCTTTATTCTTAATAAACTCGTGGCACTGCATTGCATCAAAGTCTAGATATTGGTCAGGTAATATAGGATCATTGGGCATAGGTGAAACTCCTAGCCTTGTAGTTAGGCGAGAGGCATAAATTCCTCCATATAAATGACCACTATCATATTTGCGTTGCAACCTCCGTGCAACAATAGCCCCAAGATTATAACGTTTAATGCACGTTACAACAGTATGTATGAGGCTAAAATCAGGAGCACAGAGTGCACTGCGGTCTTGTTCCCTATGATGCATTTGCCATTAAATAATGCAAAATAACGGATAGAGGGAAATTGTATACTTTTTATTCTAGCTTGTGCGTCTCCCCTATCCACACTGCAATAGAGGCTACTCAAAAACATCTCATAATCAGATTTTGGTGGTTCATCTAACGAACCCCAATATGGAATTTCGCAAGCATCACAGAATTCTTCTAGAGGCATACTATAAGCTCGACCATACAAGTGAAACAAAACTCGAGAAGTGCAAGAATGAAACTCACACTTTTTAGTGAATAAGATGGTAAGGTTGTAGTGCTACATGCACTTATCTGCGATGAAGGGAGCGAGCTCAGTGTTATGAACATATTCATCAAATTCTTCTTTAATACCTGCGGCTATCATGAACTCGTCGCACGGCCACCGACATGATTTGCTGTCAAAATCCCACGCCGAGCTTGCCCTCGGTTCAACATAAGCCTGTCGTATCCAGCTCTGACTCTATGATGCCTTCGAAGACCTTCTCCTCGAAGAACTCCTCCTAAAGAGGTTCAATTTTGTAAGAACAAATTTCAAGTAGCAATCCCCCAAAAAAGTTTTGGAAATGAAGCTCCGAGCAAAGAGATCAAAAATCTCATGTTTGGGAGCAACGCGAGAAGAGAGCTACGAGGAATTTTTGCTAGAGATAAGATACGAAGTGTGTCGAAGGGATAATTGAGGGGGTCCCTATGGGGCCCACAAGCCACCTAGGCACACCCAAGGGGTGGGCGCTCCCTGGTTCCTCGTGGGCACCTGGGGCATCTCAACTGGGATGATTTCAGTGCCAAAAATTCTTAAATATTCAGTAAAATTCATGTAAAAATTTCAGGTCATTTTGAGCACTTTCATTTTTGGGCACTTTTTTATTACACGGATAATTCAGAAAACAGGATAATCATGGCATTTTATTGCATTTAACTAAAAATAACTGAAAACATAAAGTGGTTACGGAAGGTTGTGCCAACTAAATTCACTAACCACATGGTTGTCAAAAATAATCCATTAATAAGGTTGATCAAGTCTTATTAACAAACCATTTTCGATTAGCATGAAACTGAAGAATATTTGTAAAACACTATGTTTCCTCAATGGGGATGTGCATCTCCCCAATTATAAGTGTTTCATATTTCTTTTTGACAGTATAAAGAGGAATAAGAGAAATTCCAATAGTAATTGTTGGAGTCTTTCAATAACATGAATACCTGGTATTTTACTTGAAAATGTTTCTTCAGAAAGTATACCGTATATTCATTACCATTGATATGAAAAGTGACCTTGCTTTTGTTGCAATCAATAACATCCCCTGCAGTATTCAAAAATGGTCTACCAAGGATAATCGACATGTTGTTGTCATCAAGCATATCAAGTATAAAAAAGTCCGTTAAGACAGTAACATTTGCAATATATCGGGCATACCCTCACAAACACCGATAGGTATGACAGTCGATTTGTCAGCCATTTGCAATGATATATCAGTGGGAGTGAGTTTATTCAAATAAAGTCTTTCGTATAAAGAGAAAGGCATAACATTAACACGAGTTACTAAATCACACAAAGCAGTTTTCACATAAATTCTTTTAATGGAGCATGGTATAGTTGGTATTCCTGGATCTCCTAATTTCTTAGGTACTCCATCCTTAAAAGAATAGTTTGCAAGCATGGTGGAGATTTTTAGCTTCAGATATTTCTCTTTTATTAGTGACAATATTTTTCATGTATTTAGCATAAGGGGCCGTCTTTAAAATATTAGATGAGTACGAAAAAAGACTGGGCCTAAGCATTTCAGTAAAGCATTAAAATTATTCCTCATCCTTTTTCTTAGATGGTTTGGGAGGAAAGGGCATGGTTTTTTCAACTCATGGTTCCCTTTCTTTACCATGTTTTCTAGCAACAAAATATCTCTTATCATAAACGTTTATTTTTAGAAGGTGGGTTATCAAGATCAACAGCAGGTTCTATTTCAACATCATTATCTAGTTCTTTATCTATCTGCTTGGGCATCTACATGAACATCATCATTGTTATTATGATTATCACTAGGTGAATGTTCATTACCAGATTGTGTTTCAGCATCGAAAATAGAAACATCATTACTATCTTTAGAAGGTTTTTCTACCTCAGGTTCAATAGAAGTATGCAAAGTCCTATCATTTTTCTTTTTCTTTTTCTTTTAGAAGGACTAGGTGCATCAACATTAATTCTTTGAGAGTATTTTGCTATTTTTTTAGGGTGAACTTCAGCATAAAAATTCCCCTGAGTCATTCTCCTCTAGTCATTACTTTAACAGCATGATCATTCATATTATTATTCATTTCATTAAGCAATTCACATTGAGATTTATCAACTTGTTCTAAGTGGGTTTGTGATGAGGACATGACTACCTTGGCTACGACCAAAAGTATTGCATACATGCATATTTCTGAGGTGGTTTCTAATGCAAACTATGCAACAATTTATTTATGTTGTCCAGGACAAAAATACTTCACAGACTTTTGTGCCATGTCTAATTGCATGTGTATGGGACATTTGTACAGTACACATATGAAGATAGGGCAAAAAGAGAGGTTTAGGTGTTGTTCAAAAAGTCCTCCCCGTCACTTTTGGGCCAAGAGAAGATAGAGTGCAAGTCTCTCAGTTCTGGACTCAGATTCGGACTACACAGACATACCTGACACAAAACGCCAAGATCTCTTTCATCCGGACTCCGAATTGGGTGATTCTTTTTTTTGTTGGAAAGTATATTTTGTGCTCTTTCCATCCCAATTGGATTCGCCTTCAAATTCTTCTGGAGCATTGAGATATTTACAAACAATCTAATGTTGTAGCAGAATCTGAGTCAAACTACAAGATCGGGATCCTCGCCTCTATCAAGTGGTATTAGATTTCCAGGTTGCTCCGTGAGAATTTCTAGTTTTCTTAGTTAGATCGCTTTTGTTTTCATACCTATTGTCCACGGAAAAGCCAAAAAATAGGGTTAGATTGCCACATCCGAACCAGTCTGAGACTTTGCAATTTTCTTTTCATTGGTTGCATAGTTGAATTATCGGTTGCATCATCGTGTCGAGTTGGTGGTCTTGGTGTCTACTTCATTTAGAGGTTCGAGTTCAATTCACATTATTCACGGCCGCTGCATCATTATCCCTTTCACTATCCACCATCACATCCATCAATTTCTACCATGTACTCCCCATCATTCATTGTCATAATCATACTTGAGGTCGTTCACATCTTCGTTTGATCTAATCTGCATCTTACCTAGTTTGTTTTGGAAAGAGAGAAAGAAAGACGGAAATGGGAAGAAAAAAGTGACAAAGCAAAAGTGAAAAAATAATGTTTAAAAAAGGAGAAAAAAAGATATTCAGAGTGTGCTCCTCCCTTGTTTACATGTTGCTTCGTGATTTTGTTAGTGTTCTAGGCTCGTGTCTCTAGCATGGTCTACCCTAGGACTAGCATAGTATCGTCGCTGAGCGTTTATTCAGCATTGCCTCTCTGAATTGATTATTGATAATCTTTTGCTACCATATATTTAAGCCCTCCAAGCTCCACATACTTCTACACCTTGTATACATACATTCCCTTGGCAATCGTTTTACTTAATTTTCGGAGTTATTTGACACTGCTGGTTGCCGGTCACCACCTGTTGCATGGTAAGGACTTGTAAGATATTGACATGTGCTTTACTATGAGCGCTTTACCACCACATCCTAGTAGTTCATAGGAACATTATTCCCGTGTTTTTTGTTTCTACTAATCATGACAGATTGAGATAAACGTTCTTGGATGACGGACACATCTTCACCACCACAAGAGGTGCCACAACACACGAAAGCACATGGTCAGGTTATCTCTTTATCGTCATTTGAGGGTAAATTTAATCCTGCTATTTATCTAGCTTGGGAGCTTAAGTATAACAAGTTTTTAGTCACCATGATTTTTTTGAACTTGAGATAGTACGAGCTGTCACTGGAGAATTTACTGGTTTTGCTTCTGTTTGGTGGAGTGTCCAGTGCAAGAAAAACATTGATAACCAACTCAAAACTTCGAAAGATTTGAAAGTTGTGATGAGACAACAATTATTTCCTACTTAATATCGTCGTGAATTGCTTCGCAAATTGGGACAATTAAAACATGGCAACAACATTGTTCATGCTTAATACCAAGAGTTCAAATCTTATATGCATCATTGTGACATAGAAGAATCTGAGGAAGACACAATGAATAGATCTTTTTGGTGGTTTGAACCATGATATTCACGCCAGATATCAGTACATTCCTCGTTGCATAACCGGTATGTATGTTCGCTCTTGTACCTTTGAGAGACAGATATAGGAGAATGCATTGGGTGACTATAACAACTACTATTCTAGTTCATGCTCACCACCACCGGTTGGTTTCTCCACCATTGCACCTACTAGAGCAGCCACACCTCAGATTGTGAGCGCGACATCATCTCAAGTGAATGGTATGTTATCATCGTTCGTACCTACATCAGCTACATCTTTGCGACAAGGTAAAAGTAAAGGTATTGATAATATAACTTCATATGAGAATGATGCATGCCTAGTTAACTTGAATACATCATGTGTTGCTTTACCTATTGATTTGAGCACACCACCTATTTTGGAGAATCATGGTACTGTCATGAACGCCTCATGTGATCAAACAGCTAAAATATCAACAATTTTGAGTGCACCCATTGAATTAACTGTTGATGCAAAAGAACCTATGTTTAATCATTTTTATATGACCTCTAATCTTGGTGATGATTATGTGTAAAATGACTTATTGCATGTTTTTTATTTAAGCATGTCGTAGCATGTAAATTTGATGCAAGTATGGTTTATTCATCAATGTTGGAATGGTTTAATGATGAACATTGTCAATCTTTTGATATGAATAAGAGCTTCCCTTATATGTGCAAACTGAGTTGCAATATTTTTATGCCTTCTACTTCTTGTGATAATATTTTGGCTTTATATTTTATGAACTATGAAAGTTACTCATCTACACATGTGTCATATGTGCAACAACCAAGGGAAGTAAAAATGAATGACATGTACATATACAACATGTACACCTTATCTCTTTTATTAGCCACATTTCATATTAAGCAACGCCGAGGACGGATTTGTTTTCAAGAAGGGGAGGATGATGAGGACATGACTACCTTGGCTACGACCAAAAATATTGCATACATGCATCTTTGTGAGGTGATTTCTAATACGAACTATGCAATAATTTATTTATATTATCCAGGACAAAAATACTTCACAGACTTGTGTGCCATGTCTAATTGCAGGTGTATGGGACATTTGTACAATCCACATATGAAGATAAAGGAAAAATATAAGTTTAGGTGCTGCTCAAAAAGTCCTCTCACGTCACCTTTGGGCCAAGAGAAGGTAGAGTCCAAGTCTCTCATGTTCTAGACTTAGATTCGGACTGCACAAACATACGTGACTCAAAACGTCAATATCTCTTTCATCCGAACTCCAAATTGGGTGATTCTTTTTTGTTGGAAAGTACATTTCGTGCTCTTTCCAACCCAATTGTATTCACCTTCAAATTCACCCGGGGTGTTTAGATATTGACGAAACTATCTGACGCTGCAGCGGAATCCGAGTAAAACTACAAGTCCAAAGGTGTTGCATCACCTCCACTTGGGCCCATGGGCCTTATATGACCTAGGGTTATGTAGAGAACAGACCTCAAACAGTCTAGTCTTTGTGCATCAGTGTCATCCCTGGATCGGTAATGCTGACACGCATAGTACTTGAGGATTTATAACGGAGTTTCAATCACACACTTATTACATCGAAATGTCTCAAAAGAGAACTTATTACAATAATATGGCTTAAGGCCATCTAAATAAGATAACAGCGGATGGCTTGGAAGATAAAGTGAGTCCATCAACTCCAACGGCATAGCTGAGTGAACGACAACGACCTATGGCACCTTACTCACCGTCTGAAAAGTCTGCAACATGATATGTTGCAGCCCGAAACGGGTCAGCACATCGAATATGCTGGCAGTGTAACATGAAAGAGTAATGAACAGAATAAATGCTATCACTACATGCTTATATGGCTGGTGGAAAGCTCTATGGTTGCAGTTTTGCATAAAGCCAATTTGTTCCTACAAAAAAGGAATAAATTTTATTTAACTATCATGGTGGTTGCTAAACATTGAGAAGTTCCTCCAACTCAATCCAAATTAAGCAATATCATTAACCCAACAAATTAGTTTAGAGTGATGAGATCAACATGATAATCCAAGAACCAGATACTCAAGATGTCCATAACCGGGGACACGGCTAACCATGATTAGTTTGTACACTCTGCAGAGTTTTGCGCACTTTTCCGCACAAGACTCAATCACCTCCGTAGGATTTCTCGTACTACATGGTGTTTGAGAAACGGATGACTGAGACACAGTCTTTCAGAAGCATTAACTCTTTACTCTGGGTGGACAGTTACACCTACTTTCCCCTACATCTGCTAGCCCACCACTAAGAGAGGTCATGCAACCTACTCAACTATGCTAGAGCCCATAATAGCTTGTGGCTGCACACGGAAGTTTCTAGCATGAATAATCTTATGATCCCTTTGAGCCTGGGTGGCGAACCGTAGGATGATCACACGGGTACTCCGGGATATCCTAGGACAACACTGGATTCTCTAGGTGCCCGCAACCAATCCACCCAGATGTGTATTTAAGTAGCCACCTTAAGTTAACCTTTAATTAACAATTCTCACATCTGTCATGGATACACTCACCCAATCCACGTGTACGAGCATAGCATAGCAATCCTGAGCATAACGTAGAAGTAACTCCCAAAGGTTTGATAAAAAAAGATAATAGGTTCTACCTCATCATCTAATTTCCAAACCCACATGTTATTCAGATCCTAACCATGCAATGTTTGAGGATTGTAACTAATGCATAAAAACTGGGTAATAAAGGGATATGATCAAAGTGTTACTTGCCTTGCTGATGATTTGCAAAACCTAGAGACTCGTAGTAGCACGCTTCGCACTCCGGGAATTCTATTGCAAACAAACAATAGCATACATAAGCACACAAGCAAGAAGCAGGGGTAAAACTCAAATAAGAAGATCCAACCAGAACGTTCAACTGAAGAACTCCGGTTTGCAAAAAGAGTCAAATCAAACGGAGCAACGAAACTCAAACTATGATCAAAACAAGATTCGTTTACTAATATGGACTAAATTCAATTTGTACTGTACCAAAATCTTGTTCAAGTTGGTTAAATAGAAAGAGGGCTTCGAGACGAAGATTTAGGCGCTGGTTTCATCTAATTTGGATAAACGAGCAAAAAGTTATACTAGATCGAAGATCAGTGCAGAAATCGCGATCGAAAATAATCGCAGAAAAACCCTGGAAAATAAAACGACACGAACAGACTAACAAACAAACATTCTTTAACAGAACCTAATCGGTGAACATCGTTTTTTAAAACAAATGAACGGACGAATGCCCGTTAAATAACTAAACCGAGAAAAAACCGAACCGATCTATCTAAAAAACAGATCTAGGTTTTTTTTTAAACCGGACGATTTTTTGACTAAACCGAAAAAAATTACGACGGCGGCGGCTACCTCCGGCGATGCTTTCGGCGGGGCGGGGCGGCGTCGGCGGGCCGGGCGTCGGCGGGGCTCTGGTTGCAGCGGCGAGGGGCGACGGTGGCGCGGGCGATGG
>NC_041385.1:338175781-338184021 GCF_002162155.2 Triticum dicoccoides
GGCGGCGTGCGACACAGGCGGCGATGAGTGCGGGTGCGGGGCGGCGGTGGCTGGTGAAGAAGGCGGCGGGGCGGCACAGCTTTATAGGGGGGTCGGGGGAGAGTCCGACTCGGGGAGGGGGTAACCCTGAGCGACAGCACGGCAGCAGCCCAGACTCCGGCGGAAGTCCGGCTCGGGCACGCTTGCGAAGGCGGCGGCGCTGGTGGGCCGGCTGGGCCCTTGACCCAGTGCGGTCCGCGGAACTTTTTTTTTATATAATAATTCCACCGAAACAGAAAAATCCTAATAAAATATAAAAAAATTCTAAAAATGACAAAAACAATTTTCACCGTCTAAACAAAATATTTAGAACAAAGTGAACATTTTTCTGGCCTAAAAATGCAATTTTGAAAACATGCATATTTTTCTAATTCAAATAAAATAGCAATAAAAATCCAAATAAAATAATTATTTGATTTTAACATTTTTCCTCCAATATTTCTTTTATTTTGGGAAGTCATTTTATCCCCTCTCTTTTATTTTAATATTGGAAATATTTGGAGAGAAAATGATTAAAACCAAAATGATCCTCTTTTCAATATTTGAGAAAATTCAAATATGAAAGCAAATGGAAGCCCCAACTCTCTCTGTGGGTCCTTGAGTTGCTTAGAGTTTCTAGGATCAACCAAAATACAGTTAAAATATGATATGCATATGATGACCTATGTATAACATTCCAAATTGAAAATTTGGGATGTTACGAACCTACCCCCCTTAAGATGAATCTTGCCCTCGAGATTTGGGTTGGCTAGAAAATAGGTGTAGGTGGTCCTTCCGTAGGTCTTCCTCTCATTCCCAGGTGGCTTCATCCTCAGTATGGTGGCTCCACTGAACTTTGCAGAACATGATAACCTTATTGTGTGTGACTCGGCTGGCAAACTCGATAATCTTCACTGGTTTCTCTTCGTAGGTCAAATCACTATCCAGCTGAATCGCTTCCAGTGGCACTATATCTCTCAGAGGAATATCAGCCATCTCTGCGTGGCACTTCTTCAACTGGGAAACGTGAAACACATCGTGAACTCTTGACAATCCTTCTGGCAGTTCCAGCTTGTAAGCAACTTCTCCCATATGTTCCAAAACTTTGTATGGTCCCACAAAACGTGGTGCTAATTTTCCCTTAACTCCAAAACGCTTAACTCCTCTAAGTGGTGGCACTCGAAGGTATACTCTATCTCCGACTTCGTAAACTGTCTCCTTGCTTTTAGAATCCTCACAACTCTTCTGCCTGGACTGGGCTACCTTGAGTTTGTCCCGAATTAGTTTAACCTTCTCTTCCGACTCCTTAATCAAATCTGGTCCAAACAACTGGCGGTCTCCAACTTCATCCCACAATAATGGTGTCATGCACCTCCTTCAGTACAAGGCTTCGAAAGGGGCCATCTTCAAACTGGCTTGATAATTGTTGTTATAAGAGAACTCTGCATACGGCAAGTTGTCGTCCCAACTAGATCCATAATATAGCGCACAAGCTCTCAGCATGTCCTCCAGAATCTGATCGACTCTCTCGGTCTGTCCATCTATGTGTGGATGAAAGGCGGTACTGAACTCTAGCCTGGTACCCAAAGTCTCATGCAATTGATTCCAGAACTTTGAGGTAAACTGGGTTCCTCTGTCTGATACAATGGTTCTCGGAACTCCATGTAGATATACGATCCTGGTCATGTATATCTTCGCCAACTTAGCACTTGTATAAGTAGTCTTTACTGGGATGACATGAGCTACTTTCGTCAATCGATCGACTACAACCCATATCGAGTCATAGCATGAATGAGTCCTGGGCAATCCTATGATAAAATCCATGCCAAGCTTGTCCCACTTCCGTTCGGGTATCGGCAATGGCTGTAGCAATCCTGCTGGCTTCTGATGCTTTGCCTTAACTCTCTGACATACATCACATACTACTACATACTCAGCAATATCCTTCTTCATTACGGTCCACCAGAAACTTTCCTTCAAATCAAGATACATTTTAGTGTTTCTTGGGTGAATCGAATACGGCGAATCATGGGCCTCCTGCAGAATCAACTTCCTGATCTCTAGGTCATTGGGCACATATACGCGATCCTCAAACCATAAGGTATCATGCTCATCCTCATGAAATCCTTTAGCCATTCCTTTGCTCATCATTTTCTTTATTTCTGCAATATCTTTGTTAGTCTTCTGGACTTCTCTGATCTTACCCATCAAAGTGGACTGAATTTCCAATGCTGCTACATAACCTATCAGAACTATTTCCAAACATAGCTCGCGAAGATCCTCCGCTAACTCCTTGGGTAATTCTCCGGTCATGAGTGTATTAGCATAACTCTTGCGACTCAACGCATCGGCTACTACATTAGCCTTTCTGGGATGATAGTGCAACTTCATATCATAATCCTTAATGAGCTCCAACCATCTCCTTTGCCTGAGATTCAACTCCTTCTGCGTGAAGATATATTTCAAACTCTTATGATCCGTGTATACCTCACAATGGTTTCCGATGAGAAAATGTATTCATGTCTTCAACGCATGCACTACGGCCGCTAGCTCCAAATCATGTGTAGCATAATTTAACCCATGAGGTTTAAGCTGTCATGAGGCATATGAAACAACTCTTCCCTCCTGCATAAGCACTACTCCAAGTCCTCGACATGAAGCGTCGCAATACACCTGATAATCCTTTCGTTGATCTGGAAGAATCAGCACTGGGGCTGTAACCAAATGTTTCTTTAACTCTTGAAAACTGGCTTCACACTCCTCGGTCCATTTGAACTTGGTATCCTTCTTCAACAACTCTGTCATGGGTTTAGCAATCCTGGAGAAATTCTCAATGAAGCTCCGGTAATAACCTACGAGTCTGAGAAACTCCTGATCTCTCCAACTGATGTGGGTGCTACCCATTTAGTCACAGAAACAACCTTGGTGGGGTCTACTACTATTCCTTCTCCGGATATAACATGTCCAAGAAATCCAACTTCCTTCAACCGAAACTCACACTTGCCGAAGTTGGCATATAACTGATGTTCCCTAAGCTTCTCGAGAACCAAACACAAATGCTCCTTGTGCTCCTCTTCATTCTTTGAGTAGACCAATATATCATCGATGAACACCATGATGAACTTATCCAAAAACTCCATAAAAACGTTGTTCATCATGTTCATGAAATAGGCAGGCGCGTTAGTCAGACCAAATGACATAACGGTATACTCATATAGCCCGTACCTTGTGGTAAAAGATGTCTTAGGTATATCCTGCTCTCGAATCTTCAACTGATGGTATCCTGATCACAGATCGGTCTTGGAAAATACTTTAGCTCCTTGCAACTGGTCAAACAAATCATTGATCATCAGCAGTGGGTACCTGTTCTTGATCGTCACCTCATTCAACGCACGATAATCAACAACCATCCTTAATGATCCATCCTTCTTCTCCACTAGAAGTACTGGGGCTCCCCAAGGTGATGAACTTGGTCGTATATAACCTTTATCCAGTAACTCCTTAATATGCTTCTTAATTTCCTCCAAATCCTTTGCGGGCATCCGATAGGTTCTCTTTGATATTGGCGCAGTGCCTAGCAAACGCTCAATCAAAAACTCAATGTCTCGATCCGGTGGCATGCCTGGCAACTCCTCCGGAAATACATCGAGGTAATCCTTCACCATTGGTACTTCCTCCTGTACAACTCCTGATAAGGAATTCACTTGAGTCCTCTTTGGCACATGACGGGATACATACTTGATCCTTCTTCCTTCTGGGGTGGTCTGCATAATTGACTTACTAGCAAAATCGATGTTTCCTCCGTACATAGATAGCCAATCCATACCCAAAATCACATCCAACCCTTGTGACTCCAGAATTATCAAATCTGAGGGGAAAATATGCCTACCTATGGTCAATGGCATCTGAAAACATCCTTGGCTTGCGATATGCTCTGCTCCTGACGAGCTTACTAACATAGGTGTCCTAAGAACTTTGGTGGGCAACTTATACTTATCCACAAATCCCCTTGATATGTATGAATGTGATGCACCAGTATCAAAAAGAACGATTGCAATAAATGACTTAACCAAAAACTTACCTATAACTGCATCTGGCTGCTCCTCAACCTCCTCCACGCTAACGTGGTTCACTTGTCCCCTGTTGAAAGGGTTGGGCTTCTTCCCAGAGCTTCCATTGCCATTTCCATTCTTTGCTTCAGAACACTCGGTGGGGTAGTGTCCATTCTTCCCACACTTGAAACAAGTAACGCGACTTAGATCCTTCTTGGCGGGCGTTCCTGGGTTGGAACGGTTCTGGCTGTTGCTTCCTCCATTCCCATTCCCATTCTTGGGGGCATTATGGTTATGCGTACTTCCTCCATTGGAATTAGGGCCTCCATGGTTATGGTGAATGTGTCCTCCCGGGTTTGGGGTAAAACGAGGTCTCTGTTGAGCTCCTGAATTGTACTTCCCTTGTCCATACTTCTTCTTGCGGCTATCTATCTGCTGCTGCTTCCCTTCAATCATAAGAGCTCTATCTACCAACTCCTGGTAGTTGTTGAATGTTGCCACCATCAACTGCATGCTCACCTCATCATTTAGTCCTTCCAGAAACTTCTCCTGCTTAGCAGCATCTGTAGCTACGTCATCAGGGGCATAGCATGCTAACTTACTAAACTCATCCACATACTAGCCCACTATGCGACCTCCTTGGCGCAAGTTGCGAAACTCGCACTTGTTCATATTCATAGCTCCTGCTAAAACACAGGCAGTGTGGAAAGCCTACTAAAACTAATCCCATGTAACAGTGTCAATGGGGTAAGTGGCTATGAAATTCTCCCACCATGATGCTGCGGGTCCATCAAGCTGATGTGCGGCAAAATGCACTCTCTCCGCATCTGTGCATCCTGCAGTGGTGGCCAATCATCTGCAACAATCGGCTCGGTGCTACTAGAGAACACCGGCAGATTCAGCGTCAGGAAACGGGCTAAGTGATCCACAAGTGGTGGTGGTGGTGGGTTTTTGTTGTTGTTGTTGCCATGATTCTGATTCTGAACTAGTAGTTGCATCAAGGTATTCTGTTGCTGGATCAATTGAGTGAGCTCCGGTGGGAAAGCAAATCCATTGTCACGTCTCAAAGGCATCTGATGGGTTTAGAAAAGGTGAGAAAACAGAATAGAATGAGGTCTAAAGGGAAAACACTACCCATATGCACATGAGACAAACACAATCATATCACTTCAATCAATTCAAACAAGGGCATACAAACGGTCTAACTATCGTTACAGAAGTGCTCGGGCTACTCTATATACATGGGGGGATACTACTAATAATATGGTGGTCGGCTAGAAGTTTTGATCGGTGGAAGACTCCATGATATCCGCTCCAGCTTCATCAACATAGTCATCATCGCTATCGCCGGGGTCAGAATCGGTGTCGTCGATGATGATGTAGTCCTCTGAAAGAATGTCCTTGGAATGGTCGTCATCTCCTCCTGGCGCGGGGTCTCCCATGAATACTCCTATCTTCCTCGTCAGGTCATCGTTCTTCTCCACTAGTATCATCATTTCCTCCTCATATCCATCACGTGTAGACTTGAGTTCCTCCTCTAGCTCCATAATCCTAGTCATTATCTTCTTCAGATCTATCATGCTTGCGCACATTTGGTTCTCCTGGCGACGAATGTGCTGGTTTAACTCCTGGATGAAAGCTGCAATGGACCTGTCCCTCCTAGTGCTCATCATCTCCGATTGCTCATATCGCGCCCACATATATGGCAGATAGTGTCCTTAAGATCCTTGTGATAAACTTCTCCAATGCATCCCATGGCGATGTGGGCTGCCATGCTCTTTCCTAGACTCCAGGTTGGGGCATCAAAGGAAAACTCTATGGGCTCAGTAACTCGCATGAATGTCCTTCCTGGAACTTGAACTCGAATCATCCAACGCTCCTCTTCTGTTAAAGTGGCGATGTAGGTCCCGGTGAAGCTTGGTATTCCGATGTTCAGGTACCTAGTAACTTCCTTCAAGTGTCGTCTAAAAGGAGTGTCTTCATCCGGTTGTCTAAACTTGTTCCTTGAGTCCGCCATCGTATAGTGTGGAAAAGGGAGAGGAGTCAGAAATGAGTAAACAAGAGTGACCTACGGTTTAACTTAGTGGTCGTGTCCTACAGTCAGCATGTGCTTTGATACCATCTTGTAGCGACTAGACCTCAAACAGTCTAGTCTCTGTGCATCAGTGTCATCCCTGGATCGGTAATGCTAACATGCACAGTAATTAAGGATTTATAAAAGAGTTTCAATCACACATGTATTACATCGAAATGTCTCAAAAGAGAACTTATTACAATAATATGGCTTAAGGCCATCTAAATAAGATAACAGCGGAAGGCTTGGAAGATAAAGTGAGTCCATCAACTCCAACGGCATAGCTGAGTGAACGACAACGACCAATGGCACATTACTCGTCGTTTGAAAAGTCTGCAACATGATATGTTGCAGCCCGAAATGGGTCCGCACATGGAATATGCTGGTAATGTCACACGAAAGAGTAATGAACAGAATAAATACTATCACTACATGCATATATGGCTAGTGGAAAGCTCTATGGTTACAGTTTTGCATAAAGCCAATTTTCCCTACAACAAAGGAATAAATTTTATTTAACTATCATGGTAGTTGTTAAACATTGAGAAGGTTCCTCCAACTCAATCCCAATTAAGCAATATCATTAACCCAACAAATTAGTTTAGAGTGATGAGATCAACATGATAATCCAAGAACCAGATACTCAAGATGTCCATAACCGGGGACACGGCTAACCATGATTAGTTTGTACACTCCACAGAGTTTTGCGCACTTTTCCCCATAAGACTCGATCGCCTCCGTTGGATTTCTCGTACTACATGGTGTTTGAGAAACGGATGACCGAGACACAGCCTTTCAGAAGCATTAACTCTTTACTCTGGGTGGACAGTTACACCTACTTTCCCCTACATCTGCTAGCCCACCACTGAAAGAGGTAATTCAACCTACTCAACTATGCTAGAGCCCATAATAGCTTGTGGCTGCACACGAAAGTTTCTAGCATGAATAATCTTATGATCCCTTTGAGCCTGGGTGGCGAACCGTAGGATGATCACACGGGTACTCCGGGATATCCTAGGACAACACTCGATTCTCCAGGTGCCCGCAACCAATCCACCTAGATGTGTATTTAAGTAGCCACCTTAAGTTAACCTTTAATTAACAATTCTTACATTTGTCGTGGATACACTCACCCAATCTACGTGTACGAGCATAGCATAGCAATCCTGAGCATAACGTAGAAGTAACTCCCAAAGGTTTGATAAAAAAGACAATAGGTTCTACCTCATCATCTACTTACCGAACACACATGTTATTCAGATCCTAACCATGCAATGTTTGAGGATTGTAACTAATGCATAAAAACTGGGTAATAAAGGGATATCATCAAAGTGTTACTTGCCTTGTTGATTATCTGCAAAACCTAGAGACTCGTAGTAGCACGCTTCGCACTCCAGGAATTTTATCACAAACAAACAATAGCATACATAAGCAAACAAGCAAGAAGCATGTGTAAAACTCAAATAAGAAGATCCAACCAGAAAGTTCAACTGAAGAACTCCGGTTTGCAAAAAGAATCAAATCAAACGGAGCAACGAAACTCAAACTACGATCAAAACAAGATTTGTTTACTAATCTGGACTAAAGTCAATTTTTACAGTATGAAAATCTTGTTCAAGTTGGTTAAATAGAAAGAGGGCTTCGAGATGAAGATTTGGGCATTGCTTTCATCTAATTTGGATAAACGAGCAAAAAGTTATACTAGATCAAAGATCACGGCAGAAATCGCGATCGAAAATAATCGCGGAAAAACCCTGGAAAATAAAACGAGACGAACAGACTAACGAACGAACGTTCGTTAACAGAACCTAATCGGTGAACAGCGTTTGTTAAAACGAACGAACGGACGAACGCCCGTTAAATAACTAAACAGAAAAAAACTGAACCAATCTATGTAAAAAACAGATCTTGTTTTTTTAAACGAATGGTTTTTTACTAAACCAAAAAAAACAACAACGGCGGTGGCTACCTACAGCGATGCTCCGGGGGAGGGGGGCAGGGCAGTGTCGGCAGGGCTCCGGCGGGGCTCCGGTTGCGGCAGCGAGGGGCGACGGCGGCGCGGGCGGCGAGGACTTGCGGCGCGGGTGCCGCGGGCG
>NC_041385.1:338184809-338231822 GCF_002162155.2 Triticum dicoccoides
GGCGGGTGCGGGGTGTCGGTGGCTGGTGGAGAGGGCGGCGGGGCGACGCGGCTTTATAGGGGGGTCGGGGGGAGTCCGACTTGGGGAGGGGGCAACCCTGGGCGGCGGCGCGGCAGCAGCCGGACTCCAATGGGAGTCCGGCTCAGGCTCGCTCGTGAAGGCGGCGACGCGAGTGGGCTGGCTGGGCCCTTGGCCAATGCGGTCCGCAAAACTTTTTTATAATAATTCCACTGAAACAGAAAAATCCTAATAAAATCTAAAAAAATCTAAAAATGGCAAAAACAATTTTCACCGTCTAAACGAAATATTTAGAACAAAGTGAACATTTTTCTGGCCTAAAAATGCAATTTGAAAACACGCATATTTTTCTAATTCAAATAAAATAGCAATAAAAATCCAAATAACATAATTATTTGATTTTAACATTTTTTTCTCCAATATTTCTTTTATTTTGGGAAGTCATTTTATCCCCTCTCTTTTATTTTAATATTGGGAATATTCAGAGAGAAAATGATTAAAACCAAAATGATCCTCTTTTCAATATTTGAGAAAATTCAAATATGAAAGCAAATGAAACCCCCAACTCTCTCTATGGGCCCTTGAGTTGCTTAGAGTTTCTAGGATCAACCAAAATGCAATTAAAATATGATATGCATATGATGACCTATGTATAACATTCCAAATTGAAAATTTGGGATGTTACAGGTTAGTTTTAGGTTGCCTTGGGACATCCTCCCACCTCCTTGGCTGCCACCCATTGCTCCTATATAAGTAGATCAATCTAGTAGCTTTTTCCTAGGGTTTTGATTAGATTAAAGTTCACCATAGCTGCAACTCGCGTACTTCGTTTGTGTTCAACGACCGGACCAAGACGTCACATGATACGTCTCCAACGTATCTATAATTTTTTTATTGTTCCATGCTATTATATTATCTATCTTGGATGTTTTATATGCATTAATATGCTATTTTATATCATTTTTTAGGACTAACCTATTTACCTAGTGCCAAGTGCCAGCTTTTGTTTTTTCCTTGTTTTTATCTTTTACAGAAAATCAATACCAAATGGAATGAAACTTTTTGAGGACTTTTCTTGGACTAGAAGACAACCACACAGCTTCGGGAGGAGGCCACGAGAGGGCCACAAGCTCGTAGGGAGGGCCCCAAGGGGGCTGAAGCTTGTGGGCCCCTTCGGACTCCCCTAACCCTAATTCCAGCTCCATAAATACCCAATTATTCCCCGTACACCAGAGGGCACACCAAAAATACTTTTCCGCCACCGCAAGCTTCTGTTCTCGTGGGGATCTCATCTTGGGGCCTTTTCTGGCACTTTGTCGGAGAGGGATTTGATCACGGAGGGCCTCTACACCAACCTTGCTGCCCTACCGATGATGTGTGAGTAGTTTACAATAGACCTACGGGTCCATAGCTAGTAGCTAGATAGCTTCTTACCTCTCTTTGATCTTCAATACAATGTTCTCCTCAATGTTCTTGGAAATCTATTCGATGTAATCTTCTTTTGTGGTGTGTTTGTTGAGATCCAGTGAATTGTGGATTTATGATTATATTATCTATGAATATTATTTGAGTCTTCTCTGAACTCTTTTATGCATGATTAAGATAGCTTTGTATTTATCTCCGATCTATTTATTTGGTTTGGCCAACTAGATTGATATTTCTTGTAATGGGAGAGGTACTTCGTGATGGGTTCAATCTTGCGGTGTCCTCGCCCAGGTACGGTAGCGAGGCACGTATTGTATTGTTCCCAATAAGGATAAAAAGATGGGAGTTTTACCATATTGATTAGATCTATCTGTCTACATCATGTCATCTTGCTTAAGGCGTTACACCGTTCTTGTTAACTTAATACACTAGATGCATGATGGATAGCGGTCGATGTGTGGAGTAATAGTAGTAGATGCAGGCAGGAGTCAGTCTACTTGTCACGGATGTGATGCCTATATTCATGATCACTGCCTTAGATATTGTCATCACTTTGCACTCTTCTATCAATTGCTCAACAATAATGTGTTTACCCACCATATGTGTTCTTTCAAGAGAGAAGCCTCCGATGAAAACTATGGCCCCCGGGTCTATTTCTTATCATATCAGATCTATAAAACCAAAAATACAAAAATACTTTTCTGAAATTTATTTAACTTTACTTTATTTTGCCTTTTTATTTATCTTTTATACCTATCTCTATCAGATCTCATCCTTGCAATTAACCGTGAAGGGATTGACAACCCCTTTTTCGTATTGGGTGCAAGTATTTGTTTGTTTGTGTAGGTGCAACTATTGGAGACTTGCATGTACCTCCTACTGGATTGATACATTGGTTCTTAACTAAGGAAAATACTTATCTCTACTTTGCTGCATCACCCTTTCCTCTTCAAGGGAAAAACCAACGCAAGCTGAAGATGTAGCAGGAAGAATTTATGGCGCTGTTGCCAGGGAGGTGCTACATAAAGCCTACCAAGTACCTATCATAAACTATCATCTCTTGCACTTACATTATTTGCCATTTGCCTCTTGTTTTCATCTCCCCCACTTCTAAAATGTTTTCAAAAAAACAAAAAAAAATTGCCTTTTTATCTGCCCTTTTTCGTTCGTCTTTTTGTTTGTTTCTTGTTTGCTTGTGTGCTAGATTGCTTGTTTTGCTATCATAGCTAGTCCTTCTATCGTAATTGGTACCCCGAAGAGTAGGTTCTTAATTTTAAACAAAGGGGGGGAGAAAATTTAAAAGATGCTTCGTATTGAATTTGCGATGCTCAAAATAGATCTACCCATAAGAAATCCACTATAGTACTTCTTTGAAATTTTTATGTGGGCATTACTACTTCGTATAGATATGTGCTAGACACCATCACTTGGGGGTAATTTCTTGGGTAGTCACCCTATGGATGCTTTAATGCTATGGGAAATTTGGTAGGATCACCACCAATCATGATTAATGAAACAACTTTGACTTTGGAACATGTGATGCAAAGGCTTGATATTATAGAGAACAAGATTTCTAATGTAGAGCATATTGAAAATTTGGACAAAAAGATTCATAACCAAATTACACGAATTGCATCAAAGGTAGGAATCACTTTAAAAACCCTAATAGAGAAAGAACCTATAATTGATGAGAGAATAGAACAAGGTTCTGCTAGAATTGATAAGTTAGAGGTTATTATTACCAATTTGGGTTCCACCTTTGCCGTTGTTAAAACTACTCCAAAATTTCATCCTACTAAAACTACTAAGTTTGTATGTTCCTAAAAATAAGGGTGGATCATCTAATAAAGGAAACGAAGATCTTAAGATGATAAGTATTTGCCCCATCTTTGTTAATATTATTAAGGAACCAATTCCTATGAATGAATTTCCAAATTTTTTAAATACGACTGTGATCACCAACAAACCTAATGAAATCCCTAGGAAGGATGGATGTGCAATTGAGGAATTAAATACCAAAGATGAAAACACCTAGATCTTTGCATTGTGCCTAGCTAGGGGCATAAAACAATAGCGCTTGTTGGGAGGCAACCAAACTTTATGTCTTTTTGTTTTTGCTTCTGTTTTCATTAAATACACAATTATGCTACTGTTTTGATTGTGTTTAAGAGTTTTAATTAGTGTTTGTGACAAGTTGAGCCTTTGGGATGGTCTATGTTGATTTGATTTTGCTGAAAAACAGAAACTTTTGCACCCAGTAACAGAATTGACCAGATCTGCAGGAGTGATGAAAAATTCTGCATGTTTTCCACTTCATTGATATACAAATTTCCCAGGTTTTCCTAATTTTTCAGAATTTTTGGAGACACAAAGGTATACGAAATTTCCAGATTGCTACAGATTGTTCTATTTTCGACAGATTCTGTTTTCTTTGTGTTGTTTGCTTATTTTAATGAATCTATGGGTAGTATCGGGGGGTATGAACCATGGGGAAGTTGGAATATATTAGATATAACACCATTATAAATTTATAATGAGTTCACAACAGTACCTAAAGTGGTGATTTGCTTTATTATACTAACGAAGCTTATGAGTTTTCTGTTGTGAAGTTTCCAACTTTTGGCTAAATATTTCATGGACTATAGAATAAGGAGTGGCATGATCCTAAGATTGGGGATGTCCAAGGCACCCCAAGGTAATATTCAAGGACAACCAAGCATCTAAGCTTGGGGATGCCCCGGATGGCATCCCCTCTTTTGTCTTTAGATCCATCAGTAAATTTACTTGAGGCTATATTTTTATTCACCACATGATATGTGTTTTGCTTGGAGCGTCTTGTATTACATGAGTATTTGCTTTTTAGTTTTCCACAATAATCCTTGTTGTACACACCTTTCGAGAGGGACACACAATAATCGTGAATTTATTAGAATACTCTGTATGCTTCACTTATATCTTTTGAACTAGGTTGTTGCTCTAGTGATTCACTTATATCTTTTTAGAGCACGACGGTGTTTTTATTTTGAAGAAATTGATGAACTCTCATTCTTCACTTATATTATTTTGAGAGTCTTAAAAATAGTATGGCAATTTGCTTAGGTTATAAATTTATTCCTAATATGATGGGTATCCAAGAGGGATATAATAAAAACTTTCATGAAAAGCATTGAATATATGAGAAGTTTGATTCCTTGCATTTGTTTTGAGATATAAAGATGGTGACATTAGAGTCATGCTAGATAATAATTGTAGATTAGTACGAATATTTGTGTTAAGGTTTGTGATTCCCAAAGCATGCACGTATTGTCTCTCCCTATGCGATGAAGTTAGAGCACGATTTATTTTTGATTATCTTCCTTATGAGTGGCAATGGGGGACGAGCTATGGTCTTTTCCTACCAATCTATCCCCCCAGGACCATGCGTATTAATACTTTGCTTTGATGGCTAATAAATTTGTGCAATAAGTATGTGAGTTCTTTATGACTAATGTTGAGTCCATGCATCATAAGCACTCTCACCCTTCCACCATTGCTAGCCTCTCTAGTACCGCGCAACTTTCGCTGGTGCATTAAACCCACCATACACCTTCCTCAAAACAGCCACCATACCTACCTATTATGGCATTTCCATAGCCATTCCGAGATATATTGCCATGCAACTTCCACCATTCCGTTTATTATAACACTTACCATCATTGTCATATTGCTTTGCGTGATCATATAATTGACATAGTATTTGTGGCTTGGCCACCGTTCATATTTTTTATACATGTCACGCAAGATCATTGCACATCCTGGTACACCACCAGAGGCATTCACATAGAGTCATATACTTATTCTAGTATCGAGTTGTAAGTAAATAAAAGTTTGATGATCATCATTATTAGAGCATTGTCCCATGTGAGGAAAGGATGATGTAAGCTATGATTCCCTCACAAGTTGGGGTGAGACTCCGGACTTAAAAAAAGAGGCCAAAGAGCCAAAACAAAAAAAAAAAGTGGCCAAAGAGCCCAAAAAGAAGAAGAAAAATATGAGAAAAAAGAGAGAAGGGACAATGTTACTATCCTTTTCCACACTTGTGCTTCAAAGTAGCACCATGTTCTTCATGATAGAGAGTCTCCTATTTTGTCACTTTCATATATTACTAGTGGGAATTTTTCGCATTATAGAACTTGGCTTGTATATTCCAATGATGGGCTTACTCAAATTGCCCTAGGTCTCCGTGAGCAAGAAAGTTGGATGCACGCCCACTTAGTTTTCTTTTGAGCTTTCATACACTTATAGCTCTAGTTCATCTGTTGCATGGCAATCCCTACTCACTTGCATCGATATCAAATTATGGGCATCTCCATTGCCCATCAATTTGCCTAGTTGATGTGAGACTTTCTCCTTTTTTTTCTCCTCACAACCTCCACCATATTCTATTTCACCTATAGTGCTATATCCATGGCTCACGCTCATGTATTGTGTGAAAGTTGAAAACGCTTGAGAACATTAGAAGTATGAAACAACTGCTTGGCTTGTCAACGGGATTGTGCACAATATATACTTTGTGTGATGAAGATAGAGCATGACATGATCATATGATTTTGTAGGGATAACTTTATTTAGCCATGATATTTTGAGAAGACATGATTGCTTTATTAGTATGTTTAAAGTATTATCGTTTTTATGTCAATATTAAACTTTTGTTTTGAATCTTATGGATCTGAATATTTATGCCACAATAAGGAGAATTACATTAATAAACATGTTAGGTAGCATTCCACATCAAAAAAATTGTTTTTATCATTTACCTACTCGAGGACGAGCAGGATTTAAGCTTGGGGATGCTTGATACGTCTCCAACGTATGTATACTTTTTTATTGTTCCATGCTATTATATTATCTATCTTGGATGTTTTATATCCATTAATATGCTATTTTATATCATTTTTTGGACGAACCTATTAACCTAGTGCCCAGTGCCAGTTTCTGTTTTTTCCTTGTTATTGTCTTTTACAGAAAATCAATACCAAACGGAGTCCAAACGGAATGAAACTTTTTGAGGATTTTTCTTTGACCAGGAGACAGCCATGAAGCTTCGAGAGGAGGCCAGAGGGGCCACAAGGGAGCAACAAGCTCGTAGGGCGTGCCCCAAGGGGGGCGCCCACAAAGCTTGTGGGCCCCTCGGGACTCCCCTAACCCTAATTCCAGCTCCATAAATACCCAAATATTCCCTATATACCAGAGGTCACACCAAAAATACTTTTCCGCTGCCGCAAGCTTCTGTTCTCGTCAGATCCCATCTTGGGGCCTTTTCTGGCACTCTGCCGAAGGGGGATTCAATGATAGAGGGCCTCTACACCAACCTTGCTACCCTACCGATGATGTGTGAGTAGTTCACCATAGACCTACGGTTTCATAGCTAGTAGCTAGATGGCTTCTTCTCTCTCTTTGATCTTCAATACAATGTTCTCCTCGATGTTCTTGGAGATCTATTCAATGTAATCTTCTTTTGTGGTGCACTTGTTGAGATCCGATGAATCGTGTATTTATGATCAGATTACCTATGAATATTATTTGAGTCTTCTCTAAACTCTTTTATGCATGATTAAGATACCTTTGTATTTTTCTCCGGTCTATTCATTTGGTTTGGCCAACTAGATTGATCTTTCTTGCAATCGGAGAGGTGCTTTGTGATGGGTTCAATCTTGCGGTGTCCTCAACCAGTGACAGTAGGGGTAGCGAGGCATGTATTGTATTGTTGCCATTAACGATAAAAAGATGGGGGTTTTACCATATTGATTGTATCTATCCCTCTACATCCTGTCATCTTGCTTAAGGCGTTAATCCATTATTGTTAATTTAATACACTAGATGCATGATGCATATCGGTCGATGTGTGGAGTAATTGTAGTAGATGCAGGTAGGAGTCGGTCTACTTGTCACGGACGTGATGCCTATATTCATGATCATTGCCTTAGATATCTTCATAACTTTGCGCTTTTCTATCAATTGCTCAATAGCAATTTGTTTACCCAACGTATGTGTTCTTTCAAGAGAGAAGCTTCTAGTGAAAACTATGGCCCCCGAGTCTATTTCTTATCATATATTTTCGTATCAATAAAACCAAAAATACAAAAATACCTTGCTGCAATTTATTTACCTTTACTTTATTTTTGCCTTTTTATTTATCTTCTAAACCTATCTCTATCAGATCTCATCCTTGCAATTAACCGTGAAGGGATTGACAACCCCTTTTTGTGTTGGGTGCAAGTATTTGTTTGTTTGTGTAGGTGCAACTATTGGAGACTTGCATATACTGATACGTCTCCAACGTATCTATAATTTTTTACTGTTCCAAGCTGTTATATTATCATTTTTGGATGTTTTACAATCATTTTATAGCAACTTTATATCATTTTTGGGACTAACCTATTGACATAGTGCCCAGGGCCAGTTGCTGTTTTTTACTTCACTGGAAATCAATACTAAACGCAGCGAAACATTTTGGTGATTTTTTCTGGACCAGAAGACACCATATGGGTCAAACAAGTAATAGAGGGGTGCCCAGAGGAGGCACAACCCACCTGGGCGCGCCTGGGGGCCCAAGCGTGCCCTAGTGGGTTATGCCCACCTCGGTGGCCTCCCGCACCGCCTCTTTGTTCTATAAATACCCTAATATTTTGGAAACCCTAGGGGAGTTGACGAAAATCAATTCCAGTCGTCGCAAGTTCCGGAAACCACAGATCCAATCTAGACACCATCATGGAGGGGTTCATCATCCTCATTGGTGCCTCTCCGATGATGCGTGAGTAGTTCATTGTAGAACTACAAGTCCGTAGTTACTAGCTAGATGGCTTCCTCTCTCTCATTTGATTCTCAATACAATGGTCTCTTGGAGATCTATTTGATGTAACTCTTTTTGCGGTGTGTTTGTTGGAATCCGACGAACTTTGAGTTTATGATCAGATCTATGTTTTTATCCATGAAAGTTATTTGAGTCTTTTCATCTCTTATATGCATGATTACTTATAGCCTTGTATTTCTTCTTCGAATCTTTGGTTTAGTTAGGCCAACTAGATCAATTTCTCTTGCCATGGGAAGAGGTGCTTTGTGATGGGTTTGATCTTACGGTGCTTGATCCCAGTGACTGAAGGGGAACTGACATGTATGTATCGTTGCTATTAAGGATAACAAGATGGGGTCTATTTCCACATAAATAGATCTTGTCTACATTATGTCATCATTCTTATTGCATTACTCCGTTTTTACATGAACTTAATACACTAGATGCATGCTGGATAGCGGTCGATGTGTGGAGTAATAGTAGTAGATGCAGGCAGGAGTCGGTCTACTAATCTTTGACGTGATGCCTATATACTGATCATTGCCTGGATATCGTCATGATTATTTGAAGTTCTATCAACTACCCAATAGTAACTTGTTTACCCGCCATATGCTATTTTGAGAGAGAGAGAGAGAGAAGCCACTAGTGAAATCTACGGCCCCCAGGTCTCTTCTTTATCATATTTGCCTTCCAAATCTATTTTTATTTGCTTTTATTTTCATATATGTTAATCCAAAAACAAAAAAATGCCTTGCTGCAATTTTAATTTATTTATTTTATCTCGCGTTCCCGTGAGATCTATTTATCCAATCTACTACAATTTTACCTATACTTTTACCCGTGAGGGATTGACAACCCCTCTCTTATGTCGGGTTGCAAGTACTTGTTCTTTGTGTGAGCAGTTTACGTGGTGTTGCGTGATTCTCCTACTGGTTCAATAACCTTGGTCTCATCACTGAGGGAAATACCTACCATAGCTGTGTTGCATCATCCCTTCCTCTTTGGGGAAATACAGACGTAGTTCAAGCCGCATTAAAAGGAATTTCTGGCGCCATTGCCTGGGAGACATCATCAACATCTACCATGTTCCTCATCACAAATCTCATCTCCTTGCAATTTACATTATTTTCCATTTGCCTCTCGTTTTCCTCTCCCCCACTTCACAAAAATTTACCGTTTTATTCGCCCTCTTTTTCGTTTGCCTTTTTCTCGTCAGATCTCATGCTTGCTTGTCTTGCCATGTGCCTTCTATTTGCTTGCATCTTCGCTTGCGAAAACTCTATTGATATGGATCCTCATCCACTTGCTAATGTTTTCAAAATATCCAATTATGTTGAACCCATTGCTAGTGAATTGAGTTCACTAGATTATCTTTATGAAGTTTTTCTTGAGATTTATGAATCTGAAAATTGTGATGAAGTGTTAAACGAAGGAATTTCTAAACTTATTCATGATAGCTCCTTGGATGAAAAGCATGATTGCAATGATGTTATTATAAATTCTATTAATGTCAGTTATGCTAATAATATGCAAAACCCCAAGCTTGGGGATGCTAATTTTGATATGTCCAGTACTTATTGCAATGATGATGATTGGGGTGATGATGTTTCTTATGATCTTGAAAATTTATTTAAGCCTCGTGATGAATATGATATTGATAATAGTGTTTGTAATAATTTGAAGGTGGGTTTGGAAGAGTGTCAACTCTTGGTAATAATGATCCCACTACTTTGGAGAATGATCAATCTTATGAAACTTTTGATAAAAGTGGACTTGGAAAGGTCATGACTTTATTTGAAGATAATCCCACTATATTGGAAGACTGTCAACTTTGCATGCATGTGGATCGTGTGGAAAATATGTTATCTCATATCTATATTGTTGAATTTGAATATGATCCCACATATAATTATTATGAGAGAGGAAAATATTGTGGTAGAAATTTTCATGTTACTAAATTGGGAAATTTACATTTATGCCCCTAATTTGCGCCCACTCTTAGATTTGCCATAATTTCGAAGCCTGCTCAAATTTGCCCCTCCGCCGTTAGGTGCCCTTATAGAAATTCCCTTCTGCGCCGTTACCGTCCGGTCAAAGACAGTCAAAGGGCTTTTACCGTCCTGAAAAAATAGCAAAAAATCTAAAAAATCTGAAATTTTGTGGGATCAAAAATACTCAAGTTTGCGAGACGCGTGCAAACTTTTGTGCTGTTTGGACATTACTGGAGCTCGTGGCAAAGAAAAATAGTAGATATATACGCTTGTGAATAGTAAATTAAAAAAATTGCAAGAAAATTTAAAAAAAATATAAAAAAATTTGGCATCAAAGAGGCTTGGGTGTGCAAGGTGCGTGCAAATTTTTGTTGTGTTTGGACACTGTAGGAGCTCGTGGAGAAAAAACAAAATTTGGCTCAGGAAAAAACGTTGGAAAAATGACTATTTTTGCAAGCACCTTGTGCACCCAAGCCTCTTTGATGCCAAAAAATTCATATTTGTTTAAATTTTTTTGCTATTTTATTTCAAATTTACTGTTCACAAGAGTACAGATTAACTGTTTTTCCTCGCCACAAGCTCCTGGAATGTTCAAATAGCACGAAAATTTGCACGCACCTTGCGCACATGAGTATTTTCGATCTCACAAAAATTTAGATTTTTTACAATTTTTTTCCTATTTTTTTGAGGACAGTCAAAGCTCTTTGACTGGACAGAAACGACGCAGAAGGGCATTTATGTAAGGGCATCTAACGGCAGAGGGGAAAGTTTGAGCAGACTTCGAAATTAGGGGCAAATCTGAGTAGGTGGTTCGAGTTAGGAATATAAATGCAAATGGCCCTACTAAATTACCTCTCGTTATGTTGAGATTGCTTTTGTTTCTTTCTTCCCCTTTGCATATGCCAAGTTTTTATTGTCTTGATAATTTGTTTTCTTATAAAATGCCTATGCATAGGAAGTATGTTAGACTTAAATGTGTTCGTCACATGTTTTATGATGCTCTCTTCGTGTTTCTATTACTATCTTCATGTGAGCATCATTGAAATCTTATGCCTAGCTAGGGGCATAAAACAATAGCGCTTGTTGGGAGGCAACCCAATGAATAAAATTTATTTTTGTCTTGTTCCTTCTGTTCTTGAGTGTTTGCACAATTATTCTACTATTATGGTTGTGTTTTTTATGTTTTAATTAGTGTTTCTGCCAAGCAAAGCCATTGGGATCATGTTGGGTGATAGTTGATTTGATCTTGTTGAAAAAAACAGAAACTTTTGCACTCAGAAAAATAATTTTCATAAATCAAAGAAACGTGTTTTTGCTCTGAATTTTTTACAAAAGATTGACATAGAAATTTCCCACGTTATCCTAATTTATCAGAATTTTTGGAGTTACAGAAGTGTACGAAGTTCCCTCATTACTACAGACTATTCTATTTTTGACAGATTATGTCTTTGCGTTGTGTGCTTATTTTGATGAATCTATGGTTTGTATTGAAGGGTATAAGCTATAGTAAAGTTGGAATACAGTAGTTATAATGTGAAAATAAAATATGAATGTGTTTGTAACAGTACTTATAGTAGTGATTTGCTTTGTTATACTAAGGGATCTCACGAAGGTTTTGTTGAGTTTTGTGTGATTGAAGTTTTCAAGTTTTGGGTGAGATCACATTGGATGAAGGAATAAGGAGTAAGAAGAGCCTAAGCTTGGGTATGCCCCATGGCATTCCAAGCTATTATATAAAAGAGAAGCAAGCAACTAAGCTTGGGTATGCCCCGAGTGGCATCCCCTCTTTCTTCTAACGACCATCGGTATTTTACTTGGAGCTATATTTTTATTCATCACATATCATGAGTTTCGCTTGGAGCGTCTTGTATGATATGAGTCTTAGCTTGTTTCTCCTTTTGTTTTATGTCATCTATCCTTGCTGGACACACCTATTTGAGAGAGCCAAAATTATGCTATGACATGTCACAATTGCTCTGTATGCTTCACTTAAATCTTTATGAGCTTTGGAATTGCTCCAGTGCTTCACTTATATCTTTTTGAGCATGGTCTGCTTTATTATTTTTGAAGAAATTCTCTCATGCTTCACTTAGATTTATTTGAGAGTTAGTAAAATTTTGAAGAAATTCTCTCATGCTTCACTTAGATTTATTTGAGAGTTAGTAAAATTTTGAAGAAATTCTCTCTTGCTTTACTTAAATTATTTTGAGATAAGAAAACTTTATGCTCTTGTTCTTCACTTAGATTTGTTTGAGCTATCAAAAGCAACATATGAAATTAATCCCGAAGTGATAGATATTCAAGAGGGATAGAATAAAAACTTTCATGAAGATCATTGGACAAAATAAACTTGATTCCTTGTAATAATTTTGCAATATGTTGAGATGCTATGTGAGTCATGTTGATGAGTAATTGTGCTTTAGTAAGAATATTGGTGTTAAGATTTGTGATTCCCTATGCAAGCACGAAAGTCAATAGTTATGCGATGAAATTATATCCTACTTGTGGTGCACTATTCGGTGTTAGTTATGCTTAATGCTCGTTTATGAGATTTTTCGTTTCTTGATTGGATGCTTCCCAATCTTTTGCTAGCCTTCATTTACACTAAGTATGATCACTACTTGTGCATCCAAAATCCTTAAACCCAGTTTTGCCATATGAGTCCATGATACCTACCTATATGTGATATTTCCGTGATGTTCTAAGCATTGTATGTGCCACCTCTAATTTTCAAAATAAATTTCCTTTTTGTGTGCTCATACCGCTCATGAAACGGCAGGGGGTGGCTGATATTTTTCCATGCTAGATGTGTTATTCTCAAGATGAGTGTTTATTCACTTGTCATTGCACGAGAGTACGACAAATGTATTAGGGATTCCCAGTCCCAAAATGGAAAATGAATTTACTTTGTGTTTTCAAATAAAAAATTCCTTGGAAAGTGTTGGTATGGACGACACCCGTGGATTCGGTTAGCCGTGGAATGTGAAAGTATGGTGGAAATAGGAATAAACTTTTTTTGGGAACCGCCGATGATATATCTAGCATGGAAAGTATTGGGAACTACTCAATCGTTTTCGTTGACAGTAAAAGCATGCCACCCAAAATGTTTTATCTCTACCTTTTTCGCTTTGAGCTCTCGCACCTCTACAAATCCTACTTCCCTATGCGAAGGGCCTTTCTTTTACTTTATGAATTTTTATTTTTATTTGAGTCTCCATCTTCTCTTATAAAGCACCAACTATGGGGCACTATGATCATACTTAGCATTGGGTGTAGCTAATTTGCGAGTGTGTTTCATGAATGGATCAATGACTGCGCATAATGGGCTAGGGGTAATTTGTTGTAGTGTTGATATTTTAAAATACATGGTTGCTTGTTGATATGCTTGATTATTGAAATATTCATGTCAAAACTAGACTTCTGCTTTGAATCATATAAAAGTCCAAATGTCCATGCTACAAAGAAAAGAATATGTGATAAACATGTTAGGCAGCATTCGACATCAAAAATTCTGTTTTTATCATTTACCTACTCGAGGACGAGCAGGAATTAAGCTTGGGGATGTTGTTACGTCTCCAACATATCTATATTTTTTATTGTTCCATGCTGTTATATTATCATTCTTGGATGTTTTATAATTATTTAATAGCAACTTAATATCATTTTTTGGGACTAACCTGTTGACATAGTGCCAAGGGCCAGTTGCTGTTTTTTGCTTGTCTTTTAATTCGTAGGAAGTCAATACCAAACGGAGTCCAAACGCAGCAAAACTTTTTGGTGATTTTTTCTTGACCAGAAGACACCAGATGGGCCAAATAAGTACCAGAGGGGTGCCTCGAGGGGGGAACAACCCCCCTAGGCATGCCTCGGGGCCCAAGCGCGCCTTGGTGGGTTATGCCCACCTCAGTGGCCTCCCGCACCGCCTCTTTGTTCTATAAACTAGATCATGATGGGCGCGTGTTGCGCCGCCCGTCCATTTTGACAATAAAGTGGTTGGCATTTTTGTAAATGTATGAAGATGTAGAATTTAATTAGCATAATCTACTCCACATACTTGTTTCAAATGGAAGAGTTAAATTTAAGAGTGTGCATTGCCAAATCAATAAATTTCAAATAACTGGAGTAAACTTGTGTACCAAGGAGTACACTCACCACAAAAAAACAATGATTTGACAAAGAGAACAATTACATGCCAAACTGCACGCCAAGTTTTTATAGGATTTCCTTCCCTGTTGTGTCGTGGTACTCCTTACCGCCTCATATTGGCTCATCTATAGGTAGCTGTTCAGTTGGGAGGGCTTCTAACATAAGGCAGTTGTCTCCTGTCTGAACACTTCTTTTTATCGTCACTGCCTGATTTAAAGCTATCCAGTTTAGTTTACTTGAAGAATGGAAAACTTTCAAGTTCAGAGGAAATTGAGGAACTATTAGCACAACCACAAAACCTGATTCGCAACATGACATAACAATCAAAATTGTTGATCCCAAGTTCCCAACATGACAATCATATGCCAACGTAGTGTTACAGCCAGCTTTAAAAGTAACCTTGGGAGTGCTTCTTACTACGGTAAATTCTATAAATTAAGATAGAATTAAAATGCAGTGAAAATACATTTATTTAACCAACCAAAGATAGGAATTCACACTAATTAGAAATTTTGTAATATTTGAGATGGAATTGGGAAGCCGTCAGGACAATGAGTTGATATTTTGACAGTAAAAAATACACATGAAAATTTCTTTAACGACTTATTGAGTGACAAAATGCATGTTTACTCAAAGGGCAAAGGTTTGTAGATATCCACAATACAAGACACTAACACCATTGTTTCCAACAGAGCACACTTTACATGGTAGCAGTATCAGTACTGTATATTATTGCATTAGTAAAATATGAGTTTGTTGACACTAGATTTCATAATGCAGAAAATAAACAAAAAAATGTTCTGAAAAAATAGGAAATAAAGACTTAAAATTGGATATACAAGTCTCCCTACTGATTTGATGGCATTAGGTTTTTTTTTCTTGCCAAAATAGGAATAGAAGTTTATCAGAAAATATGGTAGTATATCCTTATAATATACAAAGTTTATTCAAACATAAGTCAGTAACATAACATGCAAACTTGAGGGCAAAGACTTACCTTCGATGAAAGAACCATGCTTTGTCAGTTAATGGCTGAGATCCATTTCTCAATCCAAATAATTACAGGTATGCAAAGCAGTTCAGAGGAAGAAAAAAATGAGTTCCATGTCTTTATAATGACAAGATTATAGAGCAATTTTGTCAAACAGATCAGGAAAAAATTATGCATTTTCTTCCAGTGAAATAAAAACCAAGTACCAAAATAAAATACTCATATAAATTGGCATGTCATTGTCATCATCAGGCTATTCCTTGTTCTGAAGGACCAGTTAAAATTGCATAGCACATCTCTTAAGCCTAGTTTTTCATCTCAAACTTAGCTTTAAATTATGCCTTCTTGGTCTTGCATGGAATAGAACTGTAAGCACCAGAAGAAATATCAAGGTTTAGGAAAAAACAAGATATGTTAAAATACTCTACTTTCCCCCTAAATGTCAATATTTGGTGCCACTTGTCTTCACTTGTACATCATGTCAGTTTGTTAGTGATCAACTACAGAAACATATCACAATGCATACCTCAGATTCTAGGTTTGTCTAGATTGTCAATTTAACTGATGCATTATCATGATCAGGTTGCTTAGGGTCAACTACAATCGAAAATTGTGATTTGGGAAAGTAAGTGAACCATAAACTGATGAACAACAGAGCTACGTGCTTTCAATTTGATTACCATGGCTGCTTCCCATACTTGAGGATGTGTGCATCATAGCATAATGTGACTGACTGGAGCAGATATGCATTCGCCATGGCGGCTGTGTGCTGGCACACAAATCAGCAATTAGTACGTATCGTAGCACAATATGAACAACTTATATGGGAAAAACATCTATAGGGTGGTGATTATCTACATAGAAAACCAATCTGATTGGAGCATCACTAAATGTTTAGGCCACAAACTCCAAAATCGTGCAGCAGAGGAGAAAATGGTGCAAGAGAAAAACTTCTTCAATAGCATGGTGGCAAAACAGAAAGTCCACCCTCGGCCACGAGAGGAGAGGAATCGGGAGGACCTGGGTGTTATGTCGTCACTTCACACCACCACGAGATGAGAGGTCTAGGGTTTCATCATTGCGGCATCAAAATTAACTACGAAGCAAGGGAGGTTGCGAGGAGAGGAAGGAAAAGTGCCCTACCAACATGCCCTCCTAAGTCTACCGCCATCGCCGATCGCATCCAGGTCATCCTTGTCGGCTGGGCTCGCATCAAGCTCCTCTTCCGCTTCCACATCTGGAACAGGTCATCGCCACCAGCTGACACCTCTCTTGGGCGCGGTCCCGCACCTGATTCCACGACGGAGGATTGTCCTGCGAGGATGGCAAGGGATGCAGAGGCATAGGCGGCGACAGCGGTGTGCGTGGATGCAAGGAGGGAGAAGATGCCATCGTGGCCGGCGGCCGGGAGAGGAGGAGGCAGTGAGGAGCGAAGGGACGCACTCGTTTGCTAGTTAGTTTTTATTTTATTTTTCAAGTCTCAAGCGGGCTTCACACAAGGCCAAATTAACCTCAGGCCTCTGATTAGGTTGCCGGAGTAGCTGGCCATAAGACAGTAGGCCAGTTTCATCTAAATGCTATCAAACGACCAGGAATGATCCAGACGCTTGGTCTGATGGCTGAAAATGCCAGGTGCATGACAGGGCTGGGATATGGTTCAGTTTTACTGTTCTTAATACCCCGATATTCCATAAAACCCCTAGGGGAGTCGACGAAAATCAATTCCAGCCGCCGCAAGTTCCAGAAACCATAGATTCAATCAGGACACCATCACGGAGGGGTTCATCATCCTCATTGGTGCCTCTCCGATGATGCATGGGTAGTTCATTGTAGACCTATAGGTCCGTAGTTAGTAGCTAGATGGATTCCTCTCTCTCATTTGATTCTCAATACAATGGTCTCGTGGAGATCTATTTGATGTAACTCTTTTTGTGGTGTGTTTGTTGGGATCCGATGAAATTTGAGTTTATGATCAGACCTATGTTTTTATCCATGAAATTTATTTGAGTCTTTTGATCTCTTATACGCATGATTACTTATAGCCTCGTATTTCTTCTTCGAATCTTTGGTTTAGTTAGGCCAACTATATCGATTTTTCTTGCCATGGGAAGAGGTGCTTTGTGATGGGTTCGATCTTACGGTGCTTGATCCCAGTGACAAAAGGGGAACCGACACCACTACAAAAAAGACACATCTGTGACATTTTGGGCCGAACGACTTTTTTTCTATCATACTTATGACACTTCTATGACGATAATTGTGACAAAACCTGGTATCATCATAGATATGGTGGGCTCCTACTTCTATGACAAAAAATCATGACTGAAAATGGCTTTTCGTCCTGGGCGGACCGGAGACGCAGCTGCATGACATTCTTTGGGCCGTCCATGACGGAAAAAACCGTGGTAGAAGCGAGGGAGAGGAAAATATCAGGGTGTTCCCGGTTGCGGTGGTGGGGCCGAGCCATGCACGGAAGTTTGCACGTTTCTCTCATACATGCACGCGCATAGGTGCGAGGCGTTGGGCTCTAACTGAACCCGAGCGAGGCGTTCGCCTACTATACCCGAGCAATTGCACTGCAGGCTACGCATTACTGAACCCGAGTGATCGATCGATGGCTGTTAACTGAACCTGATTGAGCGATTTCTTTGCTACTGCAGCTAACTGAAGCCGATCGATGCTGCCTCTTGATAAACAGTGAGCGTTGTTGGGGGGTTTGGATGAACAGGACCCCGGGGTGTTGCCGCTGGATAAACAGGACCCCGATCGATCGAGCCGGTTGGGCGTAGATGAACAGGACCCCGTGGAGGGCTGGATGAAATGGACCCCGTGGAGGGAAGGTTGAACAGTAGCCGGTGGAGGGCTGGTTGAACAGTAGATGGTGCAGGGCTGGATGAACAGTAGCCCATGGAGGGGTGGTTGAACAGGTGCCCATAGAGAGGGCTGGTTGAACAGTAGCCGGTGGAGTAGCGCGCGGTGGAGGCTGAATGAACAGGAGCCCCTGGATGAACAGTCGCAGGTGGAGGCTGGAGGAGCTTGACGGTGGATGAACAGTAGCTCGTGGAGGCTGGAGGAGGTCGACGGTGGAGATGAACAGTATCCCGTGGAGTCCCGTTTTCCGGTACGCCACACCCCTCCTGATGAACAGGACCCAGTTTCGACTGTAGCGCTCTAGCACAAGTCCGTTTCCTCCATTTTGAAGTATGCCACACCCCTCTCGATCAACAGGACCCCGTTTCGACCATAGGAGGTCCAACAGAAGTCCGTTTCCTCCGTTTTGCGGTACGCCAGACCCCTCCCGATGAACAGGATCCCGTTTCGAACGTGGTCGGTCGAACACAAGGCCGTTTCCTCCGTTCTGCGGTACGCCATCCTCGTTTCCATCGGCTGTTCCGTCCGAGCCCTCCCGATGAACACGACGACGCATTCCGTTCCGACCCAACCGGTTGGCTCTCCATGAACACGACGATGACGCAGTTTCTCCATTCCGACCCAGCCATGTACACGAGCCCTGTCCGTACGTATGCGCGAGTAGGCGTTTGAGACCCCGCCCGTATGTACGTATGTGGTTGTATTTACTGTCTTGCACCCTGGCCGTTGTGCGTACGTGTTCATGCTACGTGCGCACCTCTACTATTACACGTGCACGTCTCCATCAACCAGTATGTAAGTACATGTTCGCGACCAGAATGACAATGCTACCTATGCTTCGACCAGGTGGGTCCCGACTCTCAGGCACTTCCTTGCGTGCGAAGATGTAGCTAGTGGGTCCCAGCAGTCAGGGGGTCATTTTTTTCCCGTAATATGGACGCACTTCCTTGCGTGCAAAGAGGTAGCTGGTGGGTCCCAGCAGTCAGGTGGGAGAATATTTTTTTTTGCCCATAATATGGACACACTTCCTTGCGTATGAAGATCTAGCTGGTGGGTCCCAGCTGTCAGGGGGGAAACATTTTTTCACGAAATACGGTGGTCCATCCGGTGTGTCCCTACTGTGAGGTGGAGGAATAATTATTTTGCGCGTAATAAGGAGGCACTTCCTTGCGACCGTCGTGGACCCAGCTGTCAGCCTCTCCACATACAGTACTCTTTCGATGGAAGTCGTTCCTTGACCACGTTGACCACGCCACGTCGAGAGCACCAGGGCGATGGATGACGGCGAGGCCTAGGAAAGGGACAACGTTGAGCCGGGGAAGACGCGGCATTGGAAGCCCGCGCGGAGAGGAGTACGTGGGTTCACTGGTTCGGCTGCGGTGTGAGGCTTCCGATGACTCTAGTTTGTTGACCACGTTGACCACACTGTGCCAAGCACACCAAGGCCGATGGACGACGGAGAGGCCCCTGACTAGAACGACCCGGAGATGGGGAAGACGCGGCAGTGGAATCGCAGATGGAGAGGAGTGGGAAACTTGACTGGTTCGGGTGCGCGGCAGCACTGCCACTCACGGGAGATAGGAGCAAGAACAGAGGTTGAAGAAGGAGCACGGCTGTTGGATTAACATCCAACGGTCCAGCTGCTAGAATCATCTGTTGATTAAGTTGACAAAGCCCTGCGTACACGTCTGCTTAGTAGGCCCACAAGTCAGCCACCAAATATGTCGGGTCCCAGCTGTCATTGGGAGGAATAGTTTTTTGCATAACAAGGAGGCACTTCCTTTCGTGCAAAGATACAGCCGGTGGTTCCCAGCTGTCAGGGGGAGGAAATAACTTAATAAGGAGGAACTTTCCTTGCGTGCGACGATGGACCTCGTGGGTCCCAGCCGTCAGGCCCTCACGTACAGTCCTCTTCCGATGACTCTTGTTTGTTGACCATGTCGCGCCGAGCGCAGCGAGGCGGTGGACAACAGCGAGACACCAGACTAGAATGACCTGGAGATGGGGAAGACGCGGCAGTGGATTCGTAGACGGAGAGGAGTGGGAAACTTGACTGGTTCAGGTGCCGGGTGGGCATACACTCGGCAGAGAATAACAGGAGGTACCGAGTGGAGGGATGGCCTAGCAGTCGGCGGGGTAGAGTTTCGCTGTCAGGCACGCAAAACAATGCCGCTGGACGCTGGAGGCTGGAGCAGGCGGTCTCGGCAGTGTTGGGGGAAGAAGACGAGAGATTGAAGAAAAATGCCGGCCATTGGATGTAAATCCAACGCCTTGCTTAGGCTTCGACCTACTAGCCCACATATCAGCCAATCAATTTGTTTTTTTAGTCCATTTGGTGGGCTGGGTGAAACAATGATGTAGCATCTATGCAGCCCGTTTATTTATATGGTAGAATTTAAAGCCCATTTGCATTTTTCTCGATATCCGCGGACTTGCTAGGCTGGGTGACAATATCATGTTGGGCTGGATGGAGAAATGTTATAAAAACATAAACACATGATTGCACGTCTATTACTGGATTGGTCAGTAAAATGTTTGCAAGCTTATGTACGCAATCACTAGGAGTTAACTTGCCAAGTTATATATAAACTATTATTATTATTATTATTTTGTAAGAACTTTTAATTTACGAAATAAATATCATTTTAATTTGATGAGTTAGTAGGACCTGGGGTATTATTATTTTTTAGGCTAGACGTGAGACAGTTGAGTTGGTTCTAGGGAAAAGTACTGAGAGAAAACTCAGTTTACATTGAAAAAGAAAGATGAAGAAAATTCAGATATAGGATTAATGAAAACAAAAAATAAGGAAGTAGGAAGGTCTATAAAATGGTTGGACGAACGACAGGTTTAACGGAACCTTATGTTGTTTCTATTATATATATATATATATATATATATATATATATATATATATATATATATATATATATATATATATATATATCCCTAATAACAAAGCACGGAATGACTCCGTGGGTTCACCGTCACAATACGCTTTTTCCCGTGATTTTACGCTTTCAGTTTGAATTTAAAACATATTCGATGTGGTACTAAATTTTATCTCTGCAATATTTATCGACTCGATTGACCGCTACGTTCTTTCTTGGGCTGCGATCCAGTTGGGCCTTGGCGTCTCTCTATTGTACACTAATAGAGGTAAACAGTGACCGGATGGGCAACTGCAAACAACGCCGCAATTTTCTAAATAAATATCCGTACGAACGTATACATAAAGAAGGAAGAGAACGCAAGGCGTGGCAGTGGCGGTGGTTGTCCGGCCGTCGTGCCTCGCTCGGAAGGATGGATGACGCTCGCCGGGGCGTGTGCGGCGGAGACGGCTTCTGATGCGCGTCGAGGTGGAGCAGCAGAGGACGACGGGAAGGCAAGGAGGCACCGGTGTCGGATATTCAAGGGCCGGCCGGAGGAGAGGACGATGGGAGACAGTCGACCATGGATGCGGAGGTTTTTGCATCAGGTACGAGCAGAGGCGATGACAGAGTGGCTTGGGCTTCAGCAGTCGCGCTTCTGGTGGAGGGAGAGCATGCCCGGAGGACCACGTGTTGCTCGGGCGGCAAAGCAGCAGCAGGGCCCTCCTCACGGACCACGCTCGTGCGATGACGCTCTTCGGGCACCACCGCAGCCGGCTGAGCCTGGCCATCCACGAGGACAAGCTGGTGCCACCAGCGTTCCTCAAAGAGCTGCCCATGCTGGTGTCCGTGCTGCACAGGGAGATGGCCACGGGGACCATGAAGCTGGCGCCGGAGAGCAACACCCGCAGCGTGCGGCGGCGACCAAGAAAAGAGGTTGAGATATGGGTGAAGGTCACGAACAAATCAAATGGAGAGAGGCGCAAGAAATCCAAAAGAGCACACCCAGAGAAGAAAGAGCCGATGGCCGGTGCAAGAAATCCAAGGAAGAGTCGACAGGGACGGTGCTGGGACATGAGCATGGTTGCCCAACGAGTATGAGACGGTTGTCGGTGCTAGAGCGAAGGCGACCTTGAGCGCACGGCCTGAGCCAGCTCCTCATGGGCCGTCGTGGGATTTCTCGGTGGCGGACGGGATACGGGGGAGCGGCGTCCTGATGGCGCGCACGTGTGTAGCTCGTGCCATGGCCGGTGAGCGGCGGATCCAGCGGTGGTGGAGCTTGGGGGCGGGGGGATCCGGCGGTGGGTGGAGCTTGGGGGTGATCTCGGCTGCCGTGGGCGCGAGCCGCGAGCGGCGGCGTGCCCCAGGTGTCGTGGATCTGGGTTGGGATGTGGCGAGATCCGAGCCGTTTGGAAGAGAACGAACCGCGGTCAACATGGATGGCTGTGACCGACAAGCCCGTATACGGCTGGACGAGCGCCAGCGAGGTGGCTCGTTTCTTCTAGACCAGCCGGGGGTGATGCTAGCATTCACGTATAAAAAAGCTTTACACGGACCTGTTAGCGTCCACTGTTTGTTCTTCGTTTGCACGTTGCTTTTATTTTCTAAACACAGTACAAACACATATGCTAATATATACACGTGTACACTCATCTTTATGAACATAGGATATCCTATCCCTACGAGCACATGCAAAAGATTGAGCTGATATACTACCTAGATGATTTACGAAGTCACTATAGGCGGCTCATAGTCAATGAAAACATCTCCCAGTCAATTCACATCACCGAAAATCCAAAAATAAATTCAGAAAAATATGAGCACCAAAACTTGAACCTTATGGGCTGGATATAACACGATCCTTCGAATCATCCAACCACAGGTTGATTTATGCCTTTTTATTTCAAGGTTGAACTTTGACTCGTCTCAAAAAAGAAAAGTTGAACTTGACTCCGTTTATATCCCTCACAAACTCATACTTACTGGTTATTAGGTCGTGAACACTGAAACGAAAACAAACGTCATACATAAAAGGATAATGATTAAGCAATGTTTGACTAACATATATACACATGTTAGGGTATACATGGCGAAAACATATATACTTGCACGTCCAATAAACTAAATTTAAAATAAATTGTCTCCATGCATCATTAATTAACTCCCTCGGGCTCATCTGAAACTATGTTTAGGGATACCAAATTACAAAAGTATTATTTAAACAAAAGAATATAGTAAACAAAAATAGCTTACTTTCTTAAACAAAGGTAATTACAGGAGTTGTTATATCCTACAGCATGATTTGAAGGCATTAATACTTCTATGCATGAGAAAATTAACTTTACTTATTCTAAAAAAAATAACTTTACTTAGTGATAACCATCTAAAACGAGATAGACATAATATCATAGTTGGCTAATATAAACTTATACTGCAAGCCAAAATGGTTGCACAATTAAAAGGGATTGTCGAGAAGAAGTAAAACATTACCATATAAAGAACATGTATACTTTGATGCTTATCTACAGGCTAATTAAATTAATTTATATGACAAGCTATGTATGCTTTACTTATGATGTAGAATCTAATCAATTTCTTTTTTAATCAACAACAATTCCTACATTGTATAAAACTCTCATGAAGGCCAGCAATTGAGTCGTAATCTCCAGTTGTGGATGCTAAGGAACAAAGAACGAAAAGAGATATAGTCTATAGTAGACGATGGGTGACCAATGAAAAAATAGTTGACTGCGATTCATGTCATAAGTTTCAAAGTGGCCCTCCAAAGAATCCTATTGTTAAATGATCCATCATTTTCGCCAAACTTATTATCTACATGTCCATCCTGAAAGATAATTGGCGTTTGCATCACAACGAAGCACACCAACTTTTTTTCCCATTGCAACGCACTGGCACATTTGCTAGTCTTTACCTAATAATAAAGCAAATTGGGTTTCTTTCGTCCGTCATGCCATTTTACAGAAAAGTCCCTCTATTTCAGAGAATTCAACCCGCGGTCCTGTTTTAAGTTAAAACGAATCGTTATTTTTATACTTTTACACAAAAGTCCCTGTCTTTTCTTGACATCAACCCGCCGTCCGGATTTAAGTCACACCCAAACCATTATTTTACATTTTTCAAAAAAAACCCTGATGTTATAGGTAATTCATCCGTGGATCATATTTAAGTCAAACAAATGCTTTTCAAAATCATCCATATCTTTTAAACCGTAACTCCAATTTGAACATGTTATATATGAAATTTGATTAGAAAAATATGTAGAATACAAATATGAGATTATTTTTACCTTTTAAGTATTTTAAATATTATTTTGGAATATATTTGAGTCAAACCAAATGATTTTCTAAATTATCTGTATCTTTTAAACCGTAACTTTGATTTTAACATATTATATATGAAATTTTATTAGAAAAATGTGTGGAATCTAAATATGATGTTAATTTTACATGTTAAATATTTTTAAAATATTGTTATGGAAGAAAACTTATAATTTATAGCGCAAGATCCGTTTTTTCATACCGGCGGCGATCCGGATTGCAAATAAACACTCCACTATAACCATATACGGAAAAGAAAACATCGATTAGTACATGTGCATACCTCTGAAAAATGTCGCAAGGGAAAACAACAGGATTTCTTGTCGCGAGAGTGAGAGAAAGCGAGCGAGCGAGAGAGAGAAAGAGAGAGAGAGAGAGAGAGAGAGAGAGAGAGAGAGAGAGAGAGAGAGAAAGAGGGGGAGAGAGAGGGAGAGGGAGGCGAGAGGGAGAGAGAGACGCCTTAGGATTAACCATATTCAACACACGTTTTTTGTTGTTTTGTGTGAACACCGAGGCCATCGCCAGCGAGGGTGAGAAGGAGGATAAGTGGCAACATAAATATGATGCCTCGCAAAAATAAAGAAGATGGACCTATTGTGGTCTTGAGTGATGGTTGTTGAGTTAAGAGTGTGTGTTATGTTTTCTCTCCTGTTGCAACGCACGAGCTCTTTTGCTAGTCTCTCCCTAATAATAAAGCACGGATTGGGTCTCCGGGTTCACCGTCACGGCATTTTTACACAAAATCCCTGCTGTTTTAGTTATCTAACCCGCAGTCCTCTTTTAATCTGAGAAAAACGTTTCAATTTTACTAAAAGCAACATGGGGCATGCAGCGACGAAGATGCAAGTTCCAGCTGCGCCGGCGTGCAGCCACGAAGATGCATGCAGGGGAGGTTCCAGGACGCGGCGGTGTTCATTCTCCGGCTGGATCACGCCGGATTCCGGCGGGAATGGTTCGAGGGCAACCGAATCCACGCATGGGGAGGCGAGGCATACACTTGAGGCAGCGACTCGCCTCGATGCAGAGGAGGGTGGCGTGGCGGGACTTGCAGGGTATGGGGAGGCGTGGATCCAGGCGACGGCGAGAAGGACGACAGGAAAGAGGTGCGGGGCGAGCTCGAGCTCCTGCGGGTGGCCATGGCAGAGAAGAGAAAGGGACGAGGAGAGGGATGGCAGCAGGACTCGCCAGCCTCATCCTCAATGGGGTAGGGGAGCGGCAGGGAAGGCGCGGGGTTAGCGACGCTCGCCGTGGACCACGGCAGAGCATGGCTGCTTCGAGTAGGACGGCGCGAGGAGGGAAAACGGGAGGAGGAGAGGCGGAGCTTGCCGGAGGCACGGCATCGGGTGGCGAAGTTTCCGGCGGGAGGCAAGCGTGCGAGGGGCGGCGGCGGCCGAACCTCTCTCTCGTGCGTGTCTCTGGTGGCTGGGGATCGAGAGGAGGACGAGGGGGCTCGGAAGAGTGGGATCGGGATCGAGCGAGCCTCTCCCCTGGCGGATAGGGTTGACGAGGTGCGGCTGGGCCTTGGGCCAAAAGGGCCGGCTGGCGCTCTCTCTCCCTCTCTTCCTTCAGCTTTTCACTTTTTCTATTTCTGAAAAAGAACCCAGAGATTTGGAGAAAGAAAAGGAGCTCTAGGAAAAGAGTTTGGGCATGGGGTTATTTTCCCTGGACTCACAAAAATGATCGGGATCCATAAAATATAAATGGGCATGATTGAAAGTTTAAATTCAAACTCTAGGACTAGGTTTTATAAGTGTCCAAAAATATTTAGATTTTTAATGGAACTTGGGGAAAACATAGAAGAAATATCGACAAAGTTTGGAGGTCTACCTTGAAGTAGAAAAAGGCAGTTGAAAGGCTCAAAAGGAATTTGAAAAGGCAATTAAATAAAATAGAAGGAAGGCTCAAACGATTTTTTTGAAAATGTTCATAGTTTTTTATTTCGTCATCCAGGCTTTTTAGAGGAGAGAGGGAGAGATCTAAGAGTTTGAGAGAGAGACATGAAAGAGAAGGGTACATGAGAAGTGAGTGAAACATGAGAGATAGAGGCATAAAAAAGATATGTAAGAGACTGGGAGAGATACATACGTGAGAAGTTGAGGCATGCAAGATTTAAACCCAAAAAAAATATGGAGACTCGCGTTCATATCCGTGGGAAAGAGACCATCACAACCAAGAAAAACAAAGCAAATGATCACACTATTAAAAAAACTAAAAAATGTAACCATTTAGAAATGTAAACTTAAAAATTCCCAAATAAACATTTACAAATGTAAAACAAAAGAAAATTATTTTTAAAAACTACTATTTTTTTCTGAAATGTTCAAATTTCTATAAAAGCATTAACTACTCTTTAAATATGTTCGTACTTTTCAAAAACACTTAAAAACTCCCCCAAAAAGCACTACTAACTACAAAAAAACATTTCAAAATGTACAGTAGAAATAATTAATTTACATAAAAATATTTCATAGAGAAATGTGCCGATTTACATAATTTTTTATACTACTCTTCAAAAGATTTTACATTTTGAATGAAAATATTAGATCTTAATAAAAAGAAGGAAATTTTCACGTTCAAAATTTATTTAAATAAGATATATAAAGTGACAAAGAAGGACCCATGAAGCAAGTTCTGCCACATCTATCGCCCGGTGCAACGCACGGGCATTTGTACTAGTCTCTCCCTAATAATAAAGCACGGATTGGGTCTCCGGGTTCACCATCACAATACGCTTTCTTTTCATGTCATAATACGCTTTTACGATTTGTATAGAAAAAGTTGTAATATAAACAAGGTGGTATTAATTTTCCCTGTGGTTTGCATAAAACCCCCTATGGTTTTGTTATTCAACCTGCAGTCACTTTTTCATCCGTTCCGCCCGTGAAGGAAAAATCCCCGCAGGTATGAACCCACCTCGCTCCCCGACAGCGAGTTCTACCGATTTATATAGGTTTCTACGTGATCTGCTAACATCAAGCAAAGCCGTACGGGAATCAGCAAGCAACAACGATCTAAGATAATAAAAAATGGGGTGGCTAGTGGTGCTGGTCTCTTGCAGAGGCAAGGAGGAGGCGGCGAGGCTAGCAGCGAGGCCAGAAGCACAACAGCGCGGCATGACGGGGGGAGGAAGGAGGCGACAGACCGTCCAGGTCGCTCAGACGGCGGCGTGGACCACAGAGAAGAGGGAGCTGGAGAGAGGGTTGTGGGAGCTCACTCACCTCGCCGGTGTGACCTCGCTGGGCGGCGACGAGAGAGGGAGCTCGAGGCTGGTGGGGGAGCTTGAGGCTGGTGGGGCCATGGAGGAAAAGAGGCGGCAACAGGGACTGCAGAGTCTTGAGCTCGTTGACAGGCGCGGGCGGGGAGGGGCGCACGAAGGGAAGGGGATCTCGGGAGAGGCAGGGAGAGAGAATTTGGGGGATCGGTGTTTTTTTAGGAAGGTGGTGGTCAGGTGGGCCTATGCTTCCGGCATTGCTGCGCGAGCTCCCTTTCCTCATTTTTCTGTTTTCAATCTTTAAACAGAAACTTTGAGAAAATAAATAGAGAGGCAATCTCACAAGGGAAATATTTTTCTGGACTTAGGAAAAAAATTAGGAATTGGTTTGAGGAATTTTTGAAAGATGAAAATTTGGACAAGTTTGAATAAAATTCGAACATGTTTGAATTAAGGAAACCCTTTAGATCGAATCCAAATGGGCTGGAATTTTGGTTTTTGGTCCATCCGTCGTTTTTTCTTCCATCAGACGAGAATTATAAAAGGTTGACGATTATTAAACATAGACACTGCACTACCATTAAACAGGAAAGTCCCAAGAAAAGAGACCTGTCAGGTTGGAGGAGCAGAATAATTCGGCCTTAGCTCCAAACAGACTGGACAATGAAACACATTTGTACTTCATTTTCATTAGATCGGAGTGTTTCTTAATTTTGACTCCCGTTGCAACGCACCGTCATATGTTCTATATACCGACTAATAAAGCACGCATTGCTTTCGTCGGATTCACCGTCGCAAACTTTTTTGTGAAAAAGTCCTTTTGTTTTTTCTTTATTAAACCCGCAGTCATAAGTTCAGGAAAAACGTTTGGACCATCGCACATCATCATGGGCCGGCCCTTTGATGCTTTGACGTTGTGCTTCTCCGATCAATAGACGAAAAATATATTCCCTCAGAAAAAATAGATGAAAAATATATAATATGTGATTTGTGAGGACCGAACCCACGCCTCCACGTTATATAGTTCTACGAATGGAACAAGCCAGGCTAGGATTGGATTCTGTTAAAAATAAGGGGTCGCGTGTATTCATGTAAAAAAAGGGGTCGCGTGCATTAATACCACTTTGCCGATTTACATAAAATTATACTTCCTCCGTCCGAAAAAACTTCTCGCTTAAATGGATGTATCTAGCATCAAGTTAGTGCTAGATACATTCATTTGAGACACAAACTTGGGACAAGTTTTTTCGGACCGGGGGAGTACCAATTTATATATGTCAGCAAGTAGACAACGGACAAGCCTTCTTGAAAGGAAAGAAGACCCAACAAATAAGGACATGCATGACAAGGAATAAAAGAGATTCCCAAATAAAGATCCCATAAATATGGGGATTTGCTGGGCTATATAAAAGAAATATGAGAAAGGATGCTTGGCAAGAAATCTGAGGAGATCCGATAAATATATATGGGATATGCGCGCCATAGGAGAAATAATGTTCATGCATTAAAAACAGTTACTGTTTATGTATTAAAAAAAAACTCTTCATGTATTTTCTTTGATAAATATGTACGTGGAAATATATTCAAGAGTTGCCACAAAAATATTTGCAGATACCAACATAATTTTTCCATACAGGTTGTAAATAACAAGTCAAGTGACCCGTTAGTAGAGAGGTGGGAATTATAAGACAGACAATGTTAGCAAACAAAACTGGACGAGCATAGAGGAGGCATGAGAAGTTTCGGAGTGATATTTCACGTTAGAGTGAAGCAAGAACGAGCTCGGGACGACAACGCGAGGTTGAGCTTGAGGTCATGGAGCGGAGCTAACAATAAGAATGTTGTTGAACATGCCATAAGTTGGTGATGCTTGAACCGAAAACCACCCATGGTGCATGCATGTCTCGCTATCGTACGTTCTTGTTGTTTTCCTTTACCCATAATAACACATCATTCCGCGCATGTCATGAATAAATGGATTATCGCTAGTCTGTTTGTATGTACTTTTTAAATCTACATGCAAGGCGTGTTGAAATAGAAGAGTTGGACTTGTGGAACAAATTCCTAGATTCTATACATCCTTTTCTAGATTATAAGAGAATGTGATATATTTTTCTCCCGTTGCAACGCACGGGCCTTTTGCTAGTAATAATAAAGCATGAATTGAGTCTCTGGGTTCACCGTCACAATACTTTTTTCGTAAGTTTATGCTTTCAGTTTGAATTTAAAACATATACATGAGGTGGTACTAATTCGAGGAATCCGCCCAGTAAATCAGGCCCGTTTGAGCGCAGCCAGCAGAACCGCTGGCAAACGGGCCGGCCCATTGCCAGGTCACAAGTGAAAGTACGAGAAAAATGCAACAAAGGAAAAATTGAACCACTGGTAGGATTTGAACCCGCGACATTTGGCTTGATAGTTGCGACGCCATCCACTGCAGCTAGCGACTTGGATTGGTACTAAAGTACAGCGAAAGTTGAAACTACTATGGACGACGGCAGGTCCATTTTTTCAATCTTCATTCAAAAAATGATTAATGTTTTCTTGAAGAAATTTAAAACTCGAAAAAGTGTTAAAATGTGAACAATTAATGAAAACATGAACAAAACAATTTATATACGACGACCAATTGTAAAATGTACATGTACATTGAACATATTTTAACTACATGATGAACATTTTTGTGATATGCACTGAAATAATTTGAAACATATTAAACATTTCTGTGATATACGATGAACAAATTTTACACATTGAACATTTTCGTAATATAATCTGAACAATTTTTAACTATACATTGAACAGCTATGCGCCGAAAAACATTTAAATGCCCCTTGAACATTCTTGTGATATACACTGAACAATTTCAAATTATGAACAAAATTTGAAAAAGTGAATAAATTAGAAAACTATGAAAACTTTTTGAAATCACGAACAAATTTTGTGATTTCAAAACATTTTTCTTGAAAACAAAGTATAAACATAAAAAACAAAAAATGATAAAATGAAGGAAAAGGAAAAAGGAAATATATAGAAACAAACGCAGAAAAAAAATAGAAGAAAGGAAAAAGGAAACAGGGAAAAACCGGCAAAAGAAAAAACCCGGCTCAGGGAACCTACTAGAAGGTTCCCAAAACCGGGCACTAGTTCAAAGTGGGCCGGCCTGTGTTGCGTCATTCGCTCGCTTCGCTTCAGCGAAGCAGCGATGACCGGACGCACACGGTCGTCATATAGGATCTGCCTGTGAGGAGATGCCGACGGCGATGGCAACGGTGCAGGCACAGCCAGGACTCGACGCGCACGAGTGGGACGAGGCAGCGTACCGGCAGGGCATCCTATGGGAGCGCGACCTCTCCTGTCGCACCCTCTTCCGTGCTGTCTTCTACGACCAGCGCGACGAACCCGACCCGGACGTCCTCCTCGCCGCCGCCTCCAGCGATGGTCCTTCTCGCTGTCTTCCTGCATCTCCTCCTCCGCCTCCGCCCACGGCGCCCCCAGGTTTCTGTCAATTTCTAAGGCCCTTGGGGTGCACTGTCTCCAAGACTAGAAAATAAATGCCATTGCAATTAGCAAACAAATCAATACTTCATATTTGCATACTTTCACACTGTTTGAAGAAAGCAAGCAGCACACCAGCCTCTATGTGCATTCTGTCCTCATTCTTCTTGTAGAATGCTTGATTCCTTATGGTTCTGTTGGGTATGATTTTCTCCACTACGCTTCTTTCAAACATGATGGATCTCTTTTTGCGGGAGCGGATGATACACCAGTTCTCTCGTCCTAAAAATAAAGAAGGAAAGAAGCGTTTTCCGGGATTGACAGCAAAGAAAAATAGGAAAGTGGGAACTCGTCCGGTAATAAGAAGGAAAGGAGGGAATTCGGGGATTGAAAGCAAAAAAAAAGCAAAGTGGGAAGTTGTCCCATAATAACAAGGAAAGAGGGATTGCGGGAAAAAAGTGGGAAGTCAGACGTCCCGTAATAAGAAGAAAGTGTCCTAATAAGGAAGAATGGAGAGAACAAAGAAGGAAAGGAGGGATTCCAGGAATTGATAATAAAGAAGGAAAGGGAGGGATTTCTGGGATTGACAGAGAAAATAGCCTGGTGATTTTTTGTCATTTGTTTTGTCCCGTAATGAGTTGATTGATCTCTAAAAAGATTGTGGGAGCAAAGTAAACCAGCTAGAAATCAATCAAAAGTCTCCCCCCTCAAAAACAACTCATCCTCTGCCACCAGCTATAATCCCACGAACGAAGTTTTGCCCCATCCATAACTCGAGAGAAAATTATGCTAGAATTATTTATTTATTGTTTATAATCACAGGAAAAATTATGTTAGAAAATATAGTCATAATAAAGCAATTGTTTATTTATTGTTCATGTACAATAAATTTTTGAGAATTATAATGAAAAAGATAGTACCGGGTAAAAATAGGTGCTGTATTGTTGGGCACGAATAGTGCTATGATACACAGTCCCTAAACATAGCCAACATTGGTTCATGAAAATTCGTGTTACTTCTGTAGTGGAGCAAAAACATTGTACTAAAATGGACTTTACTATTTATGGTATAATGTGATATGTTTTGGGCATCACTAAGCAACTCCAACAAAGGCATGAAGAGATACTCACAACCAGGTAGATATTTCTATGATTTAAATTCCACATATCTTCAGTACACTTCTGAAATACGTTCATATTTTTTCTGCAGTACATATTTTCATGGAAGCATGGAGGATTTCAAAGAGCTTGTTCATGTCATCATGCCTGGTGGTGTGTCGTGAAATGAGAGGGGGTCTTGAGCAATTGGGTTAGGAAAGTGTGGTTTTTTTTCACCCGATGCAACGCACGGGCATTTGTGCTAGTATATATATATATATATATATATATATATATATATATATGGTGAGTCTATTATGATAACACCCCTTAAGACCTTATTCTAATAACACTTGTCACATATTCTGCTAACACCTCCCACCACCTATTCCATCCTGATCTGAAAACAAAAGGAGTCAACGCACCTACCCCTCTCCTCCCACGTTCTGTTCGTGCCCGATCCCCTCCTTCCCACCTTCTTCCTCCTGCACAGCCTCCTCCCACCTTCCCTCCACCTTCCACTGCTGGCGACGCCAGGGGCTCGTGCCTCTGATGCCAGAGCCGTACTACCGCCCGCGTATCTCTTCTGCCCTGCCAACCCACCACCCGGGAGCGAGATGCGCACGGCTCCCCCATGCCCTACGACCTTCCCCTGCCGGTGCCGCCCTTCCCCGATCCACTTTCTTGCCCCGCCGGCGCTGCCCTCCCCCAATCCACCTTCTTCCCTCGCCGGTGCCGCCCTCCCCCGACCCATCTTCTTCCCCTTCCCTAGGCATCGCCGAACATCCCCTCGCCTCAATCTGCAGCGACATAGACAATCGGTAGTACAGCGTGCCGCCCTTCCCCTCCCCTCGATTTTTTGGGGCGCCGATGACCCAGCGCAATATCGGCGGCATGGTGTCATAGCCCCTATCTACCGGCGGCGACCCGTACCCCGAGCTCCCCCTGCCTCCCTGTAGTCATCCTCTTCCTGTCGGGGTGGCCGCCCCTTGATGCCGGCCAGGGCGAGGAGTTGTCCTGGAGTGGTGGCCGCCAAGGCTTCGCCTCCTCTGGATCCGGCGGCCATGGCCTCCGCCGTCTCATCTGCTACTTCCCGCGGTTGTAGCTCACGAAGAAGATGACAACTGTGGTGGCGACGCCTCCCGCCCCAAGGAGGAGCAGGGCAGCAGTGTGGGGGCGAAGGATGGCAGCAGGAAGGGCGGGCCCAAATGCAGGGTGATGCTGCCCTGCATTGTCGCCGCCGGTGTGCAGTTTAGCTGGGCTTTGCAGCTCTCCCTCCTCACCCATGCAGTTCGCCCCCTGCACGATGCTGTTTGTTTTTGGGTCCACAACAACTCTGTCCACAACACAATGCAGTGTGCCTGACAGTGCAGCTCACGTCATCCGGTGTTTTTTTTTCAAATGTAGGTGACTTCATCCACATCGCAGATGCTTCGACGGGCGACCCGTTGTTCGCCCAACGGCCACCACGAGCCCACGACGTCCTACATGTTGCAGGTCATTTTGGGTTGATGTTGAATTGATCGGCGCTGAAGGCCCCGTGCAGTCTGGTGTGGTGCAGTCTGGTGTATGCGTGTTTGTAAAAAATGGCCCCGCCCGATGCCGCGGGTGGTGCTGCATAGGGCGCATGGCCCGTCGCCGATGACCCCAATGGTCCACCACTACAGCTTGTGGGATGATGGACTTATGCGGTGCGATTGACGCACTAACGAAGTTAAGGGATTTTTTTGGCATTTTTAGATTTTGCTTGGCACAAGAAAATGCAGTTCGCTTGGGTCTTCGGTGTGGTGCTGGTGCGCACTGCGTGCGGTGCTGGCATGCAGTGCTCATGGATCTGGCGTGCAGTGCAGTGCACCCCGTACCCTTGCCTTAGGCGTTGTGATGTTTGGTACACGATAGCGTCCAGCTCGCCCCCCCCCCCCTTGCGGCGTGCAGTTCTATTCTGCTTCCACAGAATTTGGTGGCCGAGCACTGCTCGCGCTCATCTCGGAGCAAGCAGGCATGCAGTTTAGACCGTTGTTTGTGTTTTTTTGTGTGTCTATATCAGGTTGGAATAATGATGTATTGTGTGTAAAAAATATTTGTTGAGAAGTTTATTTCAACAAGCACTAATGGTTCATTTTCGAGAGAGAAAAGTGTTGATGCAACCGACTCCGAGGAGTCTTTTGATTCACTACATTCAACGAGGAGTCTTGTTGTCTCATGGAGTCTGCTATAAAAACTGATAGGTGTGGCTTTGAAGCTCACTTTGTTGTCTCATGCAGTTTGCTATAAAACTTCTACGTGGTTCACTTGTCCCACTTGTAAACAGGGAAAAAATATCTCAAAAGAAGCTCACTTCTATATTACATGTAGTTCACTCGCTTAGTCCCTGTGGTCCACTCGCTTGGTCAATGCATGTAAAAAATATTAAATATGAAAAAAGACAACAAAAACTCATGAGGTTCACTTTTGGTGGTGTTGCGGTTCACTTTCGGGAGTGTTTCGGTCCACTCTCGTTCAAAAAAAAGTTAAAAAAGACAACAAAAACTTGTGCGAGAAAGTTTACGTCCGACAAAAAGAAATCATGAAGTTCACCTGACTGTCTATTGCAGCGGTTTTCAGTTTGAAGCAGTGCGTTCTTCTGTCCAACATCGATTTTGGTGTCGTGAAAAAATAGTGTCCGCTTTTCGCTATTTTTAAAACTGCTCTTAAACCGTAAGGAATTAGAGAGTGTGTTCTACATGAAAAGGTTACGTCTCGTCGATATCTTTCCAACTGCATATCATTTGAATCATTTCGATAAGCGGTTTGTAAAAATTTCGCGAAAAACGACCGCTGCCATTCGTCGTCCGCCGCACCATTTTCAAAATTAACATAAACCCATAAGGAATCTCAAAACTATTTCTACATATGAAAGTTGCGCCTTGTCCATAGCTTTCCAACGACGTATTACACGCCTCATTCCGACAAATGGTTCAAAAACTAGAGTGAAAATTGTATCGAAAATTGCAAAAATTTCAAAAAAACGTAATTCCGCGATTTACTAAATTTGAAACTGCTCTTAAACCATAAGGAATTAGAGAAAATAATAAATATGGAAAAGATGTGCCTTGATGATATCTTTCCAGCAGTGTATCATTTGCTTTATTCCGATGAGCGGTTTAGAAAAAATCACGAAAATATGCTGGCTGCCACTCGTCATCCGCCGTACCGTTTTTGAAACTCCTCTTAAACCGCGGGGAATCTCAAAAAATATTCAACATGGCGAAGTTGCGCCTAATCCATAGCTTTCCAAGGGTATATTATACGCATCGTTCCAATAAGCGGTTAAAAAACTAGAGCGAAAACAGTACCGAAAAACAACGCATGCAGTTTTTTCGACACGAAGTTCACTCGCTTGAGTTATGCAGCACACTTGGTTCAAACAATGAAGTGCACTTGCGTTGAGCGTGCAGCTCAGAAGTGTTATCAGAATAGTTATTCTGCTAATATTAGCAGAATAGACGGGTTGTGTGTGTGTGTGTGTGTATATACAGACGGTATATTCTGCTAATATTAGCAGAATAAATATTCTGATAACACTTCCGCACTGCACGCTCAACGCAAGTGCACGTCATTCTTTGAACCAAGTGTGCTGCAGTACTCACACGAGTGAACTTCTCGTCGAAAAAAACTGCATGCGTTATTTTTTTAGTACTGTTTTCACTCTAGTTTTTTAACCGTTTATTGCAATGATGTGTGTAATATACCGTTAAAAAGCTATGGATTAGGCGCAACTTCGACATGTTGAACACTTTCCGAGATTCCACACGGTTTAAGAGCAATTTTAAAAATGGTACAGCCCATGACGAGTGGCAGTGATCGTTTTTTCACGATTTCTTCTAAACCGCTCGTCCGAACGAAGCAAATGATACACCGTTGGAATGAAATCATCGAGGCACATCTTTTTCATATCTATCATTTTCTCTAATTCGTTACGGTTTAAGAGCAGTTTCAAATTGACTAAATCGAGGAATTCTGTTTTTCAAAAAAATTCAAATTTTTGGTACTGTTTTCGCTCCAGTTTTTTAACCGTTTGTCGAAACGAGGCGTGGAATATACCATTGAAAATCTATGGACGAGGTGCAACTTTCATATGTTGAAATGTTTTTGAGATTTCTTACGGTTTTAAGTTAATTTTGAAAATCGTGTGGCGGATGATGAGTGGCAGCGGCTGTTTTTCACGAAATTTTTACAAACCGCTGGTCGGAATGATTCAAAAGGTACGCTGTTGGAAAGATATCAACGAGGCGCAACTTTTTCATGTAGAACACCCTCTCTAATTCTTTATGGTTTAAGAGGGATTTCAAATTTACCGAAAAGCGGACACTCTGTTTTTCGCGACATCCAAATCGACGTGCGTACTTCATCCGACTGAAAACCGCACTACATCGGACGAAAAACCATACTTCATCAGACCGACAAGTGCACTGCATGATTCCTTTTTTTGGAATGTATTTTTTCCCAAACAAGGTGAAGTGCACTTCATGCCGAGTGTTGGTGAGCCGCAATACTACGAAAAGTGAACCTCGATACTACCGTAAACGGGCCGTGACACTACCGAAAGTGAATCGCTTGAGCTTTTTCCAAACTCAATATTTTTTACGTGCATAGATCGGGCGAGTGGACCGCAGGGACTGAGCAAGTGAACCACATGTAATGAGAAGTGAGCTGCCTTTCGAAGTGTTTTTGTTTCGGAAAACCACGAAGGAGTTTTATGGCGAACTTCGTGAGAGAACAAAGTGAGCTTCAAAACATACATATTCATTCATTATTTTTACATAACCAAACTCACATTGTAGTGAACAGCATCCACTATTCCCTTTGCTCTAGTTTAATCTTTTTTTTCACACATAATGACCAACAAAGGTTTTACTAGCGAACTCCATTCTATGAAAAACAAAGTGTGAACCGTGTGGGGCACCCAGCCGAACTACACTAGACCATCTCCAGTGGCAAACCAAGTTCTTTTTTGTTTTTGCAAATCCTGGATGCAATCCCAGCATCGTCGAAGTGTACTGCACCCTTTATGTAGTGGACTGCAACGCAAGAATTGCAAACAATATTAAAACAGAACAGTTGTATAGCCAACAGACTCGCACATGAATTACGCCGATCACAAAGTTAACCGCAAAGATACTCTTCAAAAGCAAAACTAAAATTTAAAATTAGGTACAGCGAGCTACACATCTTGCTCTAACCGATCTGCACATCCCGCTCCTCACAAACGCCAAGCTGCACATCCTTTTTTGCTGCATAGAAGAACATAGTGAACTAAAATGAGCTGCAACCTGAGCCGCAACAAGCTGCGCGATGAGATAAAATGAGCTGCACCCCACGCTCCACGACGTCTTCATCCTGGGGACTTCACGGTCGACGTGCGTAGGTGCAGCCAGCGGGCTGCACTAGCGCGAGTGTCGTACTGCACGCCGTCGTGGGGGGACTACATGTGCGCCGCTGACGAGTGGATCAGATGCGTGACGTGCTCGGGGTGGTGCTGTGGTTTTTGGGAAGAACCCGTGGTGCGGTGGAAGAAGGTAGGTAGGGGAGGGAAGGACCTGCGACGGGGAAGAAGTGGGTCGCCGCCGCGGAAGAAGGTGGGTAGGGGAGGGCTTGAGATGGGGAAGAAGAAGGACACCGGGAGGGGGAGTGGGGGGGGGTGGAAGAGCATGGATCCGAGGAGCAAGGCTCGTCGGGATCTGAGGGGTGCTAGGGACCATTGCACACCGAGGTGTGGGAGCCGTCTGGGATGGCCTTGTGCGCTTGGGATCATCGGGTCGACGAGATCCATTGGAGGGTGGGGTTGGGCGGCGCAGGGAAGCCAGATCCGGGCGACAGTGGGTGGCCGGGGCATGGCTGGTGTTGGAAGGAGGGTGAGGGCGTCATGGGGAGGGAGGTTGAGGGGTGCAGGCTAGACAGGCTTAGGCGACGGGCGCGGGGATTGGTGCTCCGGTGACCATGGGAGAGGTGGCGAGCGAGGCCGAGGCGTGGGCGCACGGGTCTCTACGGGTGGGAGCTAGTAACAAGGAAGGGGGAGAGGAGTGGGCGGCGCCGGCACTGATCCCCGTCGTGGGCTTGCCCGGGGGGTGGGAGCAGGGCAAGGGAAGAAGGTGGAGGTCGATTTGGGGTCGTGAGTGGATGTGCGAGAGGTGGGCGGTGGGCTGTTATGTTCGGTCGGTGGTGGAGTGGGTAGGGTGTTAGTAGAATGAGAAAAGTGTTATCAGAATAAGGTCTTAAGGGGTGTTTTATATATATACATATATAGTGGCACTATTCTAATTTCGAGATTAGAATAACTATTTGAATCACAGCTCCCTATATAGGGCCCGCTGGAGGTTCCTAGGATCCGAAAATGCCAACGAATAGAAAAAGAAAACCACCCAACGCCGATCCCATCGCCCGCAACCTCCTGCCCCGCCCCAGATCGCCCTCACCCCGCGACCCCCCAACCCCCCGTGCGCCGCCGCGCGACCGCCTCCGCCGTGGCCGGCCACCTTCTCCCGCCGCTCCAGCCACACACCACCTTATCCCACCGCAGCGGCCACCGGCCAGCTTCTCCCGCAGGCGCAACCATCACGGCGCACTGCTGCCCCTCCCCTGCTTGCCGGACCGCGCCGCCCCTCCCTGCAGGATCGCGCCGCCCATCCCCGCCGACCAAGCGGAGCCCCTCCTCGGCGGCCTGTCACCACCTCTCCACGCCGGCCTCGCGCCACCTGGACCGTGTATCCATCGGACACCCACGTTGCCGTCCTCCGCCACGGTCGTGCTCCCAGACCACTTGCTCAGCAGCCCCTCCATCGCTGCCATACGCCCCGACCACATCCCTTCCACACGCCCCCAACCTCCCCTCCGGCGTGACCTTCCGTCCGCTTCGGCGGGACCTTCCTTTCCCTCCGATGCGGCCTGCCCTCTGCTCCGGCGCGATGCACGCCTCCAGATCCTACAGTTCAGAGAGAATGGGGAGTAAGGTTCAAAAGATTTTCTTCTTCTTTTTCGTGTTTTAGCTAAACACACACTCAGTACAAAGAGGTGTTGTTCGGGTTCCATGGCGCTGCCGCCCATGGCCGATTGACCCCGATCCCATACCCTGCTGGTGAATGTCGCGGTAGTTCGCGGCCTCCTGTAGATGCAGGTCGCGGCCTCCGGTAGATGCAGGTTGCAGTGTCAGACATGGGTGTGGGGGGGTGTGCAATGTACTGGCCTGCTGGGTGTGTGTCTGCTTGTAAAGTTCATCCTCGCCAGTGTGTGTGCTCACTGTGTGGGTTGCCATCTCTCGATCCTGCAAAGCTTCACCAACACTTGTTTCCTGCTCCTATCAGACTCGGTGTGTGGTGGGCGGCGGACAAGATGGAGGCATGGAGCTAGTGAGTTAGTATGGCTAGCAGCAAGAGAAAGAAGAGACAGGTTAACTGGAGCCTGCAATGCGACGAGCAGAATAAGGCATGAGACAGGTTAGCTGGAGCCTGCAGGCATGGGCGCCGAGCAGCTAATACTTTGGGGTGGCTCGTAATGTACTTGGCCGAATACTACTGCTACAAACATGTGTATTATTTTTGGTAGCTCGCTTTTATATTTTTGTGCTAAAACTTTTGTCTGCTTCTTCTGACTACTACTACTTGAGAGTTAATCCAACTTGAACCCAAAACTGAACCTGAACCTGAACTTCTCTAGCTGAGGCTGCTCCGTCCACTTGCTAGCTTCATATGCATAAGTAGAGACCATCTACACGAAGAAGAAAAGACAAGGAATAAATCCAGTAGTGGTGGTTACTTCTAGGAGATAATACAGAGAGATAAAGACCAAAAGGAATGGTGTAAAAACATGCACAACTTGTGTATAAAAAAATACTATTTGTTTGGAAAGTGCATACATTGTACTCTATGGTTTGCCTGTTCTTGCATGTCCTTTTGTTATTGCATGTTGACCGTTGAGAACTTGAGATCATGATTCAAGTGTCACTTCCTAGTGCTAGTGCTACTTGGATTCTATAAGAACAGTGTGCAACATAAACTTCTTGCTATTGTTGAGTGATTTGTGCTGCTTTTACGGAGTCACTTCAAAACCCATCTAGTCACACACGCACGCACACACAAAGTTTTGAAAAAAAAAGAAAACTTTCCATGCTCAATGACCCAACCATTATTGAGCGGTCCAAGCATTTAGGAAAATTAGGTTTAAGATGACATTTAATTTTAGAATTGTTCGCTTGGAGACTAGAATTAGGAAATTTGAAAAATTAGAACACTACTAAAAAATGAAAATTAGTTGAACTTCATGTGTGAAAAGCATGGAAGGTCAAACACACTAAAAACATCAACTAAAATTTTTTATCAACAATTAACATAGAAAGTAAAAATACACTAGTTAAGTTTGAATGAGAAGCACAAATAAAGTCCACACTTACACTCCGTCAACGTTCGCATAAAAAAGTGGAATTTTTACGGACAAACAAGAATCACCAAAGAAGAAAACAAGCATCACCTAGAGCAGTGTAAATTGTTGAAGTTCAAATTTAGTAAACTAGAGAGTTCAGACAAAGTGTTATGGGTGTACAAAATTTTTCTCACACGAATTTTCCCGTAACTAAAAAATGATAACAAAGAAATTCAAATTAAAAACACTGAAGAAGCTTAAAATATGTAACAAATAACATATTTTCACATTTAAAAAACACAAGCAAGGTCAAACTAAAACTATTGAGCACTTCATAAAAATAATGAAATAGATTCCCCCGTCTCTCACAAAAATCTAGAAGTTCAACTAAGAATAGTGGAGTGGTTCGATGTTTAATAGAAAAATATTTTTTTTGCTTCTAAAAGAAATAAAACCAAGAAGTCCAAATTAAAAAGATGGAGCATTTCGATGATTATACAAAACTCAAATTCTGGTCGTTATGAAAGAATGGAAGCAAGAAGTTCAAAATTAAATCACACAATAGTTCAATGTATAAAAAATAGAAATTCCGAATCTGGTGATGGGAACATCACTAGAAGGTCAAACAAAAATGACTCAGAAGTTCAAAAAGATAACTTGGCACTTTCAAGTGGATATTTGACCGTTTCTACATAGAAAACAAGAAGTTCAAATTCTAAAAATAGAAGAGTTCAAAAATCATTAAAAAGGATTTTCATCGTTTCTAAAAAAATAGAAGTTCATATTTAAATAACGAACCGGTTCAATACTTATTACAAAAACTAGAATATTCCTGTTACAAAAAGAAATAAACCAAGAAGTCCAGATTACAAAAATAGAGAAGTTTGCTATTTATAAAAACTCACATTTTCTTCGTACTAAAAGAAATAAAATCAAGAACTTCAATTTTTCACATTTCTAAAAAATACACAAAGAAGTTGAAATAAAAAAGTTAGAGCGGTTCGATGTCTATAAAAAACTCTTATTTTTTCCATTACTAAAGTGAAACAAAGAGAAGTTCAAAGTGATAACAGCCAGAAGTTCACGTAGTGCATGGTATGTGTTTCATATGAGAAAAAAGAGTAAAAAGGCGAAGTCTAAATTTTTTGTTGCAAGAAGGTCGGGTTCCTACAGAGAGAAGTTCAGGTTGTGTAACTCAGAAAGTTCATGATTTTCCAGTTACTAATAGAAATAAAACTACGAAGTACGAATTAAAAAATGGAGAAGTTTGATGATTATAAAAAACTCAGCTTTTCCCCGTTATTAAATAATGCAAACTAGAAGTTCAAAAATGAAATAACAAGAACTTCAACTTTTAAAAATAGAGCGCTTCAAAATTTCAAAAAAAAGATTAATAAAAAAACCCAGGAAGTTCGTATTAAAAAGACGGAGAAGTTCGATGATTATAGAAAACTCAGATTTTCCTCGTTATTAAAGAATGAAACAAGAAGTTCAAAAAAAAAATAACAAGAAGTTCAACTATTAAAAATAGAGCGCTTCAAAATTCATAAAAAAAGATTAAGAAAATCAGATTAAAAATTCATAAAAAACACAAATATTTTCACGTACGCGAGAGAATATCAGGTTGATAACTGCAAGAAGTTCATGTACTACACGGTGTGCATTTTGTATTAAAAAGAATAAAAAAGCAAAGGCTAAAAGTTTTGTTGCTATAAGTTCAAGTCCTTCGTGGGATAAAGTTAAAAAAATTATTGCGAGAGAGATTTGTACAAAAGGAATATCATTTGTGTAACAGTGATGAATCGATGAGAAAATTACAAACAAAAATACGTCACAGAAGTTCAACTGAAAATAGCAGGAAGTTAAACTACTATAGTGGATGAAATTCAGATGAAAAACTATTAAAATCGTCGCGGGTATGAAGAAACGATCAACACGGGAAAGTTGCATGTTCACAACAGATTTCCACTGGTATATCACTTGCTCAATTCCAGTGAGTATTCTGATGAGTGGATGGAGAGCTACAGGCAAAAAAAAACCAAGTGAAAAACATTGTGAAGTTCAAGTAGGCATGCCGAGAAGTTCAAGTTCTTCACGCGGTGCGTTTTCGAAGAATCTATTTCGCGATAGAGGCAGAACGAATGATCTCGCTGTTTTTGAAATTACTTGAAAACGGCTAGGAGTCCGAGAAAACCATCAACATGAAAAAGTTTCGCATTTTCCGTAGCTTTACAACAGTATATTTTTTGTGCCATTCCGTTAAAGTTTGTAGAAAATACGGCAAAAATACATTTTTATCCATTTTCGAAACTGACTTAAAACCATAAATAATAGGGAGAAATAATAGATAAAAAAAGTTTCGCATTTCCTCAAGCTTTCCAACGCCATATCATTTGCTGCATTCGGACAAACGATTAAAAAAATAGCTCGAAAATACAAATTCGCTAGAACTTGTATTGTTTGCTAAATTTCTTTTAAACCATTCAAAATTAGAAAAAACTTTCAACATGAAAAAGTAGCGCATTTTCATAAGCTTTCCAACGCCATATCATTTGCTTCAATTGGACTAGCCGTTTAGAAATGCCATCGAAAATACAAACTCAGCTGTACGGTTTGCAAAATTTTATGATTTTCCATATTACTCTTCAATCATAAGGAATTAGAGAAAAATTTAAACATGTGGAAGGAGTGTTTTTGCAGCAGCTTTCCAATTCCATATTATTTGCATCATTCCGATAAACAGTTTAGAAATGCGATCGAAAATACAATTCACGTTTTTTGTATGAAGAAAAAACGGTTTCCAAAACTGCTCTTAAACCACTTACATTTTACCAAAATTTTAAGTTGGGTCATGATACTGGTGTCCATAACTTTCCAACAGTATATCGCAAGCCCCATTTGGGCAATGTTGATAGAAGTCCAACCTAGCACTAGGGGAAGTTCAGGTCGAACAACTCAGGCAGTAAAATTGCAAAAAACGCAATTTCATCACGACCCAAGAGCAAAATCCGACAGCGGGCAAGATTTCTATTTAAAACCAGTATTTAGTTGCTAAAACGTTTCTAGATTACACTAACATCATATAGAACACTACTAACCAGAATAATTCGCGGGGGAAGCCACGGTTGCAAAGATAACCTGAAGGTCAGGTTCGTACAGAGGGAAGTTCAGGCGCGCGTACAAACAAAAATACGTCACAGATGTTCAACGTGAAAACAACATGAAGTTCAACTACTATGCTGAATGAATTTCATATGAAAAACTTTTAAAATCATTGCGAGTATGAAAAAATGATCAACACAGGAAAGTTGCGTGTTTACAGCAGCTTTCCATCGGTATATCACTTGCTCAATTCCGGTGAGTGGATGGAGAGTTAGGAGTAGTGGATAGAGATATACGAGCAAAAAAAAGCACGTGAAAAACAGAGTGAAGTTCAAGTACACGTGCCGAGAAGTTCAGGTTCTTCACGCGGTGCATTTTCGAAGAATCAGTTTCGCGATAAAGGCAGAACGAATGATCTCGCCATTTTTGCAATTACTTGAAAACGGCTAGGAATTAGAGAAAACTATCAACATGAAAAAGTTTCGCATTTCCCGTAGCTTTTCAGAGGTATATTATTTGCCCCATTCCAATAAAGTATGTACAAATTATGCCAAAAATACGTTTTTATTCATTTTCCAAGTTGACTTTAAACTATAAGTAATTAGGAGAAACAATATATACAAAAAAGTTTCGCATTTGCTTAAGCTTTCCAACGCCGTATCATTTGTTGCTTTCGGACGTACGGTTAAAAAAGTATCTCGAAAATACGAAATCAGTGGAACTTGTACCTTTTTTGAATTACTTTTAAACCGTTCCAAATTAGAAAAAACTTTTAACATGAAAAAGTAGCGCATTTTCACAAGCTTTCCAATGCCATATCATTTGCCTCAAATGGATTAGACGTTTATAAATTACATTGAAAATACCAACTCGGCTGTTCGGTTTGCGAAATTTTACAATTTTCAAAATTACTCTTTATCCACAGGGAATTAGAGAAAACTTTCAACAAGTCGAAGGAGCGGTTTTGGAGCAGCTTTACAATGTTATATTATTTACCTCATTCCGATAAATGGTTTAGAAATGCGATAAAAAATATGATTCACCTTTTTTGTATGAAGAAAAAACGGTTTTCAAAACTGCTCTTAAACCGTTTATATTTTGCCTAAAATTTAACTTGGATCATGATATTGGTGTCCATAGCTTTCCAACAGTATATCGCAAGCCCCATTTGGACACTTTTTAGCTGAAGTTCAACCTAGTACTCGGGGAAGGTCAGGCGCGTTATTCGGGAAGTTCATGTTGTGATCAGAATATTATTCTGATCCCGTGATCAGAATAGGACAAATGTTTCCTACAAGCAGTGGTAGTTACCACCACTTGTGTTTTGTATGTTGTATATAGTATCTGTCGAAATCGAGAGTATGTACGTGTAGTATGTAGTATATAACAATAATTAGGTAGTATATATACTAATTTTTAGGTAGTATATACCATGTTTTGAGTATGCTCTTTTTTACATATAAATATCTACGTATTTCATAAATATAACAAAAACTATAAGCCCATATGCAATTTTTTTCATTTAACTTGCTTTGAAATATCTTAGATATAGTATACGAATATATTTAAAATGATAAAGTAGTATATATATACTACCACATGGTAATATATGAGACATATGGGGTAACTACCACCGGGTGGTAGGATGGATTTTCCCTATATATATATATATATATATATATATATATATATATATGTATGTATGTATATATATACACACACACACACACACACTATTTTGATCACGGAATCAGAATAATATTCTGATTATAACATGAACTTCTCGAGGAACGCGCCTGACCTTCCCCAACTACTAGGTTGAACTTCAGCTAAAATGTGTCTAAATGGGGCTTGCGATATACCGTTGTAAAGCTATGGACACCAGTATTATGACCCAAGTTAAATTTTTGGCAAAATGTAAGCGGTTTAAGAGCAGTTTTGAAAACCATTTTTTCTTCATACAAAAAACATGAATCGTATTTTCAATCGCATTTCTAAACCGTTTATCGGAAATAATATGGCGTTGGAAAGCTGCTGCAAAACCGCTCCTTCGACATGTTAAAAGTTTTCTCTAATTCCCTATGAATAAAGAGTAATTTGTAAAATCTTAAAATTTTGCAAACCGAACAGTCGAGTTTGTATTTTCAATGTAATTTCTAAACGGCTAATCCAATTGAGGCAAATGATATGGTGTTGGAAAGCTTGTGAAAATGCGCTACTTTTTCACGTTGAAAGTTTTTCTATTTTTAAACTGTTTAAAAGTAATTTAGAAAACGGTACAAGTTCCACCGAGTTTGTATTTTCAAGCTAATTGTTTAACCGTACATCCGAATGGAACAAATGATATGTCGTTGGAAAGCTTGAGGAAATGCGAAACTTTTATATATATATATATTGTTTCTCTCAATTCCTTACTGTTTTAATTCAACTTTGAAAATGACTAAAAACATATTTTTCCATAATTTCTACAAACTTTATCGGAATGGGGCAAATAATATACCGCTGAAAAGCTACGGAAAATGTGAAACTTTTTCATGTTGATAGTTTTCTCGGTTCCTAGCCGTTTTTAAGTAATTTCAAAAACAGCGAGATCATGCGTTATGCCTTTATCGCGAAACAAATTCTTCGAAAATGCACCGCGTGAAATACTTGAACTTCTCGGCATGTTTACCTGAACTTCTGTGACACCCGGATAATTAGACTACAGTAATCCCAAGCTAATGATGCCACGTCACCTCCATTACTGTGATTAAACTCACGTTGATTCGAACCCGATTCAAATTCAAATTTAAAACATAGGCAAACAACAAAAGTTTCCAAACTTTAAAACTAAAATGTTCGGAGTGAACTAAATAATGCAGCGGTAATTATGGTGGAGAAACCAAACTTTAATAAAGTGTTTAAAGGCTTTAAGATAATTAAAACAGTAGTTAAAACAGTTAAATACATGCCTATTGAATTTTATAAAATATTAAACTATTTTATTTTCGGTGCTGTAATAAAAGGGAACTTAAAATAAAACAGAATAGAAAATACAAAAGAGAAAAACTAAACAGATAAAAAAAAGGGAAAAGAACCCCCTCCCCCCGGGCTCCGGCCCAGCAGGCCATCAACCCCACTGGGCCACCCACCAGGCCCAGTCGGCCACACCTTATCCCCTCACCCCCCCCCTCAAACCCTAACCCGTAACCCCCTCCCCCACTCGCCCCCCCACTACGCTCTCTTCCCC
>NC_041385.1:338232683-338239512 GCF_002162155.2 Triticum dicoccoides
CGCTCGCGCCCACGCCCCCTCTGACCAAGCCCGGCCATGGAGGGTCTCCGCTCCCCCGTACTGCTGCCCGCCCGGCCACCACCGCCTCCATCCCGCGGCTCCTGGCCGCGCCCGCCAGGGCCATCGCCGTCCGGGGCCTCCCCTGCTCCCCGCCTCCTGCCGCTGTCGAGCGATGCCGCCGACGCAGCTGGGCCTCGCGCCCTCGCTGCGGTGGCCTCAGGCACGGGCACCCATTGCCCGAAACCGCCACGCCCGCACCTGGCGCCCAGCGCCCACTAGCGCCCGAAAACCCACTAAGGCCCCTAGGGCCTATGACAGATGGGCCCCACGCCCAAAACATTTTTTTTATTAAAAAAAAGAGAATTAAAAAAATATAATAAATAAATAATTAATAATAAAATTAATTAATTAATTAATTAATTAACTTAACTAATCCTGTTTAGTTTAACTAATTAAGATTAATTAACCTAATAAATAGTTACCCTAATTAACTACTGTTAATTAGCTAAACAATCCCTAACAGGTGGGACCCACCTGTCAGGTTGACCCAGTCAACCTCTATTGACTGCTGACATCATGCTGACATCAGCAATCACTGTTCTGGATAATGTTGCATTAAAATAATGATGCATAGCCTGGCCTTGTTACTACTGTTGTTACCTTTACCTGTAATCCTATATGCTTAGTATAGGATGCTAGTATATTCATCTGTGGCCCTACATTCTTGTCCGTCTGCCGTGCTATACTATCGGGCCGTGATCACTCAGGAGGTGATCACGGGTATATACTATATACTTTATACATGATACATGTGGAGACTAAAGTCGGGTCGGCTGGTGGAGCACCCGCGAGTGGATCTTTGAGGCGGAGCGACAGGGCAGGTTGAGACCGCCTAGGAGAGAGGTGGGCCTGGCCCTGTTCGGCGTTCGCGGATATTTAACACGCTTAACGAGATCTTGGTATTTGATCTGAGTTGGCTACGAGCCTATACGCACTAACCAACTACGTGGGAAAGATATGGGCACTCGGCGTCGTGGTATCAGCCGAAGCACTTCGTGACGTCAGCGACTGAGCGGCGTGCGCCGAATTGGACTGGAACGCCACTAGGCTAGGTCTGCTTTCGGCCGCCCACGCAACGTGCAGGTGTGCTCAGGGCGATGGGCCCAGACCCCTGGGCGCCTAGGTTTAGACCGGCGTGCTGACCTATCTGTTGAGCCTAGGTGGGGCTGCGACGTGTTGATCTTCCGCGGCCGGGCATGACCCAGGAAAGTGTGTCCGTCCAAATGGGATCAAGCGTGTTGGGTAAGTTGGTGCACCCCTGCAGGGAAGTTGATCTATTCGAATAGCCGTGATCTTCGGTAATAGGACGACTTGGAGTTGTACCTTGACCTTATGACAACTAGAACCGGATACTTAATAAAACACACCCTTTCAAGTTCCACAGACAACCCGGTGATCGCTTTTCCACAGGGCGACGAGGGGAGGATCGCCGGGTAGGATTATGCTATGCGATGCGACTGGAGATGCTACTTGGAGATGCTACTTGGAGATGCTACTTGGAGATGCTACTTGGAGATGCTACTTGGAGGACTTCAATCTACTCTCTTCTACATGCTGCAAGACGGAGGCTGCCAGAAGCGTAGTCTTCGACAGGATTAGCTATCCCCCTTTTATTCTGGCATTCTGCAGTTCAGTCCACCGATATGGCCCTTTACACATATACCCATGCATATGTAGTGTAGCTCCTTGCTTGCGAGTACTTTGGATGAGTACTCACGGTTGCTTTTCTCCCTCTTTCCCCCTTTCCCTTCTACCTGGTTGTCGCAACCAGATGCTGGAGCCCTGGAGCCAGACGCCACCGTCGACGATGATTCCTACTACACTGGAGGTACCTACTACTACGTGCAGGCCACTGACGACGACCATGAGTAGTTTAGGAGGATCCCAGGCAGGAGGCCTGCGCCTCTTTCGATCTGTATCCCAGTTTGTGCTAGCCTTCTTAAGGCAAACTTGTTTAACTTATGTCCGTACTCAGATATTGTTGCTTCCGCTGACTCGTCTATGATCAAGCACTTGTATTCGAGCCCTCGAGGCCCCTGGCTTGTATTATGATGCTTGTATGAATTATTTATGTTTTAGAGTTGTGTTGTGATATCTTCCCGTGAGTCCTTGATCTTGATCGTACACATTGCGTGCATGATTAGTGTACGATTGAATCGAGGGCGTCACAAGTTGGTATCAGAGCCGACTGCCTGTAGGAATCCCCCTTCCACACTCCTTGGCCGAAGTCGAGTCTAGACATTGCAAAAACTTTTACTAACTTGGCTGTGTGCCTTACGGGCCCACGTCGCCATCGGGTGGTATTAGGATCTTTTATTCCTCGTCTATACTCTGGGACTCTGATCTCTCTACTATTCGGGTTAAATGAATTTGCTAACTCTAAGATTAGGATCTCGTGATCGCATCCACCCGAAGAGCCCCTTATTGCAGAGGATCGCCTGCTACATCAGAAGATTCCGAAGATACTCTCTGATGTTCTCTCGAGACTTGTGCCCATCACTTTGGCTATTCCTGACCACCGATAAATCCGTATGGATAACTACTTACACTTGCCATTCTTACGATCATCCCCCATTGATCTTGTTATTACAAGATACCCCAAAGTTTTCTCTATTGTTCCGGGAATACTTTGTGCCTACTGCCTAGCAGTTCTTTGCCACATGAATACCCCTTCGAATAAATCCTCGCACTTGTCGAGTATCCACTCATCCCCAGTTGTTCATGTGTTTCACAAAAGTCTTCGAAATAATATTCGATCTTCCGAAAATCCTTTGGGGCCCTTGGCTCTTGAAATTCTTGCTTGCTTGCATTATGGATAATCCCATAAGTCTCGTAGTCATATTGACATTCCTTGTCATTACCATTTTGAGTCTGTTGACTCAATATGTTTGCGAATACACGCAATCATCATTGATCCTTATAAATTACTTTTCCGGCTGAGCTGCCATTCTTTTTACTGGAATTGGTTCTCGACCAATCCAATTGTCTTTGATTGTACCCTACGGCTATTCAACTTATCCACCCCTAATCAGAGCATTGCTTCTGATCCCTTGATTTGGAAATCATAATTCCTTTGCATTTGACAATTGAGTTAGTCAGTTGTTTCTATAATCTGCTTCCTCTAGTTGAGTACCGATGCTCACGTCAGATCCCTTGTGGACCACCAGATCCTTTGTTGGATTTTATCTGACAACGCCCTTCATATTCAATAAACTTGTGAGCCTTTTCTCGGATACATAATGCCTTTGGTAAATTGTATCGTCTGCTTTCTCAACCATGCTCTGCCTTCGAGCTTGAGTTAATTACTTCTAAAAGATTCTGGTATAGGATTCTAAGATGCCCCGATGGGTTGAACCTATGCCTTCCTTAATATGTGTGAACTCGAAAGTTTTCACGAGTCGTACTCTTCTGGTATTTTTCCAGATAAAATTTCAACGCTATAACTTCATCGAAAGCGAGAAGTGAATGAAAGGGTATGCATTGGAGAAGTGGGAGTCGACCTTGAACTTTGTGTTCATGCCCATGGACGCGATGTATATCCTATCATGGAAGCTTCTTGTAACAATAACTATTTCCTTGTAACTAACATATGGTATCTGTGAATTGATCCCTTGCAACCGTGGTTCCGACCATGATTGTTCTTCTTTGATCTCATTTCTCGGACAAGTTAAAACAATTGTCTCCTATGGATCAATACACCAGTCCAACCTTTACTTTGATCTTGTGTCGAGTATTACCCCCCTGGTATCTCGAGATTAGCATGGAACTGCATAACTCCTTATGAGTTCTTCATCAAGTGCTACCTTCCCACTGATTCCAATTTTTCACGGGCTCTGAGTTAATAAACACTCAAAGACACCAATAACGGAACCGAGTCCGCACTACGGTTCAACAACTCTTCAGTAAGCTTCTATAAGTACGAGTTTGTACCCGATCACGCCATTCCTAGCCTGTTTGGCTATATCATTGTCGTGATGATTTTAACTGTGCTACCCGGTCCTTCTTCTCGGAGCACAATTTTCGACAATGAACTAACCTTACGTCGATCCTCATCGTCATACCATTTCGCCTTGAACAACAAGCTTGGTTTCGAGTTGTGTCGTACCCTTGGTTCCAATAACCTTTCACTTCATCATTACTTTGACTTGATGTCGTCGCCGATCGATTACATCTTCATGAACTCTCGCGACAAAGGTGTCGTGATCATCAACATTCTGAGCTCATCCAGGATATCAATTGAATTCATGATGAGAAATACCATCCTTGCCCTCGATGAATTGTATTATCATCGACCACTTTATTGCCTTCCCACCAACACAAGCTTGTTCATGCTTGGTGTTATACCTTGAGTTCCTTGCTATCCAGCAATTGTTCTTCTTTACCTTGGAGTATTACCATCCTTTATGTCAAGAATGTTTTGAGAATTGTTCCACCTCTTGAGAATTCTTGACATAGAAATACTTCTCACCATCACCATTCTTTCTTGGTCCCCGTGTTAATTCCAACAAGTGAAGGGTGTTGTTTGGGTTCTTTCCTTCTAGCAACCCTATTTTTTTGTTAATGGTCGAAAGTTCATTCTTAGGCTATTGATTATTGAATCACCATTCTGATTTTGGTCGTGCAACCCAACCCATATTTCGGGCGCACCTTTCAACCAATGTTAATTGTGTATGTTTACCTCGAGCATACTTCCTTATATCATTTGATCTGACAAATGTTATCTCCTTGTTCACTTAATTGGGGAAATCCATCTTTTGGGAATCTCGATGAATTGCCATTGAGTTCACCAGACACCTCCTTGTCCTCTCCTTGGTTTAATGATGAACTATTGCTTCAGAAACCCGCTCCCATAGTTCATTTCTCGAGGATCTTGCAATGTCATTTCGACGACTTGTGTTGCACCTTTTTCCTCTCAGACCCCCTGAGTCTGAGGTTTCATGACACCAATTGGATATGAATCTCGGTCAGATATGATGGTTGGGACAACTTTCCAAGAGTTATGATGTTGATCCTTTGATGACCCGGTAACATGATGTCATGCCTAGCACCCCCCCCCCCGGCTGGAGGACCTATCATTATAGATTCCTTTTCAGCAAGGTTATCCATTCATCCATGAGGAAATTGTAAGACTTATTCTACAAGTTATTCCTGATGGATCCTTCGTGTTTCCAAAGTCTGATCTTCACCCGATGACCATGTCAATGCTATCTCGAAGCATGTCTATGGTACTCCGATTTTCAACAAGACCATTTGAAGCCCAATGCTAAATGTTTCTTGCTCAATTACCCAAACACCGTTGTATGGGCAATGTCATGAAAATTCTCTCCCCTACCTAAAGAGTTTTCTACATTATATCCTGACATGGATATCAGGCTCTGCTTGTCCTTGGGAAGGATATACCCTTGAAATATGTGTTTAAACATAATTTCCTTTCCATTGTTCTGTTTAATCTGATGATCATATTTTCCTTCCATTGTTGGTTTAACCTTTCTTGTGAACTATATGATCTGAGCAGTAATATTCTCCTGCTTATGTAAACACCTCGTTGTACAATTCTGTCAGTAAGACCCTGTTACTTTTGTTGATGACATTCCGGTAACCACCGATGGACGAGAACTTCGCCTACTGGTCCGCCTCGTTCAACGAGTAGGAAAATGGTTCTCTTCGTCCCTCGCCCTTGGTACCAACATTGTTGCCGACATAACTGACATGCTACTCTCTGACATGCCTTGCTATCGTGATCGTACAAGATGTCAGCCCCCCTTTCTACTTTTAACCCACATGGTGGGCCCATAACCCACAGGTCCCAGGAACGAAACCTGACTCTCCTGTACAACCTGTTGTCAAAGTTATACCTCGTGCTTGACTTTGTATGTAATTCACGGGCCACTTGCCTGTTGATCTATTCTGGTATCGGACACAATACTTATTCCTGTTGCTCAGAACCCCTTTCGCACTCTGCTTCAGGCAATGAACGATTGCCTATCCGCTTGAAACTTCTTATTGCACCGTCTTACTTTGCTCTCGATAGGTGTAATTTGTTCAACTCGAGAGATACTCATATGTTCATTCTTGGGATACCCCCAGATGAATTTCCCTTATAACCTCCTATCATTGTAGAGCTGCCCCTTACCTATTCGTAAGTACGATGGAGTTCCCCGAAGAAAGGACGACAACTTCATCATGATGCTTTGGAATAAAGAATTGAAGACATCAACGAAAGGGATTAACTTCTTCAAGAAGATCCATTAGAATAACCAGAACCCCCCCCTACTCCCCTCTTAAATCTCGGGACGAGATTTCTTGTAGTGGAGGAGAATTGTGACGCCCGGATAATTAGACTACAGTAATCCCAAGCTAATGATGCCACGTCACCTCCATTACTGTGATTAAACTCACGTTGATTCGAACCCGATTCAAATTCAAATTTAAAACATAGGCAAACAACAAAAGTTTCCAAACTTTAAAACTAAAATGTTCGGAGTGAACTAAATAATGCAGCGGTAATTATGGTGGAGAAACCAAACTTTGATAAAGTGTTTAAAGGCTCTAAGATAATTAAAACAGTAGTTAAAACAGTTAAATACATGCCTATTGAATTTTATAAAATATTAAACTATTTTATTTTCGGTTGAGAATTAAGGTGGCAGTAGTATATTTATAAATACAAATTTAGGTGCTAGTGTTTTTATAAAACTGTAATAAAAGGGAACTTAAAATAAAACAGAAAAGAAAATACAAAAGAGAAAAACTAAACAGACAAAAAAAG
>NC_041385.1:338239818-338253967 GCF_002162155.2 Triticum dicoccoides
TCTCCCGATTGGATCGGGAGGTGGGGCAAACCACCGACGCCGCCGCCCTAAGCCCGACGCCGCGCCCCCCCCAGATCCCGTCCTCGCCGGACCAATCCGCCGTCGCCTGGACCTCGCCTCCTCATCCCCCTGCTCGTCGGAGCGTCGTCCCCATCCGCCACCCCGAACCCCGCCGCTCGACGCCGTCATCGGAAGCCACCACGCCGGACCACACCATGCCGCCTCGCCGACCTTCCTCCTCGCCGGCGCCGTCGTCCCCGACTCTTCCTCAACACCCGCTGCCACGTACCCTACAACTACGGTGAGGCCCTCGGCCTCCCCTTCCCCTCGCTCGCACACCGTCCCGCACCGGCGCGCGACCACCGCGACTCTCGTCCGCTGCCATCGACCGTTGCACTCGCCGCATCGTGGATGCGCCCGACCCCACCCTGGAGCCGCCTGCGGCCACCTGCCTCCGCGCGCGTCCACAGTCGAGCTCCCGCACGCCCTGGACCGCGCTTGGCCGCGCCCGACCGTGGCCGACAGCGCGCGCTCGCGCCCACGCCCCCTCTGACCAAGCCCGGCCATGGAGGGTCTCTGCTCCCCCTTGCTGCTGCCCGCCCGGCCACCACCGCCTCCATCCCGCGGCTCCTGGCCGCGCCCGCCAGGGCCGTCGCCGTCCGGGGTCTCCCCTGCTCCCCGCCTCCTGCCGCTGTCGAGCGATGCCGCCGACGCAGCTGGGCCTCGCGCCCTCGCTGTGGTGGCCTCGGGCACGGGCACCCATTGCCCGAAACCGCCACGCCCGCACCTGGCGCCCAGCGCCCACTAGCGCCCGAAAACCCACTAAGGCCCCTGGGGCCTATGACAGATGGGCCCCACGCCCAAAACATTTTTTTTATTAAAAAAAGAGAATTAAAAAATATAATAAATAAATAATTAATAATAAAATTAATTAATTAATTAATTAATTAACTTAACTAATCCTGTTTAGTTTAACTAATTAAGATTAATTAACCTAATAAATAGTTACCCTAATTAACTACTGTTAATTAGCTAAACAATCCCTAACAGGTGGGACCCACCTGTCAGGTTGACCCAGTCAACCTCTATTGATTGCTGACATCATGCTGACATCAGCAATCACTGTTCTGGATATTGTTGCATTAAAATAATTAAATAAATCCTGAAAATTATTTAAATCTTTTAAAATTAATAGAGAATAAATCGTAGCTCAGATGAAAATACTTTCTACATGAAAGTTGCTCGGAACGACGAGACGATTCCGGATACGCAGCCCGTTCGTCCACCACACACCCCTAACATATCAAACACGCAACTTTCCCCCTCCGGTTCATTTGTCCGAAAACACGAAACACCGGGAATACTTTCCCGGATGCTTTCCCCCTTCGTCGGTATCACCTACTACCGCGTTGGAACATGTCTAGCTCTGCTTGTTGTCCTGTTATGCACTTGCTTGCTATGTATTTACTGTTTCTCCCCCCCTCTTCTCTCCGGTAGACCCCGTGACGATGCTGATGCCCCTGTGGTCGACTACATCACCGACGACCCCTCTCTCTTGCCAGAGCAACCAGGCAAGCCCCCCCCTTGATCACCAGATATCGCCTATTCTACTCTATACTGCTTGCATTAGAGTAGTGTCGCATGATACTGCTTTCTGTTATACCTATTCTGATGCATAGCCTGGCCTTGTTACTACTGTTGTTACCTTTACCTGTAATCCTATATGCTTAGTATAGGATGCTAGTATATTCATCTGTGGCCCTACATTCTTGTCTGTCTGCCGTGCTATACTATCGGGCCGTGATCACTCGGGAGGTGATCACGGGTATATACTATATACTTTATACATGATACATGTGGAGACTAAAGTCGGGTCGGCTGGTGGAGCACCCGCGAGTGGATCTTTGAGGCGGAGCGACAGGGCAGGTTGAGACCGCCTAGGAGAGAGGTGGGCCTGGCCCTGTTCGGCGTTCGCGGATATTTAACACGCTTAACGAGATCTTGGTATTTGATCTGAGTTGGCTACGAGCCTATACGTACTAACCAACTACGTGGGAAAGATATGGACACTCGGCGTCGTGGTATCAGCCGAAGCACTTCGTGACGTCAATGACTGAGCGGCACGCGCCGAATTGGACTGGAACGCCACTAGGCTAGGTCTGCTTTCGGCCGCCCACGCAACGTGCAGGTGTGCTCAGGGCGATCGGCCCAGACCCCTGGGCGCCTAGGTTTAGACCGGCGTGCTGACCTCTCTGTTGAGCCTAGGTGGGGCTGCGACGTGTTGATCTTCCGCGGCCGGGCATGACCCAGGAAAGTGTGTCCGGCCAAATGGGATCAAGCGTGTTGGGTAAGTTGGTGCACCCCTGCAGGGAAGTTGATCTATTCTAATAGCCATGATCTTCGGTAACAGGACGACTTGGAGTTGTACCTTGACCTTATGACAACTAGAATTGGATACTTAATAAAACACACCCTTCCAAGTTCCACAGACAACCCGGTGACCGCTTTTCCACAGGGCGACGAGGGGAGGATCGCCGGGTAGGATTATGCTATGCGATGCGACTGGAGATGCTACTTGGAGATGCTACTTGGAGATGCTACTTGGAGGACTTCAATCTACTCTCTTCTACATGCTGCAAGACGGAGGCTGCCAGAAGCGTAGTCTTCGACAGGATTAGCTATCCCCCTTTTATTCTGGCATTCTGCAGTTCAGTCCACCGATATGGCCCTTTACACATATACCCATGCATATGTAGTGTAGCTCCTTGCTTGCGAGTACTTTGGATGAGTACTCACGGTTGCTTTTCTCCCTCTTTTCCCCTTTCCCTTCTACCTGGTTGTCGCAACCAGATGCTGGAGCCCTGGAGCCAGACGCCACCGTCGATGATGATTCCTACTACACTGGAGGTGCCTACTACTACGTGCAGGCCGCTGACGACGACCATGAGTAGTTTAGGAGGATCCCAGGCAGGAGGCCTGCGCCTCTTTCGATCTGTATCCTAGTTTGTGCTAGCCTTCTTAAGGCAAACTTGTTTAACTTATGTCCGTACTCAGATATTGTTGCTTCCGCTGACTCGTCTATGATCGAGCACTTGTATTCGAGCCCTCGAGGCCCCTGGCTTGTATTATGATGCTTGTATGACTTATTTATGTTTTAGAGTTGTGTTGTGATATCTTCCCGTGAGTCCTTGATCTTGATCGTACACATTGCGTGCATGATTAGTGTACGATTGAATCGAGGGCGTCACAACTTCACTCTATTTTTCACATGTTTTTTTGCCCGTAGATCTCCATCCACTGCTTGTAGCTTTCCATCCATTCACCGGAATTGAGCATGTGATATACCAAGGGAAAGCTGTTGTAAACACACAACTTTCCCGTGTTGATCATTTTTTCATACTCGCGACGGTTTTAAAAGTTTTTCATCTGAAATTCAATCAGCGTACTAGTTGAACTTCCTGCTGTTTTCGCGTTGAACTTCTGTGACGTATTTTTGTTTGTAATTTTCTCATCCATTCTTCAGTATTACACAAATGATATTCCTTTTGTACAAACGTCTCTCACAATAATTTTTTTAATTTTCTCCGACCGAGGACTTGAACTTCCACAAATGATATTCCTGCCATTTTGAAGTAAATTATAAAATGACGAGATCAAAATTTCTGCATTCATCGCAAACGGAAATGCACTGCATGAAGTAGTTGTACTTCTGGGGCATGTTTGTTTGAATTTCACTCTGTTTTTGACGTGGTGTTTTTTGCACAGCGTGAAGTAGTTGAACTTCCGGGGCATGTCTGTTTGAACTTCACTCTGTTTCACTTTATTGTATTTTTCTTATATGAAATACACACCGTGTAGTACATGAACTTCCGGTTGTTATCACTTTGAACTTCTCTCTGGTTTGAGAGAATTATTTTAAAACATAAAAAAACATAATTTTTTATGTATTTTGGACATCTAAATACACGGTGAACCTCTCTCACAAGAATTTTTTGAACTTTTCCTCGCCGAGCACTTGAACTTCTAGCCACAATTAATTTTTCGTTTATGAGTTGTTTTTAAAAGTGAAAAAATGGCATTGTATTTTTTATTTTTTGAACAGGTAAATCCTAGTTTTAATAAACTCTGAACTTCTCTGTTATTTCAGTTTGAACTTTGCTTTTTTATTTTTTGAGTAAAGAATTGCATTCGATTCTTATACAGAAAAAATCTTAGTTTTGTAATAAACATTATACAACTTTTCGTTATTTCAAACTGAACTTCTTGGTTTATTCGTTAGTGCTACGTCTTGAGCTTGCATTAGTTTTCCTCGAAGAGGAGAGGGTGATGCAGTAATAGTAGCGTAAGTACTTCCCTCAGTTTTTGAGAACCAAGGTATCAATCCAGTAGGAGGCTCCTCAAAAGTCCCACGCACCTACACAAACAAACTGAGAACTTGCAACCAACGCAATAAAGGGGTTGTCAATCCCTTCACGGCCACTTGCGAAAGTGAGATCTAATAAAGATAGTAAGATAAGATAAATATATTTTTGGTATTTTATAATATAGATGCAAAAAGTAAAGATGCAAATAAAAGTAGATTGGAAGCAAATATGATAAGAGATAGACCCGGGGGCCATAGGTTTCACTAGTGGCTTCTCTCAAGATAGCATAAGTATTACGGTGGGTGAACAAATTACTGTCGAGCAATTGATAGAAAAGCGAATAATTATGAGATTATCTAGGCATGATCATGTATATAGGCAGCACGTCCGCAACAAGTAGACCGACTCCTGCCTGCATCTACTACTATTACTCCACACATCGACCGACTCCTGCCTGCATCTAGAGTATTAAGTTCAGAGGAACAGAGTAACGCATTAAGCAAGATGACATGATGTAGAGGGATAAACTCAAGCAATATGATATAAACCCCATCTTGTTATCCTCGATGGCAACAATACAATACGTGCCTTGCAACCCTTTCTGTCACTAGGTAAGGACACCGCAAGATTGAACCCAAAGCTAAGCACTTCTCCCATGGCAAGAAAGATCAATCAAGTAGGCCAAACCAAACTGATAATTTGTAGAGACTTGCAAAGATAACTCAATCACACATAAAAAAATTCAGAGAAGATTCAAATATTATTCATAGATAAACTTGATCATAAACCCACAATTCATCGGATCTCGACAAACACATCGCAAAAAGAGTTTACATTGAATAGATCTCCACAAGAGAGGGGGAGAACATTGTATTGAGATCCAAAAAGAGAGAAGAAGCCGTCTAGCTAATAACTATGGACCCATAGGCCTGTGGTAAACTACTCACAACTCATCGGAGGGGCAAGGATGTTGATGTAGAAGCCCTTCGTGGTCGATTTCCCCTCCGGCAGAACACCGGCGAAGGCTCCAAGATGGGATCTCGCGGATACATAAGGTTACGGTGGTGGAAATTGTGTTTCATCTGCCCCCTGGATGTTTTCGAGGTACGTAGGCTTATATAGGAGGAAGAAGTACGTCGGTTGCCGCCCGAGGTGCCCACGAGACAGGGGCGCACCCTATAGGGTGGGGCCTCCTATCTTGTGGGAGCCTCGGTTGCTTCTTGACTTGCACTCCAAGTCCTCTGGATCACGTTCGTTCCAAAAATCACGCTCCCGAAGGTTTCATTCTGTTTGGACTCCGTTTGATATTCCTTTTCTTCGAAATACTGAAATAGGAAAAAAACAGCAATATGGGCTGGGCCTCCGGTTAGTAGGTTAGTCCCAAAAATGATATAAATGTGTAAAATAAAGCCCATAATAAACATCCAAAAGGGGTAATATAATAGCATGGAACAATCAAAAGTTATAGATACGTTGGAGACGTATCAGTTAGCAACAAGAGAAATTGAAGTTTTTGTGATAAATATTGAACTGCTCCATTTTTTGAAATTGAACTTCTTGGTTTATTATTTAGTATCGAGGAAAATCTGAGTTTTTCATATACATTGAACTATTGTATTTTCAAAAATTGAACTTCTTGGTTTTTTCAATTTGGACTTCTTGGTGTTATTCTTTTGTAATGGAAAAAAATTCCTAAAACATCATACAACTTCTTGGATATTTTTGAACTGAACTTCTTGGTTTTTCCGTTGGTAACGGGGAAAACTATGAGAAAAATATTTTAAATTTTTTATAGACATCGAACTTCACCATTTTTAAAATTTGAACTTCTTAGTTTTATTTGTTAATAATGGGGAAAATCCTTTTTTGAAGCTTCCGCGGCAGGTCACTTGAACTTCGAGCAACTAAATATTTAGAATTTGCCTTTTTATTCTTTTTTTTCTCGCACGATGTGCACACCATGCAGTACGTGAACTTCAGGCAGTTATCAATTTGAACTGCTCTTTGTTTGGCTTTAGTAACGGAAAAAATCTGAGTTTTTATGGACATTGAACTACTCTAACTTTTTTATTTGAACTTCTTTATGTATCTTTAAAATGTGAAAATTGAAGTTTTGTTATAAACATTGAAATTCCCCGTTATTTCAAATTGAACTTATTGGTTTTATTCTTTAGTAACTAGAAAATCCGTTATAAATATCAAACTCCTGCGCCTTTTCTAATTGAACTTCTTGGTTTTATTCTCTAGTAACGAGAAAACCTGATTTTTCTTGATTTTTATCGGTTTTTCCACCATGAATTACTCAAGTCTACACCGTTGATTTTTCTCCTCTGCACATCCCGTATCTTGAGTCTCAGCTTTTAAATCCCACCCTTGAATTATTAAAAATTTTGTTACATGAAATAAACAAGTTTGTTCTTTTTTGTGCCTAATTTTTTTTATTCTCTGAATTTCTCTCATAGCTCCCTCTGAACTTCTACACATATGTCATGAATGTTCCCTAGTTTTATTAACCTTTTTTGTTTCTTTTTAAATTCTAGGATTAGTGAGTTTTTTGTTGAACTTCATTGGATTTCATTTTTGGACTTGAAGGGGTTGTCATATCAACTAATATTTTTATCATTCCTCTTGAGCATCTTTTTTCTGAACCACTAGTGTTGACGAAAGCACCAAACTTTGGGAACTCCTCATTCTTTTATTTTTGAACTTTTTCAACAGCAATAATACTTGAACTTAATGGACTTTTTTTTGTGAAGCAACCAAATGTGCAGACCACACAGGGAAGAGGACACATTTTATTTCATTGTGGACATTTTGTAAAAACACAGGGAGAGGACACAATCACAAAGAGGAAAATAAAGAATGAAAAAATTATGCATTTTTCTTGTTTTTTGCTCATACATAGAAATTGTGTGTATCCACATTTTTTAATTTTCTATGTTTTTCCTTTGATCTAGATGACAGAAAATAGTCTTTTTCAATTCGGTGTACTGCACACACACCACGCACAACATATCCACATTTTTTGGCTGACATCAACTGAAAAAGGTTTCAGTCTCACAAGCATACCTCTACATGTAACATGTGTACCTTTCAGTTTTTTCCGCATACCTATCCAGTTGTATATGGAGCAAGTGCTAGCACGCGGACATGCTATCAATAGACTACAGGAAAATGAAATCTAAACAGTGATCTATTCCATATGCGTATATCCAAAGCAGAAGAATTTTGCACTAATAGAACAGGGTAGCCGTTTAGTTGTAAGAAAACCATGACGGGCCACAACTTTTCTCATTATATCGTCTCTGAACTTCCAGACTGTTGCTTCGCGAAATTTCCCCGGCCGCATTACTTGCCTCGCCATGTGGTTACTGCTTATCTAGAATGGCCTCGGGTCCGAACTATGAGGGCGGACTTGCATTTCACACATTTGTCAAAAGTATAATACTACAGAAACCAATGCATCGGTCACATATAGAAGTGGCATCAAACTGTATTTTTTTAGAAACCAAATACAAAAACTATTTTTGCAGTAAAGTTCAAATACTTCTGGAGTGAGAGTTCAGTGGACAAAGAGAGAGATCAGGAGCTGATTTTGTTTACTAACTATACATAGTTCAGTACAGTATCCGACATAATCAAATAAAATTCAATAGCAGTACTGCTCCAAGCATTTACACAAACTTGTTGTGAGCAACAAACACCCAAGCGAAGTGAGATAGAGTACAGGAGAAGCATCAACAATAATAAAGAACAGCGGCAGTGGCTAACGAGAGAAAGCAGAGCAGAGATAGCAACAGCAACATGCGTGAGCAAGAACAAGTCGGAAAGAGAAGAAACACCACGGCGGAGAGAGCGGCAACGCAGGGACCAACGACGAGAATGCTACGGAGGAAGGGAGAGCTGATGCTCGCGCGACACGGTGTTCTGCTTGTGCCATGTCACGCCTGCAGATGCTGCTACGACACCTGCAGCGGACTAACAAGTGCAGTTCAGTTATCTGAACCCGCAACTCCCGATTGGGCTTGTTCGAGTGCGTGTGTGGGTTGTGATTGGGATTTGGCCTTGTAAGGGTGGCCCAGTGGGGCGGCTACTTATGTATGACTCTCAGGATGAAAGAGGCAGCGAGTGATTGATCGAGTCTATCTTTCCCCTTCTCCATGCCTCTCACCTACTCTGCTTCTCCTCCCTCACCCCCAAATTCTAGATCGGATCCGCCTGGGCATTACAGTGGTACTCAGAGCCAGCACAAATCCTTCAGAAATTTTTCTCCGATCGGCCACCGTTGCTCGCTAATTCCTCCAGATCGAGTGGTAACATCCACCGAGCTAGGTGCGAGCCGCCCCGGCGAGCTCGCTCGAAATCCTACTCGGGGTTCGCCTCGATCCGGAGCGCGATCACGGAGCCGTCCAAGCCCTCCGCCCAGACACGCCGCGTGCTGGACGCGATGACGGAAACGACGGACAAGCTTCAAACCCTGCTCGAGTCCATCATCCGCCGCCTCGACGACAATCAGAAGACGGCGGACGAGCGCCACCAAGCCCAAGTCACCTACAATGATCAGGTCTCCAACGAGCTCAAGCACCTGGCCAAACAGATAGATCTGACGCAGGCAGATGTGGACGAGGCCCGCAAATCACCTCTGCCGCCTGACCCAAGCACATCCATGAGGGGAACAACGCCGGCCTCGGGATCCGTCAGTCAAGCGCCGCCCCCTCCACCACCAACGACTCGACCACCACCACCTCCACCGCTCTACACAGAGGGCGTCGCGCAGCTTCTGTTCGCCCACCTCGTCAACCATGGTCCCCCGCTCCTGCTCCAACACTCGCCACCCGCGTACGAGCAACACCGCGGGAACAACCACTACACCAAGCCGCCCAAGCACGATTTCCCTCGTTTCGACGGTGATGCGCCGCACATCTGGCTCGAGCGGTGCACCTCCTATTTCGAGTTGTACCGAGTGCCACAGCACAATTGGGTCACAATAGCGGGGCTGTATATGGATGGAATCGCTGCGATGTGGCTACAGGCATATCGCCAGACACACCCTGCTCTGTCTTGGGCAGCATTCAGAACCGCTGTCGAAGCAGAATTTGGCCCAGAAGAGTTCGAGGCACAGATGCATCACCTAGTTCAACTGCGTCAGACTGGCAGCGTTCAGGAATACCGTCAGCAAATCGAAACATCAATGTATCATCTGCTTTCCTTGGATCCAACACTGAGCACCCAATTCTTCATATCGCAGTTCTTGTTGGGACTGAAGGATGAACTGCGGTTGGGCGTTAGGTTACAAGCCCCAACCAGCATCACCAGAGCTGCGGTGTTTGCACGCATTCAAGAGGAAGAGCTGGAAAAACAAAGAGCACCACGCAGCCGCATCGTTCCTGTCGGGCGACCGCCTCCAGCAGCAACAGCAACAACTACACAGGCCCGCGCAGCCGCTCAACCTCGTCCAGGGGGCGATGAGTACGCTCGAGAACGACAACTCAAAGAATTCCGAAGAGCCAACGGTCTCTGTTTCTGCTGTGGGGACAAGTACTCCCGCGAGCATCAGTGCAAGCGCACCGGCCAAATTCTGATGATCGAACTAGGGGATTTTGGAGAGATTCTATCGGACAACACGGTCCATGCGCTACAACTCTTGGAGCCTGTCGCCACGAACCTGAATGTTGTGCAATATCGCATCATGCAATTTCGGGAGAAGAAGCTCCATCTACCATCCGCCTGCGCGCACAAGTGGGAGATCAGCACATGTTGTTGTTAGTGGATTCGGGCAGTTCGCACAGTTTCATCAGCGACTCTTTTGTGCAGCGCGTGTTAGCTGAAACAGCGGCCTTACCACCAGTGTCAGTTCGAGTCGCCAATGGACAGCGACTACACTGCAACAAGATCGTTCGGCAACTTGGATGGCAGGTGCCAGGGCACAAGTTTCACACCAATTTCATAGTCCTGCCATTGGGAGCATACGATGGAGTTCTCGGCATGGATTGGTTAGCATCCCACAGCCCCATGAATTGCCATTGGCAACTGAAGACAATCACATTCCAAACAGGGGAGAAGACAGTACACCTTCAGGGCGTCAGAACCTCAGATCTTCCTCCGATCACAACTTTGGATGCATACGAACTTCATCGCATGGAAGTGGCAAATGACATCTGGACTGCAGCTCTAGTTACAGTTGAGCGGATGGACAAGGCAATCCCAGAACCAATTCCACCAAATATTCAGAAAGTGTTGTCTGAATACCAGGATGTATTCATTGAACCCACCACGTTACCACCTCGTCGTCAGTATGACCACGGCATTCACCTTGAACCAGACACTGTCCCTATCAATACAAAGACATATCGCTACTCCCCTGCTCAGAAGGACGAGATTGAGAAGTAGGTATAAGAAATGCTGAAAACAGGTGTCATTGCACACAACATGAGCCCCTACGCTGCACCAGTTCTGCTGGTAAAGAAAAAAGACGGGAGCTGGAGATTTTGCGTGGATTTCAGACGACTGAATACTGCAACGGTCAAAAACAAATTTCCTCTGCCAGTCGTGGATGAGCTGTTGGACGAACTGGCAGGTGCCACACATTTCTCCAAGATCGATCTACGAGCGGGATATCATCAGATCCGTATGCGCGAGGAGGATGAAGAGAAGACCGCCTTCAAAACTCACCATGGGCACTACCACTTCAGAGTGATGCCTTTTGGCCTGTGCAATGCCCCGGCAACTTTTCAGTGCCTCATGAACACGGTCTTTGGGCGCTATGTTCATAAGTTTATCATCATATTCCTCGATGATATTCTCGTCTTCAGCACTGACTTGCAGGAACATGAGGAGCACCTGCGACTCACGTTGCAATTGCTTCGCGAGCACCAGCTTTTCGCCAAGGAATCCAAATGCTCGTTTGCGCAAACTAGCATCGAGTACTTGGGACACGTGATCTCCAAGGACGGGGTCGCAACCGACGCAACCAAGACCAGCGCCATGCAGGCCTGGCCCGTGCCCACGACGGCCACCGAGCTCCGCGGCTTCCTCGGCCTGACGGGATACTACCGCAAGTTCGTCCCCCACTACGGCATTATCGCGAAGCCGCTAACCCAGCTCCTGACGAAGAAAGGGTTCACCTGGAACGACAAGGCATAGCAAGCGTTCGAGCTACTGTAGTAGGCCATGGTGAGCACGCACGTGCTGGCACTCCCCGACTTCGCCAAGCCGTTCGCGATCGAGACCGATGCGTGCGACACCGGCGTGGGGGCGGTGCTCACACAGAACAGCCACCCCGTCACATACCTCAGCAAGGTGTTGGGCGTTAAGAACCAAAAGCTATCCACTTACGGAAAGGAGTTCTTGGCAGTGATGATGTCGATCGACAAGTGGCGGCCATACTTGCAGCGCGTACCGTTCGAGATCGTTACCGACCACAAGAGCTTGTGTGCACTTACAGATCAGCAGCTGGCTACGGACCTCCAGCGGAAAGCCATGTCGAAGCTGGTGGGTCTGCAGTTCTCCTTCCGCTACAAGAAAGGCATCGACAATGGCGCAGCGGACGCGCTGTCCCGCGTCGGCCATCTTCTCATGCTCGATGCTGTCTCCTTGTGCCAGCCCCAATGGCTCCAGGAGGTGGCGAACTCCTACGAAACTGATCCTGACGCACAAGAGCTACTGACAAAGCTCGCGGTCACCACCACCGACGACCAAGGGCGCGCATTGCAGGTCGGCGTCATCAGGCAACGTGGCCGGCTCTAGATTGGCGCGAACTCCGCGTTGCAGACCAAACTCATCGCCGCGCTCCATCACAGTGCTGTGGGGGGTCACTCCGGCGCCACGGCCACCTACCACCGCGTCCACAAGCTGTTCGCCTGGACCGGGCTGAAGCGTGCCATGGAAGATTTTGTCCGGCACTGTGCCGTGTGCCAGCACGCCAAGCACGAGCACACGCACCCTGCTGGCAAGCTCCAGCCCCTTTGCAATTCCCACGGAACCATGGCAGGAGCTGACCATGGATTTCGTGGAGGGGCTGCCGAAGTCTGAAGGCGCCGACGCAATCATGGTCGTCGTCGATCGGCTGACCAAGTACGCGCACTTCGTGCCGCTTCGTCATCCCTTCACCACCGTTCAGGTCACGCGCGCCTTCTGGGAGCACATCATCAAGCTCCACGGAGTCCCACATTCGATCGTCTCCGACCGCGACAAGATCTTCACAAGCACGATGTGGCACGAATTGCTCGCCGCCGCGGGAACCAAGCTACTCTACTCAATCGCGTACCACCCCCAGACGGACGGCCAAACTGAGCGCGTCAATCAATGCCTGGAGATGTACCTGCGGTGTGTAGTCCACGACACGCCGCGGCAATGCCGCAAGTGGCTACCGGCGGCAGAGTTCTGGTACAATTCAGCGCATCACGCCTCCCTGAATTGCTCTCCTTTCAAGGAACTGTATCGAAGAGAGCCCAATTTGGGGGGATTACCTCACCTGAGCACCGCGCTCCCCGGCGACGCGGCGTCCGACGATCTGGACTAGGCTGCTCACACTGACCTGCTGCGTGCCCAGCTGGCGCGTGCCCAAGCTCGTTTCAAGAAACAAGCAGATCGACACCGGGCGGAACGAGCCTTCGACGTTGGCGACCAGGTCCTTCTCAAGCTGCAGCCGTATGCACAGTCCTCCATCGCCAATCGCCCATGCAAGAAACTCGCCTACAAGTTCTTCGGTCCATTCTTAGTGACAGAACGCATCGGCACGCTGGCATATCGACTGCAACTTCCCACAAACAGCAGTATCCATCCGGTATTCCACGTCTCTCAATTGAAGCCATTTACTCCTGACTATACTCCGGTGTTCTCTGATCTGCCAAGAGTACTAGACCTCGTCGGAGAGCAAACAGAACCAGTGGCAATCCTACAGCGGCGTATGATGAAGAAAGGAGATGCCCCAGTGGTGCAGCTGCAAGTTCAGTGGGCAAACATGCCATCGTCGGCTACAACCTGGGAAGACCATGACGTCCTTCGTCATCGGTACCCATCCGCAAGCATCTGGGAAGAGTCTGCATCGCAAGAGGGAAGCAATGTCACGCCTGCAGATGCTGCTACGGCACCTGCAGCGGACTAACAAGTGCACTTCAGTTATCTGAACCTGCAACTCCTGGTTGTGCTTGTTCGAGTGCGTGTGTGGGTTGTGATTGGGCTTTGGCCTTGTAAGGGTGGCCCAGTGGGGCGGCTACTTATGTACGACTCTCAGGACGAAAGAGGCAGCGAGTGATTGATCGAGTCTATCTTTCCCCTTCTCCACGCCTCTCACCTACTCTGCTTCTCCTTCCTCACCCCCAAATTCTAGATCGGATCCGCATGGGCATTACATGCCAGCGAGGGGTGAGATGGGGACGACGAGCAGGTTGACCACCCAGGAGGACGGCAGCCTACAGGGAGCAGCACCGCGAGCTCCCTCCCTTGCCGATGAAGCGAGCAGATGTGGCGACGCTCGAGCGCATCGGCGACGGGCCACGGGATGCATTGTGCAGCGGTGTTCAGCGGGGCAGCGAGGGGCTCAAGGGTGGACGGGGTGGCGGCTCTACCCTCGACTTCATCCCTCCCTAGGTGTCACCGGCACGGAGCCTCGCGACCCCTGCCGTCGGTCGGATGTGGTCACCGGTGCAGGCCCGGAAGGGCAACAGCAGCATGGAGGAAGAGGGGATACAGGAAGCGATGGTGTGGCCCTTCTGGTGGCAGAAGGCCGGATCCAGGCGTGGCGACGGTGGAGCCCCGTCAGAAGGAGTCGGAGTGGTGGCGGG
>NC_041385.1:338254293-338330371 GCF_002162155.2 Triticum dicoccoides
GGAATCGGGGAGAGTGGGGAGAGGTGGGGAACGTGAAGTTTTGGGGGAAGGTTTTTCTTTTGTTTGCGCTTTTGTTTCGCTGCGGATCTGGAAGTTCAGTAATGCCTCGCGCGCTCTGTATATAGGTCGGCTGTGATCCAAATAACTATTCTAATCCCAGAATTAGAATAGTGTTGTCCTATATTATATATAGGAAAATGGGTTGGTACTCCTAAAGTATATACTCCCACGCACCTGGTGCTCGTTTGTTCCCCATGCTATCTAATTAGCTTTTATTTCGATAAAAAAACTCTACCTGATTCTGACAAATAAACCGTCTTCCGCCCCCCCAACCCCCCCCGCCCCCGCGTCGTCTCCACCGAGGCGACTCGGGGGAAACCCTAAATCGTCGCCGCCGCACCCCTCCTCCTCCCCTCCCCTTCCCCTCCTCCGCCGCCAGAGGTGTGCGCCGGCGTGCGCTCGACACCGATGAAGGTGGCGGCGGGGGATCTGGCGGCTCCACCTAGCGTAGAGGGCTCGGCAGCCGGGGCGGCGGCCCCGGGCGGAGAGCATCGGGTGGCCCGGGCGGCGGGTCACTCCGGCCGGAGCTGGTGAGGGCCTCCCTCGGTCTCGCAGGGGACGAGGAGGCGCCGGTCCATGGTCGCTGGTGTGCGGCCTCCCCTGCGCGGTTGCCGTCGCCAGATGCATCTCATCCTCTCCGCCCCCAATCTGCTCCTTCCATCGCCGGATCCGGGTCCTCCCGGGCGTCGGCAGCGCGGGTCTCGTCGAGTGGGGTTGGTTCCGGGGGAAACCCCTGGCCGGCGCAACCACATAGCAGGCGACGCCCTGGGCGCCGTACCCCTCCCTGGAGGCTGTGGTGTGGATCCTTCTCCCCCTCCTTCCGTTCCCTGCTAGGTGAAAGCCTAGGTCCCCTGATTCGGGCGGCGACGACACACCCGTGTCGTGTTTCCTTCTTGGAGGCGCAGTCCGGGGATCGCAGGGGCGGCGAGAGAGTCGGGTTGTGGGTGTGATGGTGGCGGGTGGCAGCTTGGCTCGGCGCTTCACTGCCTTTTCTTCGGTGGCTCATCGCTGTTGGCCTTGTTGCTGTGACTGTGGCCGACAGCTCTAGCCCTTCGGTGTGGCCTAACCACGGACGATGACGGTGCTCGGAATGGTGTGCTCTGAGCTAGCAGGTCTGCTCCTAGTTCTTTCTTCATGCGCAGCTTGGACGTCTTCCTCTGGGTTCTAGGATGAACCGAGCTGCCGCCTGCCGGTGCGGCATCCTTCGAGCCAGGATGAGAGGACAGGGGCCCTTTGCTGTGGCAGTTCCAGAGGAGTGTCAGTGCTGTCTTCGAGTTTGGATACGATCACGAAGCTTGCGCGGTGGTGCATCCTCTCAAGTCCGTAGCCTGTCCGGTTGGTGTATGTCGTTCTGTAGGGTGTTGGCGGCAGCATGGCGTGTTCTTGCTATCGATGCTGCCTTTGAGTCTGTTTCGCTTTGCTCCTTGTATCAGCCGCTTGTTTCTCTTCTTGCTTTCCTTGTAAGTTGGTGCTCTTGTAATCCTGGCCGGTTGATGGCTTTGTTAATTCAAAGCCGGGCTTTTTTTGATCCTTCGTTCTAAAAAATACTTTACTGAAAAGACTCAACTGAATCTATGGTAATTGCTCTTGCCTTCCTGGAATTTTTATGTGTCGCTAAACCATCTTATCCATCTCTCCTCCCGTCTCATTGGCATCCTGCGGCGGCGGCTCTCGCACGGGTGGGGGACGATGTTGGCCTCCAAGAGAAGCTCTCTCAGCAGCGGCCGCTCGCATGAGGGCATGGCATCGGACCAGCTTCCATGAGGAGAAGCTCACTCGACGCGATCTCCATGAAGCAGGCAGCGGCGTCGGCGCACTGTTCTAGTTTGGCGAGAAAAATGACTCCGACCATCTGATGATGCAAGCGTGGCGGCATATGGAAGATAGCCGGCGGCCGGCGGTGGTGCAACCACATGATTCGTGAGTTCATCCAGGTTTCGAAATTGAGTTTCTTTTCTTCTTTGCAGATCTAGATGGCAGTGGATAAGAATTATGTGCTCTGCTCTACTATGAAGCAAATTATTGGGAAAAGAAGATGAAGTCAAATTTACACGTCTCAGGGATTTCAAAGCTACACCTCAACAACTCTCATCTCAAGTTTTATTTTATTTTAGTGAAGCCACCCCAAGAAAGCAATCACGGGCAACGGAAAGTATTTGGGTCTGTATTTTATTAACCCAAACGTGTATAGATTCCCTTGCTTGTATGTAAAGAGGTGTGATGACCACCCGCAGAAAAAAAGAGGTGTGATGACAATCGAATACTACTGACCTGATGGTTTTTATATACTACTTGTTTCAAGCAATCTATAAAATATACTCCTTCATTGTGAGCATACTCGTTCTCAACGAAGAAACAAGTTGTACTTCTGTGTGCCTTCATGCAAAAATGAGGTATACACTTCCTACAAGATAATGTAATCTATGCATGATAAAAAAATATAAATGTCCTCACACGTGATATGGTATATACTTCATATACTCATTCATAGGAAAGTAGTATATATCATCAGCAGTACGTGGTATATACTCACCCCCCAAAAAAATACTAGGAGTGGTTTATAACCTCTTAGCAAAATGAAGTATATAGCTAGAAAAAAGTAAAATAAAAAAATTAAAATGCGGTAAGTCTTACAAGTAGTATATACTCCCAGTCTAAACTCAATAGGTAGTATATGCACCATTTAATCTTTCTGCCCTGGGCCATACCGGAAGGAAAGGCAGTACATGGATGAATATACCACATTTGCAATGGATACACTCATATCACGGATGAACATACTCTATATTTTTGTTTAAATAGAAAGAACACACTATATTTTTATTATGGAAATACAAATATACTCATGCTACATAGCAGTATCCTCCAATTCTAATAGATAACTTCACTGGAAGGAACATACGCATACTGATGGACACATGTACCAGTACATTTCACATTCATGTTCACGTTTGGATGTGTATAGTGGCATGTACTGCCATGCAAAAAAAAAGTAGCATATACTACTTCGCATGGAGAAAAACTTAGAAAAGGTGTCCATACTAGTTCAAAACTGGCCAGTAACAGATACTCCCTCCGTTCCGAATTAGTTGTCTAGATACATCCATATCTAGACAAATCTAAGACAAGTAATTCAGAACGGAGGGAGTACTTCCTAGATCGATGGGATAAGTGTAAAAACGCAGCAGATTACCTTTTCTAATTACGCGGTTGGTTATGTGCTGCGGGGTATGCACCTTTCCTGTTTTTTTTTTCATATCATTAGGCACGGGAGTATATACTCTTGAGAGTACAAAAGAGGAGTCCTATATAGAACAGGGTTATTTTGTTACTAGTAACAAAATATTATTATGTTACTCTTCGCCTCTTATAGGGCCCGATGGCCGATCAAAAAAGTCCCCACCCCGGTTAACCCCACCTCCCACCCCCGATCCCCACTCCCACATCCCGCATCCACAACCGCCAGGGCCCTCGCCGCCGGCGCGCATCCCACCACCACCATCTCCCACGGGCGTGCCAAGGTCCCTGCCGCAGGCGTGCGCGCCACCGCCACCACCTCCTACAGGAGCCATGGTCCCTACCGCCGGTGCGCGCGCCACCGGTACCACCTCCCGCAGGCGCCATGGTCCCTGCCGTCGGCGCCACGCCATCGCCACCACCTCCCACAGCTGCCGCGGCCCCCATCACTGGTGCGCCCCATGCCGTCGGCGCCACGCCATCGCCACCACCTCCCACAGCTGCCGCGGCCCCCATCGCTGGTGCGCCCCCCGCCATCTCCACCTCCCACAACCTCCATGGCCCCGTCACCGGGGCGCGCCCTGCCACAACCACCGCCGTTGGACGCCGTCGCCATGCCCCCCGCACGCCAGCGCCTCCGAGACCTCGTCCGACATGACCCTTGCATCCCTGAACTACCAAGCGCCGCCCAGCGCCCGGCTTCTTCCCCTGACCACCGCCGGCCTCCTGCCCCGGGAAAACCCCTTCTCTTCCTTCCGGGCGCAACGGCGATCTCCTTTTCAGTTCAAAATGAGCTCTAGCCGCTGTCCAAGTCGATTCCCATTCGTGGGACAAGTCCGACTACCTGTGGTACACGATCTAGAGATTGACGTACAGGCCGATTGACTGACCATCTCTGTCTCCGTGAAACCATTTGTTGATATTTTCTAATCTCTTACCTTTATCCTGAATATGCAGCGGCGCGAGCAATTCCTCAAGTCCGGCCAGTGGCTGCAGCTCACCATCAACTCCGTCGGGCACTCGTTGTAGGTGTTCGTCAACGGCCAATTCTTCGGTATTGTCTGAAACTCTCAATCTTTTGTCTTAACTGCATCCTGCTGAATGTTATCCTACCACTTACTGATGAGCATTAGAATCCTTTTGTCCATGTCCATCTTATCATCGTGGTGGTGGTTGAGTACATCTCTGTAAGTTTTGTATGTTCACAGACCGGAAACCAGTAAGTTTAGACAAAATTTAAATTGTCAAAACATGAGTTTTTGTACAGTTTAGAACATTGGACTGTGGCTACCCATTTAAGTAATCACAAGAACATCATGGATGACAACAGGCCTACAACAGCTATGATTTTAGTCAAAGTGTTTAAGAAACGTGCAGTACTAGTCTGTATCCTTCACTCTTTGTCAGGGGGAGGTGACTAAAGCTCCAGATTGTAATTTTGACTAGACTATCCGGATTTCATTTAGTGTTTAAAATTAAATACTTTCTTATCTAGTCATAATAGTACTGATGAATATCAAGTTGGTGTTGTGCTCGGCCATAGGCCTGCCTTTTGTCCCTCCCTTTGGTTCGAGGAGCAGCAACTGCTGTCCTGCAGTGCCGCCATCTGTAGACAGGCGAGATGGCCGTAATCCCCTTGTGGTAATTATGCAGGTGCGGAACCTCCCTAGCGCAACGGCAGCCTCCTCCATCAAAGTTGAGCACTGGGCGTCGTCCGAGTAGAGCTCCAGTTTCTGTAAGTTTAGATATATCACCTGAATAAGCTCCAACCTCTCGCATCTCGCACTGCCCCCATGTTGCCGGAGCACCCTGTCCGTTCACAGCCACCACTCCAGGTCGTTCAACGCCACCACCTGAAGCGTTTCACCGTAGCAGACCTAATGTTGCCGCCACCGCTCGACGCCGCGTCCTCTGCCGGCTACCATAAGCGCCGCCTGATACGTCCATTTTGCATCATGCTTTTGTATCATTATTTATTGCATTATGGACTGCTATTACACATTATACCTCAATACTTATGACTATTCTCTCTTATTTTATAAGGTACCATGAAGAGGGGGAATACCGACAGCTGGAATTCTGGCTGGAAAAGGAGCAAACATTGGAAACCTATTCTGCACTGCTTCAAAAATCCTAAAACTCCACGAAACGTGTTTTTGGAATTTATAAGAATTATTGAGCGAAAGAAATACACCAGGGGGCCCACACCCTGTTCAGGAGAGTGGAGGGCGCCCCCCCTACCGGGCGTCCCCTATCTCCTGGGTCCCCTGGTGGGCCTCCGGTGTCCATCTTCTGCTATATGAGAGCTTTTACCCTGGAAAATTCGTGGGCAAGCTTACGGGACGAAACTCCGCCGCCACGAGGCGGAACCTTGGCGGAATCAATCTAGGGCTCCGGCGGAGCTGTTCTGCCAGGGACACTTCCCTTCGGGAGGGGGAAATCATCACCAACGTCATCATCAACGATCCTCTCATCGGGAGGGGGTCAATCTCCATCAATACCTTCACCAGCACCATCTCCTCTCAAAACCCTAGTTCATCTTTTGTATCCAATCTTGTATCAAAACCACAAATTGGTACCTGTGGGTTGCTAGAAGTGTTGATTACTCCTTGTAGTTGATGCTAATTGGTTTATTTGGTGGAAGATCATATGTTTAGATCCTTTATGCATATTATTACTCCTCTGATTATGAACATGAATATGCTTTGTGAGTAGTTATGTTTGTTCCTGAGGACATGGGTGAATTCTTGTTATTAGTAGTCATGTGAATTTGGTATTTGTTCGATATTTTGATGAGATATATGTTGTCTTTTTCTCTAGTGGTGTTATGTGAACGTCGACTACATGACACTTCACCATTATTTGGGCCTAGAGGAAGGCATGGGGAATTAATAAGTAGATGATGGGTTGTTAGAGTGACAGAAGTTTAAACCCTAGTTTATGCGTTGCTTTGTTAGGGGCTGATATGGATCCATATGTTTAATGATGTGGTTAGGTTTACCTTAATACTTCTTTTGTAGTTGCGGACGCTTGCAATAGTGGTTAATCATAAGTGGGGTGCTTGTCCAAGTAAGGGCAGTACCCAAGCACCGGTCCACCCACATATCAAATTATCAAAGTACCGAACGTGAATCATATGAACGTGATGAAAACTAGCTTGACGATAATTTCCATGTGTCCTCGGGAGCTCCTTTCTCATTATTAGAAATTGTCCAGGCTTATCTTTTGCTACATAAAGGATTGGGCCACCTTGCTGCACTTTATTTACTTTATTTATTTGTTAGTCGTTACTATTTATCTTATCACAAAACTATCTATTACCTATTATTTCAGTGCTTGCAGAGAAAACCTTACCGAAAACGGCTTATCATTTCCTTTTGCTTTTCGTTGGGTTCGACATTCTTACTTATCGAAAGGACTACGATAGATCCCCTACACTTGTGGGTCATCAAGTCTCTTTTCTGGCGATGTTGCCAGGGGGTGTAGAGCTTTTGGTGAGTGGAACTTGGTAAGGAAACATTTATATAGTGTGCTGAAATTTTCTGTTACTTGTCATTATGGAAACTAATCCTTTGAGGGGCTTGTTCGGGGTATCTTCACCCAACCAGAAGAGCAAAGAGTTGCTCCTCAACCTACTGAACTTTATGAAAATATTTACTTTGAGATTCGTTCGAGTATGATAGAGAAACTGCTAGCTAATCCATTTGCAGGAGATGGAACATTGCATCCTGATTTACACCTTATCTTTGTGGATGAAGTTTGTGGATTATTTAAGCTTGCAGGTATTCCCGATGATGTTGTCAAAAGGAAGGTCTTCCCTTTATCTTTGAAGGGATATGCATGGACATGGTATAGGCTATGTGATGATACGAGATCTTGGAAATATAAGCGATTGAAGTTGGAATTTCACGAGAAGTTCTATCCTATGCATCTTGTTCATCGTGATCGTAATTACATATATAATTTCTGGCCTCGCGAAGGAGAAAGCATCGCTCAAGCTTGGGGGAGGCTTAAGTCAATGTTATATTCATGCCCCAATCACGAGGTCTCCCGGAAAATGATTATTCAAAACATTTATGCTCGGCTTTCTCTTGATAATTGCAACCTGCTCGATACTTCCTGTGCTGGTTCTTATATGCTAAAGACTATTGACTTCAAATGGGACTTATTGGAAAGAATTAAACGCAACTCTGAAGATGGGGGTTCTGACGATGGTAACGAGTCAGGTATGACACCTAAGTTCGATTGTGTTAAATCTTTTATGGATATTGATACTTTTCGTGGATTTAGCGCTAAGTATGGACTTGACTCTGAGATAGTAGCTTCTTTCTGTGAATCTTTTGCTACTCACGTTGATCTCCCTAAAGAGAAGTGGTTTAAATATAATCCTCCTGTTGAAGTGAAAGTAGTTGCACCTATTACAGTTGAAGAAAAGACTATCACCTATAGTGATCCTATTGTTCCTACTACTTATGTTGAGAAACCTCCTTTTCCTGTTAGGATAAAAGATCATGCTAAAGCTTCGACTGTTGGTCGTAAGAGTAATACTACGACTTATACACCTCCTGAGCAAATTAATGTTGAACCTAGTATTGCTATGGTTAAAGATCTCTTGGATGATGATTTAGATGTGCATGTTATTTATTTCTGTGGTGAGACTGCTAATATTGCTAGACTAGATACTAAGATACATAGACCTGTCGTAGACATGCCTGTTATTTATGTTAAAATAGGAGATCATTGTTATCATGGCTTATGTGATATGGGTGCTGGTGCTAGTGCAATATCTTATACCTTATATCAAGAAATTATGCATGACATTGCACCCATTGAATTAGAAGACATTGATGTTACTATTAAGCTTGCTAATAGGGATACCATTAAATCCTTTGGGATTGTTAAAGATGTTGAAGTTTTGTGTGGGAAGGTTAAATACCCTGCTGATTTTCTTGTTCTTGGTTCCCCACAAGATGATTTTTGTCCCATTATTTTTGGTAGACCCTTCTTGAATACAGCTAGTGCTAAGATTGATTGTGAAAAAGATATTGTCACAGTTAGCATAGATGGTATGTCTCATGAGTTTAATTTTACTAAGTTTCGTAGACAACCTCGTGATAGGAAACCACCTATTAAGGATGAGATTATTGGTCTTGCTTCCATTGTTGTTCCTCCTACTGATCCGTTAGAACAATATTTGCTAGACCATGAAAACAATATATTTATGAAGGAAAGAAGGGAAATAGATGAAGTGTTCCTTAAACAGGAACCTATCCTGAAACATAACCTTCCCGTTGAAATTCTTGGGGATCCCCCTCCACCCAAGGGTGATCCCGTGTTTGAACTCAAACCATTACCTGATAATCTTAAGTATGTTTATCTTGATGAAAAGGAAATATATCCTGTTATTATTAGTGCTAACCTTTCAGAGCAAGAAGAAGAAAGATTATTGAAAACCCTGAAGAAGCACCGAGCTGCTATTGGATATACTCTAGATGATCTCAAGGGAATTAGTCCCACATTATGCCAACATAAAATTACAGTGGAAAAAGATGCCAAACCAGTTAGAGATCCTCAACGACGATTAAATCCCAAGATGAAAGAAGTGGTAAGAAAGGAGATACTAAAGCTTCTTGAGGCAGGTATTATTTATCCCGTTGCTGATAATGAATGGGTAAGCCCTGTCCATTGTGTTCCTAAAAAGGGAGGTATTACCGTTGTTCCTAATGATAAAGATGAATTGATCCCTCAAAGAATTATTACAGGTTATAGGATGGTAATTGATTTCCGTAAGTTAAATAAAGCTACTAAGAAAGATCATTACCCTTTACCTTTTATTGATCAAATGCTAGAAAGACTATCCAAACACACACATTTTTGCTTTCTAGATGGTTATTCTGGTTTCTCTCAAATACCCGTGTCAGCGAAGGATCAATCTAAAACTACTTTTACTTGCCCTTTTGGTACTTTTGATTATAGACGTATGCCTTTTGGTTTATGTAATGCACCTGCTACCTTTCAAAGATGCATGGTGGCTATATTTTCTGATTTTTGTGAAAAGATTTGTGAGGTATTCATGAATGACTTTTCTGTTTATGGATCCTCTTTTGATGATTGTTTGAGCAACCTTGATCGAGTTTTGTAGAGATGCGAAGACACTAGTCTCATCCTGAATTGGAAAAAGTGTCACTTTATGGTTAATGAAGGCATTGTCTTGGGGCATAAGATTTCCGAGAGAGGTATTGAAGTTAACAAAGCCAAAGTTGATGCTATTGAAAAGATGCCATGTCCCAAGGACATAAAAGGTATAAGAAGTTTTCTTGGTCATGCCGGTTTTTATAGGAGGTTCATTAAGGACTTCTCTAAAATCTCTAGGCCTCTGACTAAAGATATTCCTTTTGCCTTTGATGATGATTGTGTAGAAGCATTTGAAATACTGAAGAAAGCTTTGATCACTGCACCTATTGTTCAGCCACCTGATTGGAATTTACCTTTTGAAATTATGTGTGATGCTAGCGATTATGCTGTAGGTGCTGTTCTAGGGCAAAGAGTCGATAAGAAATTGAATGTTATCCAATATGCTAGTAAGACTCTTGATACTGCCCAGAGAAATTATGCTACTACTGAAAAAGGATTCTTAGCAGTTGTGTCTGCATGTGATAAGTTTAGACCTTATATTGTTGATTCCAAAGTTACTATTCACACTGATCATGCTGCTATTAAATATCTTATGAAAAAGAAAGATGCTAAGCCTAGACTCATTAGATGGGTTCTCTTGCTCCAAAAATTTGATTTGCATATTATAGATAGAAAGGGAGCTGAGAACCCCGTTGCAGACAACTTGTATAGGTTAGAGAATGTTCTTGATAACCCACTGCCTATTCATGATAGCTTTCCTGATGAAGAATTAGCGGTCGTTAATGCTTCTCGTGCTGCTCCTTGCTATGCTGATTATGCTAATTACATTGTTGCTAAATTTATACCGCCTAGCTTCACGTACCAGCAAAAGAAAAAGTTCTTTTATGATTTAAGACATTACTTCTGGGATGACCCACACCTTTATAAAGAAGGAGTAGATGGTGTTATTAGACGTTGTGTGCCTGAGCATGAACAGGAACAGATCCTATGCAAGTGTAACTCTGAATCCTATGGAGGACACTGAGGGAGTCCTGGATTAGGGGTATCCAGATGTTGGGGAACGTAGCAGAAATTCAAAATTTTCCTACATGTCACCAAGATTTATCTATGGAGAAACCAGCAACGAGGGGAAGGAGAGTGCATCTACATACCCTTGTAGATCGCTAAGCGGAAGCGTTCAAGAGAACGGGGTTGAAGGAGTTGTACTCGTCATGATTCAAATCACCGGAGATCCTAGTGCCGAACGGACGGCACCTCCGCGTTCAACACACGTACAGCCCGGTGACGTCTCCCACGCCTTGATCCAGCAAGGAGAGAGGGAGAGGTTGAGAAAGACTCCATCCAACAGCAGCACAACGGCGTGGTGGTGATGGAAGAGCGTGGCAATCCCGCAGGGCTTCGCCTAAGCACCATGGGAGAGGAGGAGGAAGAGAGGGAGGGCTGCACCATCAGGCAGAGATCAAATCGTCTGTTATGGGCAGCCCCATGCCTCAATATATATAGGGGAGAGGGAGGAGGGTGCGCCCCCTCTAGGGTTCCCACCCCTAGAGGGGCGGCAGCCCTAGATGGGAAAAGGGGGAGGCGGCCAAGAGGGGAGAGAGGGGAGGCGCCCACTAGGTGGGCCTTAAGGCCCATCTGGACTAGGGTTTGTCCCCTCCCACTCTCCCTTGCGCCTTGGGTCCCTTGTGGGGGGCGCACCAGCCCACCTGGGGCTGGTTCCCTCCCACACTTGGCCCATGCAGCCCTCCGGGGTTGGTGTCCCCACTTGGTGGACCCCCGGGACCCTCCCGGTGGTCCCGGTATGTTACCGATAAGACCCGAAACTTTTCCGGTGACCAAAACAGGACTTCCCATATATAAATCTTTACCTCCGGACCATTCCGGAACTCCTCGTGACGTCCGAGATCTCATCCGGGACTCTGAACAACATTCGGTAACCACATACAAACTTCCTTTATAACCCTAGCGTCATCGAACCTTAAGTGTGTAGACCCTACGGGTTCGGAAACCATGCAGACATGACCGAGACGTTCTCCGGTCAATAACCAACAAAGGATCTGGATACCCATGTTGGCTCCCACATGTTCCACGATGATCTCATCGGATGAACCACGATGTCATGGACTCAATGAATCCCGTATACAATTCCCTTTGTCTAGCGGTATTTTACTTGCCCGAGATTCGATCGTCGGTATACCGATACCTTGTTCAATCTCGTTACCGGCAAGTCTCTTTACTCGTTCCGTAACACATCATCCCGTGATCAACCCCTTGGTCACATTATGCACATTATGATGATGTCCTACCGAGTGGGCCCAGAGATACCTCTTCGTTTACACGGAGTGACAAATCCCAGTCTCGATCCGTGTCAACCCAACAGACACTTTCGGAGATACCTGTAGTGCACCTTTATAATCACCCAGTTACGTTGTGACGTTTGGTACACCCAAAGCACTCTTACGGTATCCGGGAGTTACACGATCTCATGGTCTAAGGAAGAGATACTTGACATTGGCAAAGCTCTAGCAAACGAACTACACAATCTTTGTGCTATGCTTAGGATTGGGTCTTGTCCATCACATCATTCTCCTAATGGTGTGATCCCGTTATCAACGACATCCAATGTCCATAGCCAGGAAACCATGACTATCTGTTGATCACAACGAGCTAGTCAACTAGAGGCTCACTAGGGACATACTGTGGTCTATGTATTCACACGTGTATTACGATTTCCGGATAATACAGTTGTAGCATGAATAAAAGACTATTATCATGAACAAAGAAATATAATAATAACACTTTTATTATTGCCTCTAGGGCATATTTCCAACAGTCTCCCACTTGCACTAGAGTCAATAATCTAGTTCACATCACCATGTGATTAACACTGACAGGTCACATCACCATGTGACCAACATCCAAGAGTTTACTAGTGTCATTAAACTAGTTCACATCATCATGTGATTAAGACTCAATGAGTTCTGGGGTTTGATCATGTTCTGCTTGTGAGAGAGGTTTTAGTCAACGGATCTGTAACATTCAGATCCGTATGTACTTCGCAATTCTCTATGTCATATTGTAAATGCTGCTTCCACGCTCCACTTGGAGCTATACCAAATGGTTGTTCTACTATACGTATCCGGTTTGCTGCCCAGAGTCACTCGGATAGGTGTTAAACCTTGCATCGACGTAACCCTTTACGTCGAACTCTTTATCACCTCCATAATCGAGAAACATGTCCTTATTTACTCCAAGGACAATTTTGACCGCCGTACAATGATCCATTCCTGGATCATTCTTGTACCCCTTGACTTACTCATGGCAAGGCACACTTCCGGTGCGGTACACAGCATAGCATACTATAGAGCCTATGTCTGAAACATAGGGGACGACCTTCGTCCTTTCTCTCTTTTCTGCCGTGGTCGAGCTTTAAGTCTTAACTTTGTACCTTACTACTCAGGCAAGAACTCCTTCTTTGACTGATCCATCTTGAACACCTTCAAGATCATGTTAAGGTATGTGCTCATTTGAAAGTACCATAAAGCGTTTTTGATCTATCCTCATAGATCTTGATGCTCAATGTTCAAGTAGCTTAATCTAGGTTTTCTATTGAAAAACACCTTTCAAATAACCCTATATGCTTTCTAGAAATTCTACATCATTTCTGATCATCAATATGTCAACAACATATACTCATCAGAAATTCTATAGTGCTCCCACTCACTTCTTTGGAAATACAAGTTTCTCATAAACTTTGTATAGACCCGAAATCTTTGATCATCTTATCAAAGCGTACATTCCAACTCCGAGATGCTTACTCCAGTCCTTAGAAGGATCGCTAGAGCCAGCATACCTTTTAGCATCCTTAGGATCGACAAAACCTTTCTGATTGTATCGCATACAACCTTTCCTTACGACTGGTAAGGAAACTCGTTTTGACATCCATCTGCCAGATTTCATAAATGCAGCTTGTGCTAACGTGATTCCGACGGACTTTAAGCATCGCTACGGATGAGAAAATCTCATCGTAGTCAACTCCTTGAACTTGTGAAAAACTCTTCGCCACAAGTCGAGCTTCACAGACGGTGACATTACCGTCCACGTCCGTCTTCTTCTTAAAGATCCATTTATCTCAATGGCTTGCCGATCATCGGGCAAGTCCACCAAAGTCCATGCTTTGTTCTGATACATGGATCCTATCTCGGATTTCATGGCTCCTAACCATTTGTCGGAATTTGGGCCCACCATCGCTTCTCCATAGCTCGTAGGTTCATTGTTGTCTAGCAACATGACCTTTAAGACAGGATCACCGTACCACTCTGAAGCAGTACGCGTCCTTGTCGTCCTACGAGGTTCGGTAGTGACTTGATCCGAAACTTCATGATCACTATCATAAGTTTCCACTTCAATTGGTGTAGGTGCCACAGGAACAACTTCCTGTGCCCTGATACACACTAGTTGAAGTGATGGTTCAATAACCTCATCAAGTCTCCACCATCCTCCCACTCAACTTTTCGAGAGAAACCTTTCCTCGAGAAAGGACCCAATTCAAGAAACAATCCATATTGCTTTCGGATCTGAATTAGGAGGTATACCCAACTGTTTTGGGTGTCCTATGAAGATGCATTTTATCCGCTTTGGGTTTGAGCTTATCAATCCTGAAACATTTTCACATAAGCGTCGCAGCCCCAAACCTTTAAGAAACGACAACTTAGGTTTCTCTAAACCATAATTCATACGGTGTCATCTCAACGGAATTACGTGGTGCCCTATTTAAAGTGAATGTGGTTGTCTCTAATGCCTAACCCATGAACAATAGTGGTAATTCGATAAGAGAAATCATGGTACGCATCATATCCAATAGGGTGCAACTATGATGTTCGGACACACCATCACACTATGGTGTTCCAGGCGGTATTAATTGCGAAACAATTTCCACAATGTCTTAATTGTGTGCCAAAACTTGTAACTCAGATATCCGTCTCTATGATCATATCATAGACATTTTATCCTCTTGTCACAATGATCTTCTACTTCACTCTGAAATTACTTGAACCATTCAATAATTTAGACTTGTGTTCTATCAAGTAAATATTCTCAACATCTACTCGAATCATCTGTGAAGTAAGAACATAACGATATTCACTGCATGCCTCAGCACTCATTGGACTGCACACATCAAAATGTGTTACTTCCAACAAGTTGCTATCTTGTTCCATCTTACTTAAAACGAGGTTTTTCAGTCATCTTGCCCATGTGGTATGATTTGCATATCTCAAGTGATTCAAAATCAAGTGAGTCCAAACGATCCATCTGCATGGAGTTTCTTCATGCGTATACACCAATAGACATGGTTCGCATGTCTCAAACTTTTCAAAAACGAGTGAGTCCAAAGATCCATCAACATGGAGCTTCTTCATGCGTTTTATACCATTATGACTTACATGGCAGTGCCACAAGTAAGTGGTACTATCATTACTATCTTATATCTTTTGGCATGAAAATGTGTATCACTACGATCGAGATTCAATAAACCATTCCTTTAGGTGCAAGACCATTGAAGGTATTATTCAAATAAATAGAGTAACCATTATTCTCTTTAAATGAATAACCGTATTGCGATAGACATAATCCAATCATGTCTATGCTCAACGCAAACACACAATGACAGTTATTCAGGTTTAATAATAATCTTGATGGTAGAGGGAGCGTGCGATGTTTGATCACATCAAACTTGGAAACACTTCCAACACATATCGTCAGCTCACCTTTAGCTAGTCTCCGTTTATTCCGTAGCTCTTTTATTTCGAGTTACTAACACTTAGCAACCGAACCGGTATCTAATACCCTGGTGCTACTAGGAGTACTAGTAAAGTACACATTAACATAATGTATATCCAATATACTTCTATCGACCTTGCCAGCCTTCTCATCTACCAAGTATCTAGGGTAATTCTGCTCCAGTGGTTATTCCCCTTATTACAGAAGCACTTAGTCTCGGGTTTGGGTTCAACCTTGGGTTTCTTCACTAGAGCAGAAGCTGATTTGCCGTTTCATGAAGTATCCCTTCTTGCCCTTGCCCTTCTTGAAACTAGTGGTTTCACCAACCATCAACAATTGATGCTCCTTCTTGATTCCTACTTTCGCGGTGTTAAACATCGTGAATACCTCAAGGATCATCATATCTATCCTTGATATGTTATAGTTCATCCCGAAGCTCTAGCAGCTTGGTGGCAATGACTTTGGAGAAACATCACCATCTTATTGGAAGATCAACTCCCACTCGATTCAAGTGATTATTGCACTCAGACAATCTGAGCACAAGCTCAACGATTGAGCTTTTCTCCTTTAGTTTGCAGGCTAAGAAAATCGTCGGAGGTCTTATACCTCTTGACGTGGGCACGAGCCTGAAATCCTAATTTCAGCCCTCGAAACATCTCATATGTTCCGCGATGTTTCGAAAAACGTCTTTGGTGCCTCTACTCTAAACCATTTAACTGAACTATCACATAGTTATCAAAACGTGTATGTCCGATGTTCGCAACATCCACAGACGACGTTTGGGGTTCAGCACACTGAGCGGTGCATTAAGGACATAAGCTTTCTACTGTCCGCATAATCGCTACTATCAACTTTCAACTATATTTTCTCTAGGATCATATCTAAAAAGTGGAACTAAAGCGCGAGCTTACGACATAATTTGCAAAGATCTTTTGACTATGTTCAGGATAATTAAGTTCATCTTATGAACTCCCACTCAGATAGACATCCCTCTAGTCATCTAAGTGATTACATGATCCGAGTCAACTAGGCCGTGTCCGATCATCACGTGAGACGGACTAGTCATCATCGGTGAACATCTTCATGTTGATCGTATCTACTATACGACTCATTCTCGACCTTTCGGTCTCCGTGTTCCGAGGCCATGTCTGTACATGCTAGGCTCGTCAAGTTAACCCTAAGTGTTTCGCGTGTGTAAATCTGTCTTACACCCGTTGTATGTGAACGTAAGAATCCATCACACCCGATCATCACGTGGTGCTTAGAAGCGATGAACTTTAGCAACGGTGCACAGTTAGGGGAGAACACTTCTTGAAATTGTTGTAAGGGATTATCTTATTTACTATCGTCGTTCTAAGTAAACAAGATGCATAAACATAATAAACATCACATGCAATTATATAGTAGTGACATGATATGGCCAATATCATATAGCTCCATTGATCTCCATCTTCGGGGCTCCATGATCATCATCGTCACCGGCATGACACCATGATCTCCATCATCATGATCTCCATCATCGTGTCTTCATGAAGTTGTCTCGCCAACTATTACTTCTACTACTATGGCTACCGGTTAGCAATAAAGTAAAGTAATTACATGGCGTTGTTCAATGACACGCAGGTCATACAATAAATAAAGACAACTCCTATGGCTCCTGCCGGTTGTCATACTCATCGACATGCAAGTCGTGATTCCTATTACAAGAACATGATCAATCTCATACATCACATATCATTCATCACATTCTTCTTGGCCATATCATATCACATAGCATACCCTGCAAAAACAAGTTAGACATCCTCTAATTGTTGTTTGCATGTTTTACGTGGCTGCTATGGGTTACTAGCAAGAACGTTTCTTACCTACGCAAAACCACAACGTGATATGCCAATTGCTATTTACCCTTCATAAGGACCCTTTTCATCGAATCCGTTCCGACTAAAGTGGGAGAGACTGGCACCCGCTAGCCACCTTATGCACCAAGTGCATGTCAGTCGGTGGAACCTGTCTCACGTAAGAGTACGTGTAAGGTCGGTCCGGGCCGCTTCATCCCACAATACCGTCGAAACAAGATTGGACTAGTAACGGTAAGCATATTGAACAAAATCAACGCCCACAACTACTTTGTGTTCTACTCGTGCAAAGAATCTACGCAATAGACCTAGCTCATGATGCCACTGTTGGGGAACGTAGCAGAAATTCAAAATTTTCCTACGTGTCACCAAGATCTATCTATGGAGAAACCAGCAACGAGGGGAAGGAGAGTGCATCTACATACGCTTGTAGATCGCTAAGCGGAAGCGTTCAAGAGAACGGGGTTGAAGGAGTCGTACTCGTCGTGATTCAAATCACCGGAGATCCTAGTGCCGAACGGATGGCACCTCCGCGTTCAACACACGTACAACCCGGTGACGTCTCCCACACCTTGATCCAGCAAGGAGAGAGGGAGAGGTTGAGGAAGACTCCATCCAACAGCAGCACAACGGCGTGGTGGTGATGTAGGAGCGTGGCAATCCCGCAGGGCTTCGCCTAAGCACCATGGGAGAGGAGGAAGAGAGGGAGGGCTGCACCATCAGGCAGAGATCAAATTGTCTGTTATGGGCAGCCCCATGCCTCAATATATATAGGGGAGAGGGAGGAGGGTGCGCCCCCTCTAGGGTTCCCACCCCTAGAGGGGCGGCAGCCCTAGATGGGAAAAGGGGGAGGCGGCCAAGAGGGGAGAGAGGGGAGGCGCCCACTAGGTGGGCCTTAAGGCCCATCTGGACTAGGGTTTGTCCCCTCCCACTCTCCCTTGCGCCTTGGGTCCCTTGTGGGGGGCGCACCAGCCCACCTGGGGCTGGTTCCCTCCCACACTTGGCCCATGCAGCCTTCCGGGGTTGGTGGCCCCACTTGGTGGACCCCCGGGACCCTCCCGGTGGTCCCGGTACGTTACCGATAAGACCCGAAACTTTTCCGGTGACCAAAACAGGACTTCCCATATATAAATCTTTACCTCCGGACCATTCCGGAACTCCTCGTGACGTCCGGGATCTCATCCGGGACTCCGAACAACATTCGGTAACTACATACAAACTTCCTTTATAACCCTAGCGTCATCGAACCTTAAGTGTGTAGACCCTACGGGTTCGGGAACCATGCAGACATGACCGAGACGTTCTCCGGTCAATAACCAACAGCGGGATCTGGATACCCATGTTGGCTCCCACATGTTCCACGATGATCTCATCGGATGAACCACGATGTCATGGACTCAATGAATCCCGTATACAATTCCCTTTGTCTAGCGGTATTTTACTTGCCCGAGATTCGATCGTCGGTATACCGATACCTTGTTCAATCTCGTTACCGGCAAGTCTCTTTACTCGTTCCGTAACACATCATCCCGTGATCAACCCCTTGGTCACATTGTGCACATTATGATGATGTCCTACCGAGTGGGCGCAGAGATACCTCTCCGTTTACACGGAGTGACAAATCCCAGTCTCGATCCGTGTCAACCCAACAGACACTTTCGGAGATACCTGTAGTGCACCTTTATAATCACCCAGTTACGTTGTGACGTTTGGTACACCCAAAGCACTCTTACGGTATCCGGGAGTTACACGATCTCATGGTCTAAGGAAGAGATACTTGACATTGGCAAAGCTCTAGCAAACGAACTACACGATCTTTGTGCTATGCTTAGGATTGGGTCTTGTCCATCACATCATTCTCCTAATGATGTGATCCCATTATCAACGACATCCAATGTCCATAGCCAGGAAACCATGACTATCTGTTGATCACAACGAGCTAGTCAACTAGAGGCTCACTAGGTACATATTGTGGTCTATGTATTCACACGTGTATTACGATTTCCGAATAATACAGTTATAGCATGAATAAAAGACTATTATCATGAACAAAGAAATATAATAATAACACTTTTATTATTGCCTCTAGGGCATATTTCCAACACCGGACAGCCGGACTATATACTTTGGCCGGACTATTGGACCGTGAAGATACAAGACTCAAGACTTCGTCCCGTGTCCGGATGGGACTCTCCTTTGCGTGGAAGACAAGCTTGGCAATCCGGATATTGTATTTCCTTCTTTGTAACCGACTCCATGTAAACTCTAGCCCTCTCCGGTGTCTATATAAACTGGAGGGTTTGGTCCTTAGAGACAGAATCATAATCATCATAGGCTAGCTTCTAGGGTTTAGCCTCTACGATCTCGTGGTAGATCAACTCTTGTAACACTCATATCATCAATATCAATCAAGCAGGAAGTAGGGTTCTACCTCCATCAAGAGGGCCCGAACCTGCGTAAAACATCGTGTCCCTTGCCTCCTGTGACCATTAGCCTGAGACGCACAGATAGGGACCCCCTACCCGAGATCCGCTGGTTTTGACACCAACATTGGTGCTTTCATTGATTGTTCCTCTGTGTTGGGCTTGATGGATCCTTCAATCAACAACAACATGGCCCAGGGTGAGACTTTTCTCCCCGGAAAGATCTTCGTGTTCGGCGGCTTCGTACTGCGGGCCAATTTGCTTGGCCATCTGGAGCAGATCGACTGCTACGCCCCTGGCCATCAGGTCAGGTTCGGAAACTTGAAATGCACGGCCGATATCCGTGGAGACTTGATCTTCAACGGATTCGGGCCTGCGCCAGGAGCGCCGGACAGTCACGATGAGCACGACTGAGGCCTGCTGTCGGATAATGCTCGGGATATCGCCCCTGCAGCCCCGGACCTAAATCCGGAGCAGATTGCGTCGCCCGAGGATGGGTGGATGGACCTTGCCCCGGAGGCCGCACACTCATCGGCGGTAGAGCCGAACACAGGCTTCACCCCCAAGGAAGCCTGTGACACCGGACCCCCGGACTCGTATCCGGATGTAGGTTCTAGTCCGTGCACTCCCGAGCCCGCCAAATCTGGTTGGGCTCCGGTAATGGAGTTCACCGTTGCGGATATCTTCCAGCATTCGCCCTTTGGCGACGTGCTGAACTCGTTAAAGTCTCTCTCTTTGTCAGAAGACTCTTGGCTGAACTATGTCTGGCTCGAGTGGGAAGCAGGCGGCGAAGGAATTCGGCCCACCCACCACCCACTTCATTGCCACGGTCGATGATTTAAACTGATGTGCTTGACTTCGACTCTGAAGACATCGATGGTATGGACGACGATGTAGGAGAAGAACCACCGCCCACGAGGCGGTGGACATCCACCTCCTCATATGATATATGTATGGTGGACACTCTGAAAGAAACCAATGGCGATGAAGCAATGGAGGATAACCCCTCAAGGAAGAAAGCAAAGCATGGACGTCGTCGGCGCCGCTCCAAGCCCCGCCATAGCAATACCGGCACATGAGACGAAAACAATCCGGATGATGCCGAAGATGAATACAACCCCAATCAGCCTGCCTTCGAGCAGGCCGAACAGGAAGATGGGCAGGTCAGCCCAGACGAACAGGCGACAGACGGATATCCGGAGGAGGACAACTACATGCCCCCCTCTAAAGACAAGATTAGCCTCGGTGACGACGAGTTCGGCGTGCCTGAGGACCCCGTGGAGCAGGAGCGCTTCAAGCGCCGGCTTATGGCCACTGCGAGGAACCTGAAAAAGAAGCAGCAGCAGCTCCAAGCTGATCAAGGCCTGCTCACAGACAAATGGACCGAAGTCCTGGCAGCTGAGGAATACGGACTCGAGCGCCACACGGCTGACCGGCCACCTCGTGCCCGGGATAAAACGGCGTATCAACCCGAATACCAGCCCGCACCCCTACGCCAATACACTACGGGCCGGGGCAATAGGTAGGACCTGCAAGACATACTAGAAAACAAGGCAGGACAGCCAAGATCGATCTATGGATCACGGGGGCGCGCCCCAACACGTGATGATGATCGTCACATCAGATACACTATAAACAAGTCCGGTCGAGCCGAATACAGCCAACCAGAATCATTCAAACTGCGTAGTCACATAGCCCGGTATAGAGGCGCCGCACCCCCCCTCTGCTTCACCGACAAAGTGATGGATCATGAATTCCCAGAAGGGTTCAAACCCGTAAACATCAAATCATACGATGGCACAACAGACCCCGCAGTATGGATCGAAGATTTCCTTCTCCACATTCACATGGCCCGCGGAGACGATCTACACGCCATCAAATATCTTCCCCTTAAGCTCAAAGGACCGGCCCAGCACTGGCTAAACAGCCTGCCGGCAAATTCCATTGGCAGTTGGGAAAACCTGGAGGACGCGTTCCTCGACAACTTTCAGGGCACATACGTGCGACCAACGGATGCCGATGACTTGAGCCACATTACCCAACAGCCCGGAGAGTCAGCCAGGAAATTCTGGACTCGGTTCCTAACCAAAAAGAACCAAATAGTCGACTGTCCGGATGCCAAAGCCCTGGCGGCCTTTAAGCGTAATATTTGTGACAAGTGGCTCGCCCGACACCTCGGCCAGGAAAAACCAAAGTCCATGGAGGCCCTCACGACACTCATGACCCGCTTTTGCGCGGGTGAGGACAGCTGGTTGGCTCGCAGTAGCACCACGCCAATCAATTCCGGCACCTCAGATGCCTACGACAACAACGGCAAGCCACGGCGCAACAGACATAAGCGACGGAACAATGGTGACAACACTGAAGACACGGCAGTCAACGCTGGATTCAGTGGCTCGAAATACGGTCAGTGGAAAAGCAGTTCAAGAGAAATAATCAGGGACCATCCAGTCTGGACCGCATACTTGACCGCTCGTGCCAAATTCATGGCACATCGGATAAGCCAGCAAACCACACTAATAGATACTGCTGGGTATTCAAATAGGCCAGTAAAATAAATGCCGAAAACAAGGATAAGGGGCTGCACAGCGATGATGACGAGGAGCCCCGGCGTCCGAACACGGGGGAACAAAAAAAATTTCCTCCCCAGGTGAAAATAGTCAACATGATCTACACCACCCACATTCCCAAACAGGAACGGAAGCGAGCACTACGGGACATCTACGCGATGGAGCCAGTCGCCCCAAAATTCAACCCATGGTCAGCTTGTCCGATCACTTTCGATCATAGGGATCACCCTACAAGCATCCGTCATGATGGTTCAGCCGCATTGGTCCTAGACCCTATCATCGACGGATTCCACCTCACGCGAGTCCTTATGGATGGTGGCAACAGCCTGAACCTGTTTTATCAGGACACAGTGCGCAAAATGGGCATCGACCCTTCAAGGATCAAGCCCACCAAAACCACCTTCAAAGGTGTAATTCCAGGAGTATAGGCCCGTTGCACGGGCTCCATAACATTGGAAGTGGTCTTAGGATCTCCGGATAACTTCCGAAGCGAGGAGTTAATCTTCAATATCGTCCCTTTCCGCAGTGGTTATCACGCACTGCTTGGACGAACCGCATTCGCTCGATTCAATGCGGTACCACACTTTGCATACCTCAAGCTCAAGATGCCAGGACCTCGTGGGGTCATAACAGTCAACGGAAACATGGATCGCTCTCTCCGTACAGAAGAGCATACTGCAGCCCTCGTGGTAGAAGTACAATGTAGCCTTCTCCGGTAAACCACCAACCCAGCGACAACAACCCTGAACACCACCAAGCAAGTCCGGAGCAACCCACAACAAGATCGCCAGGCACTCCAAGAGCGCGACTAGCAGTCCGGCCTCCGCTCCATCCCCATCAAGGCAGCATTCGTGCCGCACATACACAATTACGCACTAAAAATACCATGGGCATAGGCGGAGGCGCAATAGTGACTCAGTCAACAGTACGGTTCAGCTGCAACATACTTTAATAACCCCCCTTTATCTTTCAGGACAGTGCTTTCGGGCAGCCTCTTTAGAAGAGCCGGATTGTCAGACTTGCACAGGAGAGAAAACCAAGGAGGCAAACGGCTTTGCGCACTAAGGGAATACCCAGGTGGAATCTGTTCACGATTGTTATACCTGTTTTATATACCTACATGCGGCCCGCCCTTGGATAGGACATGTCAAATAGTCCTATTTACTTCTGCTTAACGCATTCATTGTAAACATACGCTTAGACGTATTATTCATCAATGGGAGATAATACATAGCGTCAGCTTATTATTCCTATTTGCACATTTTTCCTATAAATGTTTATTTAATATTGCATCCATACACCTTGGTACGTTCAGTTTGCAAGGGGCTTCTTATGGCGCCCCATAATACAGCAAGAAAAGTCCGAACACTTTCAACAGTGCGGCACCCCGAACTTATAGCATTATATGCATCAGCTCCGAATCATGTCTTGGGTCAATAGTTGGGTTTTCCCGGCTCCCTTGTTTTGGTACCATACATTCCGTTATATCGGCTAAGGTAGCGCAGGGAGAACTACTGCGATTGTGTTCCGGTTCTTCCAGACGAGCACCTCAGTAGAGAAAGCCGAAAACTGACCGGCATGATGCGGCGAGAGCTGGTCGCTGTTCGAGAGGTCCTAAAATCCTTAAAGATTTTTTCTGCTTTAGGCGAGGAATCGGCCTCGTCCGATATAGGCGTATATAGCGCCCCAATTTGGCTTTCCGAATTCTAGGGGCTTCGCCGAAATTTAAAATTGTAGACTTCTATGGTTAACTGAAAGTTATAAAGCCGCATAGTCCGATTGCCTTGTTCGCTGCGCCAAACACCTCTTTCAGGGACCAAAAATTTGGATAAAGAGTGTCTGGGTTTTGTCCAGGAACACCCCGGTACTAGTTATGTGGGGGCGGAAGCCGACGACTGGCCTAATTTCAGAATTTTATAAACAACCACACAGAAGGTAATATTTTAAATCAAAAAGCGCTATATAGCGCAAGTAACTTCGTCTTTATATTACAAAAACGACAGAAGTACATTCACTCAAAGATCGTGTCCTTGGTACATTCATCGGCCACGAGACGAGCGCCTTTCATAACGCCATCATAATATTTTTCAGGACAGTGATGCACCTTGCCCTCCGGCTGTCCATCCTTCACCAGCGTCTCCGCATCCAGCTTGCCCTAATGCACCTTCGCACGGGCAAAGGCTCGGCGGGCACCCTCAATGCAAACGGATCGCTTGATCACTTCAAGCCGCGGACAAGCATTCACCATCCGCTTTATCAGGCCGAAGTAGCTAGCGGGCAGGGGCTCACCAGGCCACATCCAGACTATGAAATCTTTCATAGCCACTTCGGCCGCCCTGTGGAGTTCAACCAATTGCTTCAACTGGTCACTCAGAGGCATCGGGTGTTCGGCTCCTGCATACTGGGACCAGAACAGATTCTCCATTGAGCTCCCCTCCTCGGCACGGTAGAACTCCGCAGCATCTGATACGGTGCGAGGCAGATCTGCGAATGCCCCTGGAGAGCTCCGAATTCGGGTAAGTAAAAGAAACGTCTCCTCCACATGCTTGCTTTGCATAAAGAATGTCTTACCCGCCGCAATCTTCTTGGCCGCCTGGATTTCCTGCTGGGTCTTTTCGGCTTTAGCCTTGGCGTCTTTCATACTCGAAAGGGCCTTTGCAAGCTCAGACTCCTTCATCTTGAGGTCACGCTCCAAGGACTCGAACTTCTTGCCGAGCTCCCGGAGCTCTTGCTGTACCTCGCCCACCCTAGCATTTTGCTTTTCGCGCTCAATGCGCTCCATGGCCGCCTTGTCTTCGGCCTCGGAGAACGCTTTCTTCAGGGACGCTACTTCGGTCGTGGCCCCTATTACGCAATCATGACGCTTTTTCGTTAGCATCACTAACTTTGTCTATTCTTTAAAGATATGTGAACGGGGTATCACTCACCTTTGTTCTCTTCGAGCTGCCTCTTCGTGAGGCTGAGCTCTCTTTGGGCCTGCTCCAGGTCCTGTGTGAGTCCGGTGACCTCTGCTGTGCGGATAGCAGCGGCGAGCAGCACCGCCTGCTTATTCACATAGACACCTACTATTAGACTCATGCGGACTTTAATTGACCCTCTGTGCGACTTTTCTTTCCGAACACCAAACAGAGTATCAAGGGCTACTGTCTATTGGGCGATAATTTCCAAACTTTTAATTACTTACCTCAAAACCTGTTAGGAGGCTAGTACAGGCTTCGGTTAATCCGTTTTTGGCGGACCGAACCCTGTGAATCACCGCACTCATAAGAGTACGGTGCTCTTCATCCATGGAAGCGCCGCAAAGCGCTTCCAACAGACTATCCGACGCCTCTGGCGTAATGGAAGTTATCGAAACGGACGGCTTGCCCTCCTTGGCGAGGGGCTGCCTGCCCGAATCCGAAACCTTTGGGGGTTTCGGTGTAGTGTCCGGCTGGGAGCCCGGCTTGCTGCGGCTCCCATCGGCACAATCCGCAGGGATCTTACACCGCGTGTGCCCGGCGTCTGGAATTTCGCCTTGGGGCGTCTCCAGAGTCATCCCCCCTGCTATGGGAGCCTTTGGGACAACACCTCCGTGTCATCCGCAGGCCGAGGGGTAGTGGCCGTCGGGAGCGAGTTCATCGCCGAATCACTCAAGGACCCATCCGAAGAAGATACCTCGGGATGGACCCTGGCCGGACTGCATGTACGTGTTCGGCGTTATAACAAACTATGAAGAGAGGTCGCACGAAAGTATAACAGAGTGCGGATACTTACGATCTTACTAGGGGCTTCCCCCTGGGCAGCCACTCCTCGCTGTAGGCGGCCGTGGTGGAGTAATCCGGAAGGGACGCCTTTCCCTTCTTGGGCGTCCTAGCCTCCCCCTCCGGGGCGCATTCCTCTTCCTCTCCTCCCCAGTGCGGGGAGGCGGAGTTTCCTCGTGTTCCCCCCCGCCTCCGCGGGAGGAATCTGCCTCGTCGTCTTCGGACGACGAGGGTATGACGGCCTTGCGCCGAGGACCCTTCCTGGTCCCCTGGGTCGCCCCCTTAGGCCCTTTGGCCTCCTCAGGTGGGGCGGCCCTTTCCTCTCCCTCCTCCCCTTTGGGGGAGGAGTGTGCCTCGTCGTCTTCAAACGAGGCGTCCGGTACGACCTTACGCCGGAGACCCTTCCTGGTCCCCGGGGCCTTCTTTTCGGCCTTCTTTTCCGGCGCCTTGTAGGGCGCCGGGACTAGCATATCCGTCAGGAGAGCGTCTGCTGGATCGTCTGGCAGTGGAGCCGGACAGTCAATCTGCTCCGCCATCTCCACGCACTCCTAATTAAATACACACGGTGACTTAAGACCCTCTCGTGAGTACGCTGGGAAAAACTACATCTGGTGATAGTCTAAAAACTCACCGGGCGGGGGAGCCGCATGGCCTGAAGTCCGCGGTCCTCGGATGTGGGAGGAGGAATTTCGCTGGCCTTGAATAGCGCCTTCCACGCGTCCTTGTGTGTCGTGCCGTAGAGCTCTCGAAGTGTCTGGTGTTCGGCCAGGATGAACTCCCACAGATTAAATGCCCGTCTTTGGCACGGAAGAATTCGGCGGACGAGCATGACCTGGACCACGTTGACAAGCTTGATTTTCTTGTCCATCATATTCTTGATGCAGTTTTGAAGTCCGGTCAGCTCCGCGGGCTCACCCCAGGCCATGCCCTTCTTTTCCCAGGAGGTGAGCCGCATGGGAATTCCTGATCGGAATTCGGGGGCCGCCGCCAAGTTGGCGTCACGCGGCTCGGTGATGTAGAACCACCCCGATGGCCACCCTTTCACGGTCTCCGCGAAGGAGCCGTCAAGCCAGGTAACATTGGGCATCCTGCCCACCATGGCGCCTCCGCACTCCGCTTGCTGGCCGCTTACGATCTTCGGCTTCACGCAGAAGATTTGTAGCCACAAGCCGAAGTGAGGCTTGATGCGGAGGAAGGCCTCGCACACGACGATAAACGCCGAGATGTTGAGGACGAAATTTGGGGCTAGAGCATGGAAATCTAGCCCGTAGTAGAACATGAGCCCGCAGACGAAGGGATGAAGTGGAAATCCCAGTCCACGGATGAAGTGGGCGAGAAACACGACCCTCTCGTGGGGTTTCGGAGTTGGAATGATCTACCCTGCATCCGGTAGCCGGTGCACAATGTCTGCAGCCAAGTATCCGGCCGCTCGGAGCTTCACAATATGCTCCTCCTTCACGGTGGAGGCCACCCACTTGCCTCCTGCTCCGGACACGTTTGGCTGTGCGGAGAAGGCGTGAACTAGGGCGCTGGATCTCGAGGGTGTGGGAATGGATAAGTAGAGGAGGAAGAAGGCGTGGGTAAAAATGAGGAATCCTTATCCCTTTATAGAAGCAACGAAAATGGGGCGCTTCCCCACTTGCCCGTTGAGGGTCGCTTATTTCCCAAGCGCCACGATTGATGGCGTGGTTGGGTTACCCATACCCGTATTGATGGGAATCCCGTGATAAGGGGACATGATCTCTGCTTTGACAAGACGTGCTGAGGAAACCGCGTCGCAATATTCGCTATGGCTGGTTGTGGGAAAACGGTTCGAATAATGACCTGACCGTAGTGTTATACCACGTTCTCTAAAGTTGTCGGCAGATTACATTTATGAAATATCATTCTCTCTACAGTGGTATGTGAAGATCATCTTGCAGATCCGGACACGATTTAAGTGTTCGATAATTACTTTGGAGTATTCGGAGATGGAACCCGCCTTGCAATGCCGAAGACAAACTGCGCGTCAGACTCATAATCATTGAAGCCTGGTTCAGGGGCTACTGAGGGAGTCCTGGATTAGGGGGTATCCGGACAGCCGGACTATATACTTTGGCCGTACTGTTGGACCGTGAAGATACAAGACTCAAGACTTCATCCCGTGTCTGGATGGGACTCTCCTTTGCATGGAAGACAAGCTTGGCGATCCGTATATTATATTTCCTTCTTTGTAACCGACTCCATGTAAACCCTAGCTCTCTCCGATGTCTATATAATCCGGAGGGTTTGGTCCTTAGAGACAGAATCATAATCATCATAGGCTAGCTTCTAGGGTTTAGCCTCTACGATCTCGTGGTAGATCAACTCTTGTAACACTCATATCATCAATATCAATCAAGCAGGAAGTAGGGTTTTACCTCCATCAAGAGGGCCCGAACCTAGGTAAAACATCCTGTCCCTTGCCTCCTATTACCATTAGCCTTAGACGCACAGATCGGGACCCCCTACCCGAGATCCGCCGGTTTTGACACCGACAGACACCACTTTGGAGATAGAACTGCACACAAGGTACTACAATATGGTTTTTATTAGCCTACTCTCTTCAAAGATGCTCGTAAGTTTGTCTTATCTTGTGATGAATGTCAAAGAATAGGTAACATTAGTAGACGTCAAGAAATGCCTATGAAGTATTCTCTTGTTATTGAACCGTTTGATGTTTGGGGCTTTGATTATATGGGACCTTTTCCTGCCTCTAATTGTTATACACATATTTTAGTTGTTGTTGATTACGTTACTAAGTGGGTAGAAGCTATTCCAACTAGTAGTGCTGATCATAACACTTCTATTAGAATGCTTAAAGAAGTTATTTTTCCGAGGTTTGGAGTCCCTAGATATCTTATGACTGATGGTGGTTCACATTTTATTCATGGTGCTTTCCGTAAGATGCTTGCTAAGTATGATGTCAATCATAGAATCGCATCTCCTTATCATCCGCAGTCTAGTGGTCAAGTAGAGTTGAGCAATAGAGATCTCAAATTAATTTTGCAAAAGACTATGAATAGATCTAGAAAGAATTGGTCCAAAAAACTTGATGATGCATTATGGGCCTAGAACTGCATACAAAAATCCTATGGGTATGTCTCCATATAAGATGGTTTATGGAAAAGCGTGTCATTTACCTCTTGAACTTGAACATAAGGCATATTGGGCTATTAAAGAGCTCAAATATGACTTCAAACTTGCCGGTGAGAAGAGGTTGTTTGATATTAGCTCACTTGATGAATGGAGAACTCAAGCCTGTGAGAATGCCAAGCTATTCAAAGAAAAAGTCAAACGCTGGCATGACAAAAGGATACAAAAGCATGAGTTTAACGTAGGAGATTATGTGTTATTATTCAACTCTCATTTAAGATTTTTTGCAGGAAAACTTCTCTCAAAATGGAAAGGTCCTTACGTTATCGAGGAGGTCTATCGTTCTGGTGCCATAAAAATCAACAACTTCGAAGGCACAAGTCTGAGGGTGGTAAACGGTCAAAGAATTAAACATTATATTTCAGGTAATCCTATCAATGTTGAAACCAATATTATTGAAACCGTAACCCCGGAGGAATACATAAGGGACACTTTCCAGAATGTTCCAGACTCCGAAAAGGAATAGGTATGTGGTATGGTAAGTAAACCGACTCCAAAACAACTTCATTGGCAATTTTTATCAGTTTTGGAATATTTAAGAATTTTAGGAAGAAAGAAGTAGTCTGAAGGGGACACGAGGCCCCCACGAGAGTGGAGGGCGCCCCCCCTACTGGGCGCGCCCCCTGTCTCGTGGACACCTCCTGTGCCTCCCGGACTCCGTTTTCTTGCATATTACGTATTTTGGTCGGTAAAAATTCATTATATATACTCCCGAAGGTTTTGACCACCGTATCACGCAAATATCCTCTGTTTTGGTTTCGAGCTGTCTCTGTTGCAGATTAAGAGCATCATGACGTTGCCCTCCTCCAACAACGAAGACAAGGATGTTTGGCTATTGAAGATAGAGCTGAAAAGAGAAGAACCAGAAGAAACAACGATGAAGGGATTAAGAAGGCCATGGAGGTTCAAGCTCCGACGTGAAAGAAGAAGACATCCCTCAACCTTTACCTAACCTTTTCACTCCAACAGAGATTGAAGCTTCCAAGATGATTGAGTTAGCTCGCATCCAGAACAAGTATCTCATGCAGGAGAATATTCTGTTGAAGGATCATATCGCCGGACTCAAGGGCATTATCCGCAAGTTGGAGGAGCTTTTACGCTCAATGTGCGATTATCCACCGTCATCATCACCACCTACATCACCTCCGAGGACGTAATCACATGGGTATGGGCACTCCCCTTGTCAACTGCCAAGCTTGGGGGAGGTGCCCCGGTATCGTATCACCATCACACTCCTATCTTTACCATTTTATTTAGTTCGATCCTTTTAGTAGTATCTTGATCTAGTAGATTGAAGTTTTGATATCAAGTAGTTTTGAGTTTTTCTTTATGATTTCTTTTTGTAATCGAGTCCGTGAGCTATCTATAATAAAGATTAGTGTTGAGTCAAGGGCTTTGCTTTGTTGCTATGATCTTGAGAAAGTAGAAAGAATAAAAGAGTTCATATTGATCTTATGGATAGTGATAACTTCACACATAGGAAGTATGAGGCATAAAATTTGTTGAGAGTTGATGAACGTAGTTTTGGTAATCGTTGCAATTAATAGGAAGTGATAATGAAAGAGAGGTTCACATATAAATATATTATCTTGGACACCTTTTATAATTGGGAGCACTCATTAAGTATGACATGCTAAAAGAGTCGACGTTGGACAAGGAAGACAACGTAATGGTTTATGTTTTCTGACATCTCAGTTAAAGTATATTGTCATTGACCTTCCAAACATGTTGAGCTTGCCTTTCCCCCTCATGCCAGCCAAATTCCTTGCACCAAGTAGAGATACTACTTGTGCTTCCAAATATCCTTAAACCTAGTTTTGCCATGAGAGTCCACCATATCTACCTATGGATTGAGTAAGATCCTTCAAGTAAGTTGTCATGTTGCAAGCAATAAAAATTGCTATCTAAATATGTATGACTGATTAGTGCAAAGAAAATAAGCTTTGTACGATCTTGTTGTGGAAGTAATAAAAGCGACGGACTGCATAATAAAGGTCCACATACAAGGGGCAATATAAAGTGACATTCTTTTGCATTAAGATTTTGTGCATCAACCCTAAACGCACATGACAACCTCTGCTTCCCTCTGCGAAGGGCCTATCTTTTACTTTATGTTTTTACTTTATGCTTGAGTCAAGGTGATTCTCACCTTTCCCTTTTTCATTTTATCCTTTGGCAAGCTCCTCGTGTTTGAAAGATCATGATATATATATATATATATATATATATATATATCCAATTAGATGTAAGTTAGCATGGGCTATTATTGTTGACATCACCTAAAGGTGAATACGTTGGGAGGCAACACAATAAGCCCCTATCTTTCTCAATGTCCGGCTGAAATTCCATAACCACAAGTATTGCGTGAGTGTTAGCAATTGTAGAAGACTACAAGATAGTTGAGTATGTGAACTTGCTGAAAAGCTCTATTGTTGACTCTTTTCGATGTTATGATAAACTGCAATTGCTTCAATGACTGAGATTATAGTTTATCAGTTCCCAATGAAGTTTTTGAACCATACTTGACATTGTGAATCGATTGTTACTTGAGTATAAGAAATCATATGATAAAATCTATATATGTTGCTATCATAAGAATGATTATGATGCCCTCATGTCCGTATTTTATTTTTATCGACGCCTCTATCTCTAAACATGTGGACATATTTTTCGATTTTGGCTTCCGCTTGAGGACAAGCGAGGTCTAAGATTGGGGGAGTTGATACGTCCATTTTGCATCATGCTTTTATATCATTATTTATTGCATTATGGGCTGTTATTACACATTATACCTCAATACTTATGGCTATTCTCTCTTATTTTACAAGGTTTACCATGATGAGGGGGAATACCGGCAGCTGGAATTCTGGCTGGAAAAGGAGCAAACATTGGAAACCTATTCTGCACTGCTCCAAAAATCCTGAAACTCCACGAAACATGTTTTTGGAATTTATAAGAATTATTGAGCGAAAGAAATACACCAGGGGGCCCACACCCTGTCCAGGAGAGTGGAGGGCGCCCCCCTAGTGGGCATGCCCCCTATATCCTGGGCCCCCTGGTGGGCCTCCGGTGTCCATCTTCTACTATATGAGAGATTTTACCCTCGAAAAATTTGTGGGCAAGCTTACGGGACGAAACTCCGCTGCCACGTGGCGGAACCTTGGCGGAATCAATCTAGGGCTCCGGTGGAGCTGTTCTACCGGGGACACTTCCCTCCGGGAGGGGGAAATCATCACCAACGATCCTCTCATCGGGAGGGGGTCAATCTCCATCAACATCTTCACCAGCACCTTCAAAACCCTAGTTCATCTCTTGTATCCAATCTTGTATCAAAACCACAAATTGGTACCTGTGGGTTGCTAGTAGTGTTGATTACTCCTTGTAGTTGATCCTAATTGGTTTACTTGGTGGAAGATCATATGTTCAGATCCTTTATGCATATTATTACTCCTCTGATTATGAACATGAATATGCTTTGTGAGTAGTTACGTTTGTTCCTGAGGACATGGGTGAAGTCTTGCTATAAGTAGTCATGTGAATTTGGTATTCGTTCGATATTTTGATGAGATGTATGTTGCCTTTTCCTCTAGTGGTATTATGTGAACGTCGACTACATGACACTTCACCATTATTTGGGCCTAGAGGAAGGCATGGGGAATTAATAAGTAGATGATGGGTTGCTAGAGGGACAGAAGCTTAAACCCTAGTTTATGCGTTGCTTCGTTAGGGGCTGATATGGATCCATATGTTTAATGTTGTGGTTAGGTTTACCTTAATACTTCTTTTGTAGTTGTGGAAGCTTGCAAGAGGGGTTAATCATAAGTGGGATGCTTGTCCAAGTAAGGGCAGTACCCAAGCACCGGTCCAACCACATATCAAATTATCAAAGTACCGAACGCGAATCATATGAACGTGATGAAAACTAGCTTGACGACAATTCCCATGTGTCCTTGGGAGCTCCTTTCTCATTATTAGAAATTGTCCAGGCTTATCCTTTGCTACATAAAGGATTGGGCCACCTTGCTGCACTTTATTTACTTTATTTATTTGTTACTCATTACTATTTATCTTATCACAAAACTATCTATTACCTATTATTTCAGTGCTTGCAGAGAAAACCTTACCGAAAACCGCTTATCATTTCCTTCTGCTCCTCGTTGGGTTCGACACTCTTACTTATCGAAAGGACTACGATAGATCCCCTACACTTGTGGGTCATCGCCGCCTGGATCCATGGTGGCACGCCGGCCCCGTGGCATCCTGCACTACCACAGCCTGACCTTCTCCGGTCTCGTGGCCATGAATCCCAGCTCCACCGCTATGGCTAACCAGCTTCTCTGCGTGCCATGCCCAATGCATGCGCCTCAGCTGGCCCCGACCTCGTGAGACGTTGCCATCTTCCGTAGCTCATTCGAGCAAGCAGGAGCCCCCCTGATGCAGCTGTCCTCCTCCACTCTCTGGATCAGGTTCGTCCCCGTAGAACCCCTGCTCCTGCGTGTCTCCCTCCCTTCTCCGTCTCCCACCAAATTTGCTTCCAAATTGTGCCTTCATGTAGTCATGGAGGCTTTCTTTCTCCATAGTCTGTGATTTGGGCAACTGCAATTAAAAAGTTCACCATATGAGAAGGTGTCAGTGCAATATATTGTAGGTTAGATGTTCGTCTTTTGCGTGACCAAAAAATGTCATCTTCTGAAGGTTGAAGCCAAATGAGCTATGAAGCTTTGGAAAAAATGATTTGTTTCTGTTTCTTTGACTCTTGTTCTCTGTTCTTTCACTCTCAAAATTACGTGCATGTGTAGATGCTACTTGATGATTGCTACTTGACGCAACCATTTTTGTCTTGCTTTTGCATTTGTATGACACGAATTTGCTATGAGAAAAACAAGGTTAAAATAGAAAACAAAAATTGAGGTGATTTTTTTAAGACTCAAGGGTGGTAAGTTCATGTATAAAAAGTTAAATACCGGGGTGTTTCAAAGAACAAAAATCAGAAAGTTGAAACAACCCAGCACGAGACCAAGAGAATTCATTCTAGGGCCTCAGCTCCTCTATCATTGTGAGCAACAGTTCAAAAACTAACTTCAGCAACAACTTTCCTATTGTATCTAGTATTGTGGGAGGGTTCAATCAAGGCGCCGATATTTGTGTTCATTTAGTAGTCTGTTCTGCACTTTGGCCTTTACACTGAATAGTGTTTGTGAAAGTGAAACTATCCTTAGGTGGTTTTGGTAATTCATAACAACATATAGCTCACTGAGCTAATGCTATTCCAATACTATTATTTTAGTAAAGCTCAATGAATGGCATGGCATGGATGATGAAAGTGGATCCCTCAAAATATCAAGGACAAAGGATTGGCTCAAGCTCAAAAGCTCAAGACTCTTCATTTTACATTTTAGTGATCCAAGATCAATTGAGTCTATAGGAAAAGCCAATACTATCAAGAAGGGATGAGGTGTTGCTTAATGAGCCTCTTGCTTCAAAGTGCTTAGTGATATGCTCCAAAAACCCTCAACTACTTTCTCACATCCACATATGACCTAAACCCAAAGTCAAAATCGGTCCCACCGATTCTTTCTTTCCGGCGCCACCGAGTTCAAATGTCATAGCCACTGCCACAAACCCTAGGCAAATCGGTCTTACCGATAGGGATCTCGGTCTCACCAAGATGGGATTGTAATCTCTCTGTTTCCCTTCGTAACGTTTCGGTCTAATCGAAGTGAGCGATCGGTCCCACCGAGATTGCAATGTAAACTCCCAGTTTCCCTTTCGTAACATTTCGGTCTCACCGAAATGAGCGAATCGGTCCCATCGAGTTTACATGACCAACTCTCTGGAAAGCTTATTACCAAAATTGGTTTCACCAGTTTGTGTAATCGGTCTCACCGAGATTACGTTATGCCCTAACCCTAACCATATCGGTCCTACCGAGTTGCATGTCGGTCCCACAGAAAATCCTAACGGTCACTAGGTTTACTAAATCGGTCCGACCGAGTCTGTTGAATCGGTCCCACCGAGTTTGGTAAATTGTGTATAACGGTTAGATTTTGTGTGGAGGCTATATATACCCCTCCACCTCCTCTTCATTCGTGGAGAGAGCCATCAGAACAAACCTACACTTCCAACTTATCATTTCTGAGAGAGAACCACCTACTCATGTGTTGAGGTCAAGATATTCCATTCCTACCATATGAATCTTGATCTCTAGCCTTCCCCAAGTTGCTTTCCACTCAAATCTTCTTTCCACCAGATCCAAATCCCTTGAGAGAGAGTTGAGTGTTGGGGAGACTATCATTTGAAGCACAAGAGCAAGGAGTTCATCATCAAGGCATCATTTGTTACTTCTTGGATAGTGGTGTCTCCTAGATTGGCTAGGTGTCACTTGGGAGCCTTCGACAAGATTGTGGAGTTGAACCAAGAAGTTTGTAAGGGCAAGGAGATCGCCTACTTCGTGAAGATCTACCGCTAGTGAGGCAAGTCCTTCGTGGGTGACGACCATGGTGGGATAGACAAGGTTGCTTCTTCGTGGACCCTTCGTGGGTGGAGCCCTCCGTGGACTCGCGCAACCGTTACCCTTCGTGGGTTGAAGTCTCCATCAACATGGATGTACGATAGCACCACCTATCGGAACCACGACAAAAACATCCGTGTCTCCAATTGCGTTTGAATCCTCCAAACCCTTCCCTTTACATTCTTGCAAGTTGCATGCTTTAATTTCCGCTGCTCATATACTCTTTGCATGCTTGCTTGAATTGTGTGATAATTGCTTGACTTGTCCAAAGATAGCTAAAATCTGCCAAACTCTAAAATTGGGAAAAGGTTAAGTTTTTAATTGGTCAAGTAGTCTAATCACCCCCACCCCTCTAGACATACTTCAAGGTCCTACAAGTGGTAGAGCTTTGGTCTCCATTTGCTTTGATTTCCATAGCTTTTGGTGGTCATAGCCTTGGTTTCACAACCTAGGAGAGTATGGAGTCTAGCGAGGGAAATTATCACCGTAGAGGTCCTTACTTTGATGGTACTAATTTTGCTAGTTCAAAGCATAAGATGAAAATGCATATTCTTGGACATAACCCCGCCGTTTGGGCTATTGTGTGTATTGGCTTGCAAGGTGAATTCTTTGATGGGAGAGAGGCGAACCATGAAGCTAGCGCGGAAGAATTGAAGATGCTGCAATACAACCCTCAAGCTTGTGATATCCTATTCAATGGCTTGTGCCCCGAAGAATTCAACAAAATCAGCCGTCTTGAGAATGCAAATGAAATTTGGGATACTTTGATTGATATGCATGAAGGTACCGACTCCGTAAAGGAATCCAAGTTGGATGTGCTCCAAAGTCAGCTTGACAAGGTCAAAATGAAGGATGGTGAAGGTGTCGCTGAAATGTACTCTAGGCTTGCTCTTATCACAAATGAGATTGCCGGCTTAGGGAGTGAAGAGATGACCGAAAGATTTATCATCAAGAAGATCCTAAGAGCATTGGATGGAAAGTATGATACCGTGTGCACATTGATCCAAATGATGCCAAACTACAAAGATCTCAAGCCAACAGAAGTCATTGGAAAAATTGTTGCTCATGAGATGTCACTCAAGGATAAGGAGGAACTTCACAACAAGTCAAGTGGTGCTTACAAAGCCTCATGTTAAGCCCCCACATCATCAAGTGAGAAACAAACCTTCAATTAAGAATTGAGCTTAATGGTGAAGAATTTCAACAAATTCTACAAGAGTAGAAGCAAAGAAAGAAGCTCTAAGTCAAGGTCCTACGACAAAAGATCTTCTAGTCGAGAGCGCAATTGCTACAATTGTGGGAGACCCGGACACTATTCCAATGAGTGTACGGCACCACAAAAGAAGAGAAGACTCTCCAAAAAGAAGAAGCAAAAGAGAAGAATCACCACCAAGAGAGAGGAGGAGTAGAGATGATCGTTATGAATGAAGACCCTCACAGAGAAGCAAAGATTCGGAAAGGAAGGACAAGTCATCAAGGAGCTACACAAAATGAAGACATCAAGCTCATGTTAGTGAATGGGTATCCGACTCCGACTCCGACAATCACTCCGAGAGAAGCTGTCACTCCGACTCCGAATATACTCAAGATGAAGGTGTTGCCGGTCTAGCACTTGTATCAACCAACTCCTACGACATATTTGACTCACCAAATGAAGGAATTGGAAGATGCTTCATGGCCAAAGGTCCAAAGGTAACACATCCCGAGTATGTTGATTTCAATAGTGATGAAGATGACTTGCTAGGTGATGATGATTTACTTGTTGACAACTCTAGTGACGAATACTATGATGAAACGTCAATTAATCATGCTAATCAAGATAAAACGAATGACAATGATAAGGAGAAGATTGAGCTTATAACTAAGAACTAAAAACTCTTAAGTTAGCTCATGAAACTATCTTCGAAGATTATCGAGAACTTTTAAGGACTCATGAGAAGTTACACTTTGAAAAGCTCAATCTTGAGCAAGAGCATGAGTTCTTAAAGGCAATCAATGATGATCTCCGTAAGAAAAATTCTTCTTACATTGCCAAGCGTTTACTCTTATCTACTTACATGCCTCAAGTCAAGTCTAGTAACAAGTACAAGAAAGATCCTTCCTATAGTAGTAACAATAATAATGCCAAAACCAATATTGTTGCTTCTAGTAGTTCTCTTGATTCCACTAATGATTCTCTTAGCCAAGTTACACTTAAGCAAGAAAATAGCTTATTGAAGGGAATTATAGAGAAATGTGTATACAAGAGCCTTGCCGAGAGTAAGCAATTCGAGGAAATTGTACGCAAGCAAGGAAGGCACCGGAAGAATCAAGGTGTTGGTTTTGAAAGAAAATTCAATGCCAATGGAGTTGAGTGGGAAGAAGATCAATACCCCAAGAAGAAGTTTGTTCCTCAACAAGAGAAGTATGATCCTACTTCCTTCAAGGGAACACTAGCACAATATGATCTTCCACCACAAGACCACAAGAACAAAGGCAAGGACAAGCTTCAAGAGGAGATTGATGCATTTGAAGAAGCACCTAAAGCCTTGGTCAAGTGGGTTCCCAAGACTACGTCAAGTTCTACTTCATCACGTACAACTACAACTCCAAGGATTCCCATCAAGATGATGTTGATCCCGAAGAATAAGAACTAGAGAGTTCTTGAGGGTGACTTCGCCAACATTCTTCACTCATATCATTATGGCAAGGACAAGTGCAATCAACTTCCACATCTTGCACTAGTTCAAGGAGTCACAAACCCTCATGTTGGTAAGGCAAGGGACAAGGTAACCTAATGATTTCATGGACATCATCTTATGTGTGCATCACTCTATGTCTATGGATATTCTTGTTTGTTCCTTGTGGGACTAACCCATGAAGGTATGTTGAAAGTGCAACTCACTCCAAAGGATTGCTCCAAATGATCTACATCAACATTGAGCATCCACATCTTCAACATCTACATGAAGTCATCATCGACAAAACCCAAGGTTAGTTCATCCCTCTAAAAGGGGGGATCTCACATCTAGGGGGAGCTGAACTCTAAGAATTGACTCAAAGCAACTCTAATGGTGTGAACACATCAATGCATTATGTAAAAGTGGTAAGCTCACTTGAGCTTAAACGATGAGTATGACCTATGATCAAATGTTCTCATTTGACTCCTAAGTCAATATACTCACATATAGATGACCTAGTCAACGCCAATTGTTTGATAGATGCTAGAATTGGTTGTGCATGCTTTGCCACATATGTCATTTGCCATTTTATTGTGTGAGCATGCTGGTTGCATATTTTACTCATTCGAGGACATCCACTTGTTTCTTTGATTGCTTGGCCTCCTTTTCTTTTTGCCAAGTGGATGGACAAGAATGCCTAAGAACCTTCTCTAGCTATCTATGCTTTTCTCGTCTCAAACTCTATTCATGCTACATCACAAAATTTGATCAAGTCAGATTCGAACCACTCTGTGAGAGGAGCACTCGGAGTCCCCGATTCGTCATAGACTTAAACTTCCAAAACTTCTTTGTGATTCTCGGTCTGACCGATTCCTCCATTTCGGTCCTACCGAGATCACTAAGTCGATCTAGGTTTTCAATCTCGGTGCAACCGATTTGAACTTTTTGGTCACACCGAGTTGCTGTAACTGTATATACAGTTATGCATCTCGGTGCCACCGAGTTGTTCCACTCGTTCACACCGACAGGGTCGGGCTATATATACTCATGAGCAAAAACTTGGAAATTTTCTCCAAACCCCTTCGCCCGCGCATAGCTCGCTCTGCCTCCAGGGTCTCCGGATCTTCTCCTCGTCGCCAGCCGCCTCCTGTCGCTGGTCTCCGCCGCCATCAACGGAATTCACCCCCGCCGTTGCCGCCGTAGCGAGTTCATCGCCAAGCTAGGGTATGGACTCGATCACAGTGCTATCCCCGTCCGATTCCTAGCACATTGTGTTCATTATGATTCTTGCCACGATTGAAACACTCCTATCTAGTCAATACAATCCTTAGAATAGATGCGATTTGAAAATTTAGGGTTAGGTTTCCGCCGAAACCATCTCGGACCCACCGAGTTGAAAAACTAGGTCCCACCGATTTGGCTAACGCAATTGCACTAGTAACTCTTGGTCTGACCGAGAATTGCTAATCGATGTGACCGATTTTAGAACTTTGTGAAACCCTAGCAGTCTCGGTGCCACCGAACTGTGACTCGATCCGATCGAGTTCACCAGTTTAGGTTCCAAAACTGCTTCGGTATCACCGAGTTTGAAAATCGGTTGATCCGAAATGCTTTCTATGGAAAACTAAAACTAAGTTTTTGAATCATTCTTTTGCAAAAATCTCTGCATTTTGTGATGCTCATCCATTCTATCTCATCTATAACTATTCACAGGATCAGCAGTCAGAATTTGCAGCATGTCAGACCAAAGTGATAGTCAGAACAAGTCAGAAGATCACAATCACATGAGTGAGGGCACTAGTCCCTCTAGCACTTCAGATGATGGCAGCAGGAGCACCCCAAGAAATTTTCCTAAATCTGCCACCAGGACAAGGAAGAAGAGAACCTCAGAATCTGAGGATGAGGATTATATGGCAGAAGAAGATGAGGCTACTTCCAAGAAGGTAGTGCTCAAAAAGGAGTATGCCTCAGCAAAGAACACAAAGCCTGGACTCAATAGGAAGACCCCTGCCAAGAGGGCACCTATGCTGAAGGTCAGAGGATCAACTCAAGTGCCTGAAAAGCCTGATCCCAAAGAGGCACCTGCAAGAAGAGTCACAACTTCCAAACCCAAGAAAGTTCCCACTGGAGAAACTATGAAGTTTACCATTAAATCAGAAGATGAAGCTGCTGGTCAAGATAAGAAGAAGAAGAGAGATAGAACCACTACTGCCCAGGTTCTTGGAAATCCCTCTATGAGGAGAGACTCTAAAGAGGAAGAAGAGGTTGTTGCACCAGCACCCAAGGCACAAAAGCTGATGGGTGATGCTATAAAGTCAGGGGCTGCAACATCAAAGCCCAAGGAAGCACCCAAAGCTGCTCCCAAGCCTAAGATTGCACCAAAGAGGAATACCAGGAGTATTCCAGCTGCTGAGAAGAACAAGGCCCCAGTGCCTGAAGTTGCTGATGAGGAAGATGATGAAGGACAAGTCCTGAGGAAGCTAAAGCCCAAGATTCCAGACCACAATGATGCTCATCCTATGGCTAAGAACATGAAGTTGAGAAAGGATGCAGGACTCAGACTTTGGAGGCTGTCAGATCCATATGCTATCAAGAGAAGGACTGCTGTTGATTACAGGTTCCACACTAAGGAACAACAGGATTTCTATGAGACAGTGCTATTGGACAAGAAACCTATAGTGTGTGATATGAGGTGGGTCGACTGGACCTACATGAAGGAAAATGAAGAACACTATCCTGGAGTGCAAGACAGTTTCATTGCTTGTGGAGTTGCAGACTTTGTTGGGCAGAAGCTCACAAAGTGGAATGATGAGCTCATTATGCAATTGTACTCCACAGCATACTTCTATCCAGATGACAGGATAGTTTGGATGTCTGAAGGTACAAGGTACCAGTCAACAATTGAGGAATGGGCCAATCTGATCAATGCCCCAAAGGAGAGTGAAGATGACTTGGATGTCTATGCCAAGAAGAAGATGGATCACAATACCATGGCTCATATGTACAAGGAAATCCGAGATGCTGCAGTTGAGACACATAAGTTTGGGTCAGTTCATTTTCTTCTGTCAGGGCTGCCAAAAATCAACTAGATCCTAAGGCACACTCTTTTGCCCAAGTCAGGTGACCACAACATGATTAGAGGGCATGCTATCAACTTGCTACACTTGTTTGATGTGCCACAAAAATTCAATGTTGTGAGCCTTATTGTTGAGACCATTAAGAGGACAACAACACACCAGAAGAGAAGTTGTGGGTATGCCCCACAGATTCAGGAGTTGATTAACTCAAAGATGGGCACATGAACATACTTGCTGGATAAGGAACATTTTGCTATCTATCCAGACTTTGAGGACAATCAAGTTGTGATGAATGAGAATGAACCATCATCAGTGCAAGCTCAAGAGAAGAAGGAGAAAGCAAAGAAAGAGAAGGCTGCCAAGATGCCAACTCAAGAGGAGGCATCTGAGTACTTTTTGAAGAACAAGCAGGAGCAGCTTGGTTACTTGATAGCATCAACACTGAGAATTGAGAAGGGGTTGGCCACCCTAACTCAAAACCAGGAGAGCCTGGAAAGAATCATGGAACAAAAATTCTACGATCTAGATGTCAAAGTAACTGAGATTCAGTCTGTTGTGGAGCAGCTCCAGGAAGACATACAGGAGAGGAAGATCAAGACAACCACTAATGCATTTTCCAGAGTACCTAGAGCTCAGAGACCAGCTGTAGTGCCTGTGACAGACACCAGAGCCACATCATCTGCACCAGCTACAGCTCCTACAGCTCCAGTGCAACCAGCTCCAGCACCAACTCCTCCAGCTCCATCCACATCAACTGAAGCCTTCGTCCAAGGAGCCATCTCTACACCACCACCTGAAGATCAAGCCTGAGAGTCGATCTAGCACTATGCATTTTCTATGAACTTTTTGGTAACTTGTTGCCAAAGGGGGAGAAAAATGTATAGATCATAGGCTTCGAGAGAGAGAGTGTGTGTTGCTTTTTGTTCTCTCTTGCTTTGGTGGTTAAACTTTGTTTGCTTTTGATTGCTTGAGATACTATGCTATTATCTGTGAGACATTGATGATCATGTGTTTGATCATAAGCTACACTTATGCTTGTTAGATGATATTATCCTACCTATCCTTATATGATCATTCACTTTGCTTGGTGATGAGTGCATGTATTCAATCTTTATTATTTTGAGCGCTCCACCAAGATCTATGTGACATGGAAGAGTAACCCATGAGCCTAATTCCTTGCGCATTTGCAGTCCAAAGCAAATCTTAAACTATGCACAAATTTAGGTGGAGCTCTTGCTTATCACATACTTCTCAAAGCAATGATGTTTTTCAATCTTATTATCATTTGTCGAAGCTTTGATCTATATGTTGTCATCAATTACCAAAAAGGGGGAGATCGAAAGTGCAACTATCCCTAGGTGGTTTTGGTAACTCATAACAACATATAGCTCATTGAGCTAATGCTATTCCAAGACTATTATTTCAGGAAAGCTCAATGAATGGCATGGCATGGATGATGAAAGTGGATCCCTCAAAATATCAAGGACAAAGGATTGGCTCAAGCTCAAAAGCTCAAGACTCTTCATTTTACATTTTAGTGATCCAAGATCACATTGAGTCTATAGAAAAAGCCAATACTATCAAGGAGGGATAAGGTGTTGCTTAATGAGCCTCTTGCTTCAAAGTGCTTAGTGATATGCTCCAAAAACCCTCAACTACTTTCTCACATCCACATATGACCTAAACCCAAAGTCAAAATCGGTCCCACCGATTCTTTCTTTCCGGCGCCACCGAGTTCAAATGTCATAGCCACTGCCACAAACCCTAGGCAAATCGGTCTTACCGATAGGGATCTCGGTCTCACCGAGATGGGATTGTAATCTCTCTGTTTCCCTTCGTAACGTTTCGGTCTAACCGAAGTGAGCGATCAGTCCCACCGAGATTGCAATGTGAACTCCCTTTTTCCCTTTCGTAACATTTCGGTCTCACCGAAATGAGCGAATTGGTCCCACCGAGTTTACCTGACCAACTCTCTGGAAAGCTTATTACCAAAATCGGTTTCACCGAGTTTGTGTAATCGGTCTCATCGAGATTACGTTATGCCCTAACCCTAACCATATCGGTCCTATCGAGTTGCATGTCGGTCCCACCAAAAATCCTAACGGTAACTAGGTTTACTAAATCGGTCCGACCGAGTCTGTTGAATCGGTCCCACTGAGTTTGGTAAATTGTGTGTAACGGTTAGATTTTGTGTGGAGGCTATATATACCCCTCCACCTCCTCTTCATTCGTGGAGAGAGCCATCAGAACAAACCTACACTTCCAACTTATCATTTCTGAGAGAGAACAACCTACTCATGTGTTGAGACCAAGATATTGCTTTCCTACCATATGAATCTTGATCTCTAGCCTTCCCCAAGTTGCTTTCCACTCAAATTTTCTTTCCACCAGATCCAAATCCCTTGAGAGAGAGTTGAGTGTTGGGGATACTATCATTTGAAACACAAGAGCAAGGAGTTCATCATCAAGGCACCATTTGTTACTTCTTGGAGAGTGGTGTCTCCTAGATTGGCTAGGTGTCACTTGGGAGCCTCCGACAAGATTGTGGAGTTGAACCAAGGAGTTTGTAAGGGCAAAGAGATCGCCTACTTCGTGAAGATCTACCGCTAGTGAGGCAAGTCCTTCGTGGGCGACGGCCATGGTGGGATAGACAAGGTTGCTTCTTCGTGGACCCTTCATGGGTGGAGCCCTCCGTAGACCCGCGCAACCATTACCCTTGGTGGGTTGAAGTCTCCATCAACGTGGATGTACGATAGCACCACCTATCGGAACCACGACAAAAACATCCGTGTCACCAATTGCGTTTGAATCCTTCAAACCCTTCCCTTTACATTCTTGTAAGTTGCATGCTTTAATTTCCGCTGCTCATATACTCTTCACATGCTTGCTTGAATTGTGTGATGATTGCTTGACTTGTCCAAAGATAGCTAAAATCTGCCGAATTCTAAAATTGGAAAAATGTTAAGTTTTTAATTGGTCAAGTAGTCTAATCACCCCCCCTCTAGACATACTTCAAGGTCCTACAGTTTGGTATTGTAGGATAGATTTCTATAGTATAAGGCTGGATAATTGTACAGAGGCGCTTGATGATTGAACTTAAAAAATTCTGATGCTGGGCTGATTGTGTGCAAATAATTAGACGGGCAAGTGAAGTTTTGTAAACTTGAATGCTTCAGTCCTACTTGTGTTAGTAATGCTGCACGTAGTCTGCAGTTCAACAAATGTACTGATGTATTTAATTTGTTTTTGTTATGTATAGGTGTGTGAGTTGGAGAAGAGTGTCCTGGAGGAAGGTTGAGGAGAAAGATTTTTTTGTCTTGACAGAGCTGCTTATGGTCCAGCCGCTGAAATTTGATGGCATAGAGGCAGAGGGAGAAGCAAGGGCACAAAGGAAGGCCAAGGTACACTCCCTCATTGTTAATTTCCGAACCTGATTAATCATGAGTTATCCCGAATACATGCTTTACTTAACACGTACAAGAACTAGCGCGACCCCGACCCAGGAAGCCGTAGTCGCCGTCCCCAGCGCGGCTTTGACCCCTCCTCGCAGTAGCCCAAGCTCCCAGTTGAACGTTGCCCAGAGTGTGGCATCTCCCGCTGCCCCTCCCTCCCTGCCGGATGTATCATCCAGCTGCAGGTTACGGCCTACTCCAGCCACAGGTCATGCCTCATCCACCGCTCCAGCTTCCTCGCACATCTACATCCGTGCATTTACAGCCACCGCTCCACAGGTTACTACCCCATCTCACCTACGACCCCTTTGATTTTGAACTTGTACCCTCGTTGATTCTGTACTATCGCTGATAGCATTGTCTTAAATTCCTCTACTCCCTGGAAACAAGTTGCAGAAAGGATGTCAACATAGTATACTCCAATGGTTGTACAAGAGAAACATACAGTAAATGTGGATGTTCACTATGTATTTTATCATTAGTTCAAAGAAAATCATAGAAAAAAATGTATATGTGTTATTGAAACAGTTTGATTTATCTGTTTTATATTATATGACAGTTGATGCACGGGGATGTTGCAGCAGGTTCGACACAAAAAGGTTTACAAAGAGTTCAGACTTTGATAGCTAGTAAGTACAGACATGGAATCTTGGATGATTACATTTCTCTAAAGTTCTAGTGGACCTTATGATTGCAGCTGAGTTGGACTTCCCTCCTGTTTAGTGAACCTTGAAAAGATTGAAACAATTAATCACTTTTTGAAGTTCTAGTGGACCCTGTGCTTGCAGCTGAGTTGGACTTCCCTCCCTAACGACGTGCCCAAACCCGCCGATGAGGCCCGCCGCCCCAACCCTCCTCCTTCCTCCTTGCATCAGGATGATCAAGATCCAGTCGGCGCCTGAAGCCCATCCCACCATTGTACCTCCCACTTCCCCTCGCTGCACTGACTGGTGTGACACAACACTGCCGCCAAGGTAAACTTCTTTCCTCCCATCATCGCCCCTGCATCTCCTAGACGAGATGGTTGGTTCGATGACTTCTTCATCGGTATTTCGAATCAGGCTGTGACAAATGAGAAATAATGCATGAGCCGAAGAAGCTTATTTTTTGTTGTTTTTATTTTCAGCTGAAAAATGAGAAATAATTTCATTTTGGTTCCTCTGTGGTCCTTGAGATAAATTATAATCAGTTCATGTGCGTTCGCGCGAGAAGTTCCATTATGAAAAATAAATCAAATAGTTCATGCACTGTAAAAGGGAACATTTACAAAGAAAAATGTACTGAAAGTACATTTATCATATTTTGTGAAGCTCTAGAAAAAGAAAAGGAAAAGTTCAAGCAAAACCACAAAGTTCAAAAATAGGGCCGTTGTTGGTCGGCTGGGTCAGTTCATGTGCTACCATTGGAGGAGTTCAAAAAATCAGAACTAGTGCATTTCCATAAAATTCTATAGTTTCGTGTGTCTGCTGCTACAAATATGAACGATTTTTTTCCAATCATACTAGTATTGATGCAATCACCTAAAATAAGTTGAAGACAAATTCTGTAAGTTAGGTGCATGTGCTGCTACAAAAATCTATTGTATGTCTGTGTAGCTAATGTATGTCTTCTAAATCATGATGCATGATATTCTTTGGTTCATGTCTTCTGTGCGTGTATGGAAGGCCGAGAAGTTCTATTGCTCACATACGCCAAGTTTAGAGAAGTTGCCGCCAATGGCGCCAGAGCAGCGGTCAAAATTAAACTCGGTTTCAGTTTGTGCATGAGTTTTTTTACATCAATTTGTGCATGTGTTAATTGTTGGCTGGTGTGTGTGTGTCTGCAGTAAGTATTGGACGGCAAGTGTATTGAGGCGAGCAGCAAGACGGGGCGTGAAGCATGCCATCAGTGGCGAGCTACTACAACACTAGTCCATTGTTTTGTGCAAATGGACTGGTTTGTGCCTGGGGATAAAGTAGATGTAGCGGTCCAACATGTATTCTATTATCGGTTCATAGAAAGAATAGAGATTTGAAACTAACGTACAAAAAAGTTGACTTCTATAAGTCCATGTTCTGAACTCGAGACAGTCAAAAAAAGTACAAAAAATCTGGTCGTATAAGTCCATTGTTTCATGATGTTGTTTTTGCCATATTCAAAACTTTGTATAGGATGCTTTATGTTTTACTGATCTACAAAGTGACTATCCCAGAGCTGTGTCGAACTTTCTTAATAAAGTTTGGAACTTCTCTAAAAAAACCTAGTTGATTCTTATTGTTTTTTCCTCATCAGTTCTATAAATCCCAGAGCATCCATCCAACTTTGTATCAGGATATACTATGTTGCTTCTGTAATTTTTCTGTATGCTTGTATGTGCAAAAATATGTTACAGTTGCCTCTTCGATTTCTTATGGTGGGGATGTTTGTGCTCCCACATATTCGATAGTGTTCTCTCCTGCCTATTTTGGTTGATGTTCATGAATGCACAAAAAATATATGGGAAATGTTCTATTATTACTAGCATCTATTTTGGTTGATGTCCATGAATGGACAAAAAATATATGGGAAATGTTCTATTATTACTAGCATATAAGTACAAAATTCAACACGATCCCAGATAAGTTTGAAAAAGGCTCAAACAAAAAAACCATCCAAATTCAAAATGGTAAAAGTTCAAGTGGTAAAATGAGAGAAGTCCAAAATATCGTCGCAAAACAATGTTGAGTTCAAAATAAAATAGGAAATTTATACCGAAAATACGGAGTAAAGTCTAGTATGTGAAAACACGTTCAGTACAAACCATATACACATCCGTTCAACTACCCTTTTTCCCGAACATATATTCGTCCATTCTACAAAGAAAAAAATGGTTGAATTAAAAAATATAGATCAGTACAAGTTAAAAATGATGGTTCGTTCAGAATAAAAGATATGACAGAAATTCAACTTGTAAAAGTTCAAGGAAAAAGAAACTCCATTCAATTCAAATGAGAAAAGTACAAATCGTATAATAAGAGAAGTCTAGAACATCGTTGTAAAAAATGTTTAGTTCAAAAAAGAATAAAAAAATATTTTCTTTTTGAAAAAAATATCATTCAGTTCGATGATATAAACCATGCAAGTACAGGGGGCGACAATACAATAAACCGTTGAAAATTTACGAGTTAAAATATTACCCAAAACAGAGCAAAGTCTAGTTAGTGAAAACACGCTTAGTACAAACCCATGCAAACATCCGTTCAAGTACTCTTTTTTTGGAACCTTTCAAAATTACTCTCCGAAGAACGCATCAGTACAAACGCACACGTAGATCAGTACAAGTACTTTGTTTTTTTTGACGGAAAAACAGCACGCTGGGTTTCATCGTAATCCAAATTAGTCTTCAACGGTTGCGAATTTGAAAAAACATTCAACATGACTAAGTTTCATATTTTCGATATCTTTCCAGCTATATATTATTTGCCTCATTTCGACAAACTTTTAAAAAAAATCACGTTCAAAAACAAATTTGACCGTATTCAAATTCGTTTTTAAACCACAAGGAATTAGAAAAACATTTCTATATGAAAAAGTTGTGCATTTTCCATAGATTTCCAATGCCGTATCATTTCTTTCAATCCGACAAACGTTTCCAAAAAAATGCGAAAATACGTTTCTCCCAAAATTTCACCATTTTTCGAATTACTTTTAAATGGTATATAATTTGAAAAAATAGTAGATACATGAAAGATGCAAATTTTTACAAGCTTTCCAATGCCATCTTATTTACTCAATTCCGACAAATCGTTTGAAAACTGAGTCCAAAATACTATTCACGTTTTCGGTTTTGAAAAAACGGTTTTTTCAAAACTGCTCTTAAACCATGATGATTTTGCAAAAAAATTCCATATATTTGTAATGTCGATGTCAAGAGCTTTCCAACGATATATTACACGCCCCATTTCAACGAAAAGGCGATCAGTTTGACGAGATGAAAATCATCAGTACAACCGTGTGAAACCATCAGCTCAAAAAGGGTAACAGAATAATATTCTGTTACGCGTAACAGAATAGCCCAGATGTGTATATATATACTATTATTGAAGGGAAAACATAGGTTCAGTTTTGCATTCTTATAGAAAAATAGAACTGAGCTGTGCGTCGTCTTGAAAAAACAAACATAACTTGGACTGCTGATGTTATACACAAGCTAGGTTGGGAGGCCCATAGGCCGCTTGATCCAAAAAACGTTGAAACATGTCATGGGCTGCGCATGTTAAACAACAAAACCTAGGCCATGGACCTAGTGGGCCCGGGACTATCAGCCTCTCGACGAATAGTTGTCTCCCAATTCCTCTTGTTTTGCTGACCATGTTGGGAACGACAGACGGCGGCGCCGCGGTGAGAGCACCAAGGCGGAGGACGACATCGAGACCGTGGACCAAACGAACCGGAGCAGGGGAAGACGCGGGCAGAGGGGAGTACGAGGGTTGAGTTGTTCGGATGCAGGGTGGCCGGTGGAGCTCCTTGGTATCGTTGTATTCTTTGATGTTGGCGTAGCAGGTGTTGATGATAGTCTCGGCGAGTCCTTCTCCTGCCCGTTGCCGATAATCTTGTATTGCTTCTGGATGTCGACAAGCTTGTTGCACCATATGGCCGAATCGTTTCGTTCTTCCTTCTCTCCCTGTAGCGAAGGTGCAGTCGGCGCTGCCGATGAAACATGCGAATGCTCCAGAACCTCTGATGGCCCTACAACAGTGGTAGACGAGAACCTCGTCTCGCACGCATACCTGGGCGACCGCGATCCGCTGGTCCCTGTCAGGAGACGAATGGATGGGCACAAGGTCTAGTCCTTCGACCTTGTGCTTTCTCGTCCTGTAGGTACTGCTTGAACTCGGCGAGGCAGAGCTTCACGGAGTCCGGATCGTTGGTGTACATCACATTCAACTTGGTGCCGCCATGGGACTGAACGGAGAACTCAAAGGTGAACTCCTTGCTGAAGTCCATATCCAGCAGGATCACCCCTCGGATCGCCATTGGAGTCTCTTCAAGTGAACGCGTGAGTAGGCGGCAGCAGCAGTTCGTTTTTCAGCTCTTGGGGAACTGGATTCAATAGTAAACTGAGTCTGTATAGGCGACAACAGTTACTGCACGCCCGGCATAATATGCACCCTCGGTGCATTCAAATGCCTCCATTAAGAAACCTATTCCGGCCACACACGTCGGTTCATGAGTGGGTCTGTATTGGTACTGTAATAACAAGTGTTAGTGGTCACTTTACTTAAATTTAATTAGCTTTAATTAAAATATATTCTTAAAACAAGCAATGCATTGGCTCGTTCTATCAGTGCCACATGATCAACATGCACAACAATTAGAATTATTATTCTAAGGACGCACATGATCAACACATTTGCCGCACTTTCACACAGAATATACTACCAAGTTTGGACAGTATGTTATGGTTGTTGTCCTCTGCATCATCATGCCGTGTTTCCCAGCTTGCAAGATTCAGAACCAACAAATAAGATTCAAGTAATAAGTACAACAAAGATGCCTACACATCTCATTGATTCCCAACTTCTAAGATTTAGAACCAACAAATAAGATTCAAATAATAAGTACAACAAAGATGCTTACACATCTCATTGTTTCCCAGCTTGCAAGATTTAGAACCAACCCATTAGAGCCTTTTGATAAAGTGAACATCGGGATTAAATCCAGCTTGGCTAGCCGTGTCATACAACCCAAGAACTTGGCGAATGCTCTTGACCATCACAACATCTGTAGTAGAGTATTCCCGTTTGCACAAATAAGAAATATCATGATTACTATAATAGTGGCACTAGTTGAGGCAACCGGTGTGAGGGGCCATATACCGCCACGACTCGATGTGGTGAACCTGCAACTCCACTCGGATGAGGCCAACCTGCAGATCCATGATTCAATTCATGCGCCTTTTTCCGCAGTTCACTTGAAATGAAGCAAAGATTGCATCATTCAGCTAGCAAGAAGTACTTGCTCTCGTGAGCTGGCAGGTTCTTCTCTAATAGTTGCACTAAAATTTAGCAACATTGAGGTTGGCTGTCCTGCTCATGTAAGGTGCAACTATTTGCTTATCCTTTTGTGCAGTTCCACTAAAATAAAGTGCCATTGTGGTGATAGTGACGGCTCATCTTGCAAAACCTAATAAAATGTTGCACGAGATTACCAGCAGAATTTGATGGAGATTTTGGAAACTCCAATCACCATTTTGTGCAGTTCCACCAAAATTGAGAGATGTTGCCCACGTGACATTTTAGTTGAACGACACAAGACACTCATTCCAAAAGAAAGTGTTTTGTGCAGTTCACCAAAAGGTCACAATAGCAACAGGTGAAACGGATATCCCTATCTGCACAAAAAGATAGAAAGTAAATAGTTGCTGGTCAATAAGAATATACGAAACATACACGAAATGAAAATAAGCATATTAATTATGTTCATGGCAATCACGCAAGGACAGTAGATATTTTAAAACGTCAGCAATGCTTCATGTTACCGGAAGCATTACGATCAACTATGACATTCGTCAAATATGGGATTACTTTAATGGTGGCATTGCTTATTTACCAGATACAATAAATCAATGATACAGTAAATCAACAGCAGCTAAAGAGTTGGTTTAAGGGCATGGGACCGTGGGGACACCAGGTCACTCAGCAGCGTAAAGAAGCAACTTACTTATCATACTTGGGAAAATAGCAGGAGTACCATTTGTTAACACAGTTTAATCGCATCATATCACTGGAGGCATTAGATTAACAATAACACTGGTTAGACATGTCCTTAAGGTAACAGTGTGATCGCTTCATTTTACATGCGCCCTTACATTAACAACAACAAAAGGTTGGTATAAGGACATGCGACAGTGGTTGCATCAGCACAATGTACCTACAAGGAGGCATAAAGTGGTGATGTCGAGTTTGTTCATGCTTTGTGAGGGCAGCAAATCTAATCCTGGAGAACTTTTCCTATGTGAGGGCAGCAAATCTAATCCTGCAGACCTTTTACTATGTGAGGGCAACAAATCTAATCCTAGAGACCTTTTACTATGTGAGGGCAGCAAATCTAATCCTGGACATACTCTGTTGACTTGTCCACCAGCCGCCACTTTCTATCCTTTTTCAACCAATAATAGATCTGCTCCTTATCTAGTTTGTACTGAGTTTTCCCATTATTTCCCTTTTCAACCAACAGACCGGTTGGGTACCCAGTCTCTACTACTTTCCCCCTATTATTTCCTCTTTGAATCAAGTCCTAGATTCATGCTATGATTTTTCACCCTTTATTCGTTGTTTGAACCAAGTCCTAGATTCGAATGCATGAAGTATCTTTACCTCTAATAATATTAAAAATTTAGGTGGATTTGGAAGAGCTGATGGAAGTAGAAAAAGATGCACATGCATACATGTTGGGAACTGGGGCAGTAGTGCAAGGCCACTTTCAAAGAACTTGTACCTGGGGTTCATTGGGATGTCGGCAGCGGCAGGTCCGATCTGTGCACAATACAGCAGGGAGGAAGAAGGGTCGGAGGACCTCCCGAGCCGGCGCTGTGTCGGAGAGAACGACATGGGCAGAGGATCGGGCCCCGCCGGAAGTTGTGGGTTTCGTCCCTCGGCGGCGATGACCGCGTGAACGATGCACCTTTCAGTCCTCTACACACACCGGCCAAAGGGATCCGGTCGGATCTATGACCAGCGATGAGCAGAGAGAAAATGTCGCTACCGCTGACTTGTTTAGATCTGGAGAGGATGAGAGAATGAAGAGAGCAACCCTAGTAAAGCAAGCGCTCAGGCCCCTGCCTACATATATAGTGGAGTGATTATCTTTTTCTCTCCACAACAAGCGTTTCAATTTGTGTATGTGGCATTAAAGAAAAGAAACTCTCAGGTGACTACCTGTATGACTCCTACTTATTACTAGTAGTACTAGTATTGTTCACTTGTGCTCCCCAGCCCTCCATTCATTGAACAACCCCACGGGTGAATAAACATACAGTAAGTATTTATATAGAAGAAACAAGCTCGAACTATTTTCGTGTAGTTAAAAGTTGAGGGCAGGGATTTTTCCGGGCAGTACGCGCGATAGTTTTTGGGTAGGCGATTTGACAGAGAGGCGATGAGGATGAGGGAGTGGCGGATTCAAACTTACTACTAGAAAGGTTGGGCTGTGCGATTTGACGGCGCGTTACTGCTGGAAAGACTTGTGATATGACTACTCACTATTGTCATGAATTATACTAATGTTCAAAAAAAATTTACTGGCGCTACGACCGGGGTGATGCCCCCCTTCCGTTCCGCACTCTAATCTGGTGCATGACACGTCGACCCGGATGCTATCTCTCCCACATGTCGGCGAAGTACGTAGTAAGAAGGAGCAAAGAATGATGCGGTATATACTACTACTACTACTACTCAGGTCGGAGGAGTGCGAACCACGACAGCCCAGTGAACCAGCAGTGCGAACCACGGTAGCCCAGTGAACCAGCAGTAGAAAACAATGTGGTGATATGACCATAAAAAACAATGTGCTACGGTCCAGACTGTAGCATGTACAGTACTACTCCTCTTTGTTTGGATCCCTGAGTTAGAGCTAGTTTGGGTTGAAATAGCCTCGAATTATCAAAACAGGAGGGATTAGTTTGAGCTAGTTTGCTCTAACCCAGCTAAAAAAATTAGCCCGGTGGAGAGGTTCTAATTGGGTTAGTTATCCTCGGGCCCACTAAAAGAGAAGTAAATCTCCCCTGCCCGCACCAGATTGCTCCCTCACCCCCTTGCATGACTCCTCTCTATTCCCCATCGAGCCGCCCGACCAAGTGCCGCTCTGCCGCTCACCCTCTCTCTCCTCCGGCCACCCTCTCCTTTTGGCCTCCGCCGCCCTACTCCGGCCGCCCACTCCCTCCGGCATTCGAAGGTCGACCCGCTCCCCCTTCACCGGTCTTTTTTCTCCCTCTGTCGTGCATGGCGGCGGCACATCTACCAGGGAGGTCGCGAGAGGGGTGAGTTTGTTCATTCCTTCTCTGTCTCACAACCATATCATTGATCTTGCTCGCTCTAGCGCTAATTCTGATTTGGAAAAGTAGATCCTGGTCAAAGTTGGTATAGATTTGTGGTGCACGCATGGAATTGTTTGATGCTGCTTGAGGAGGTAATAAATCTTTCTAGAGGCCCAAAGATTCAGTTCACCTTTCTAGGTATTTCAGTTTCAGGCTTGCATTATTTCTAGAGGCCCAAAGATTCAGTTCACCTTTCTAGGTATTTCAGTTTCAGGCTTGCATTATTTCTAGAGGCCCAAAGATTCAAGTCACCTTTCTAGGTATTTTAGTTTAGAGGCCCAAATATTAAGTTCCTAGTTGGCGGCAAGCGGCCCTGCTACCCATGCCGGTGTCGACCTCAACTCGTAAGCGCCAGCATCGGAGGGGTTCCCGGGGCTTGGGCTCTACAGAGCCTTCCTTCAGAGCGACGATGACGAGCTCCTCCCTCAGTGCGTGAGGGGCTCCAGGCTCCCTCCCTATCGTGAATGACTTTCGTGATGAGTTAGGTCATGCTCTGTTTCATGGAGTGTTTTTTTGTGAAGCTTAATTGATGACTTGTATGTTTATGTGGGATGTCTCATTTGTATGGACAAAGTAAAATTTATCATGTTTTGCATGCTTTATTTGTAAAGATGGTTCGTTTATGTCAATTGTGAGCAGGAGGAGGTCCCACAAGAGCCGGCCACTCCAAATTTGGCAGGAAATAGGGTCCAAATTAGTCAAATGATTGAGAAAGAGCATTTATTTGTCAATCTAACCCTGCCATCCATACACCTCTTTGGTTTAGAGTTAGTTCAGGGTTAGTTCAGGGTTACAATCTAACTCTAACCTCTAACTGAGTTAGAGGTCTCATCGTCTCGGTTCATCGCCATCATACTTTCCCATTCCTGTGTTTTCAGTATCCTCCGAATCAAAGAGGCCATTTTTTGCGAGAAAAATCAAAGAGGCCCTTAGACTGGTTTAGGTCCGGTCATTTTTTATAAACGTGTCATGTCCAAAATTTAATGAGCGTGCTCCGGTTTCTATGAAAATAATCCAGTTTCATGTAGTAATTCATTCATTTATTTATTCTTCTGTGGGGGTTTGCATGTAATTCGTGAGGTCTGAAATGTAAAGTACCCCGGCATATGCTCCGAGTCGTGCATGCACTACGACCCAGATGCTCTATGTCCCACATGTCGGCGAAAGGGAGCCCATGGAAATAGCCTAGGAGTATATATAGGAGGATAAATGTGTGAAAAAAATATGTACTGTGAAGTGTAGCTGCGGTTCGAAAAGGAGACCTAAAGTGATGACAACTATAGGTCGCATGCACCCAACTAGTGGTACTAGATATACGGCTATTTTTCCCTCAAAAAAAGAGGTACGAGTGCTTAGTACTCCTATTCTATCAACACAAGTCCCATCTGACAACAGCGTCCGTGCTACAGCTAGCTCTCCTCCCTCGTTTCTCTCTTCTAATTCTAAACTCTGCTGACGCCTGGTGGGCGGGGTGGGTTTGCTCAACTGCGGCCCCGCCTCACAGTGAAAACGTTATGACTGAAATAAAAATTCCATATACTCCCTCAGTTCCTAAATATAAGCCTTTTTAGATACTATTTCAAATGGAATACAACTTACAGATGTATGTAGACATATTTTAGAGTGTAGATTCACTCATTTTGCTCTGTATGTAGTCACTTGTTGGAATCTCTAGAAAGACTTGTATTTGGCAACGGAGGGAGTATTGTACTAATAAAACATTAAGGCCACGAGGCGATGCAGTGCTGGTTACAGGAGCAAGAAGAAGAGATGCATCCATCGACAATGTCCACCTCCTTGACTCAGGGTGTCGGCCAACTGACCAGCGCCTAAGTAGCAACGGCTTTCATGGCCAAGTCGACGTGCTTCTGAACAATGGCGTCCAAAGATTCCAGCCGCTGGAAGAAGTCCAACGTCTTTCTGTCCTCGCTTGCCTTGTAGTGGCCTATGTAGACGATTTCCTCGTAGACGTGGATGTGCAGGTCGGCGTTTTCTTGCATGGCGAGGCATTGCGCGGCGAGCGCAGCCTCGAGGTGCACATTCTTCGTCGCGACCTCCGGCACCTGCAGGGCCACCAGGGCTTGAAAGAGTTCGTCACCATAGAGGCCGATGAGGTTGGCAGGCAATGAGGAGCCTGGGCGCGCGGGCTGGAGCAGTACGGCAAGGTCGTCTGCGCGCTTCTTGACAGCGGTGAACTTGCGGATGGAGTTGACCATCACATCGTCCATGCGAGAGGCGACGCCGGCATCGGCGAGGGCTACGATGCCGGCGGTTGCTGGCACCGTCTGGGAACTCTGCATGGTGCTGGGCCGCAGGCCGACGCCTTGGATGACTTGGCACAGCCGACTGCCGCTCGCGTCCATCGCCTCCATAGGTGCTTGTGGCTTCTGGTCACATGGTCTTGGATTGGAGTGACCAGTGTTGCGCAGAGACTTAGGAGTAGATGGATTGGATTGGTGGGGTGCCTTTATATGAGAGTCCAAACTCTGTTGCATTCACATCATGTTGTCTCTATTCTGCTTCTCCAATTAATTCCCTCCGCATGTAATTGAGGATGCATCATTGACCGTTCAACATCTCGGGAACCGCTACCCTCTCCCTCCTTGGCATTCAAGCAACCATGGAGGCGACTGCCACTCGCGTCTATCGCGTGCCAGGAGACGTTCCCGTTGACAACGAGGTGCCTATGGTGACTCCGTAAGTTTCAAGATGATAGTGTCGGCTCAGTCTTTCGGAGGTGCTCATAGGGGTAGCGTGTGCGTGTGTGCGTTCATAGGGGTGAGTGTATGCGCGTGTACATTAGCGCTTGCGTTTGTACTATGTCAAAAAAACGTAAATTTGTGTCAAAAAGAGACTAGTCAGTATACTCAATATTGTGCACCGCGGAGAGGAAAATGAGCGAACTACGTATTTATTTACGGTGCAGATTCACTCATTTTGCTCCATATGTACTCCGTCTTGGTGTAGTATAGTCACTTGTTGAAATCTCTAGAAAGGCAAATACTCCTTTCTGGTTTACAGGGTTATACAAGCAAGTACGTACTACAATAGTGGGCTCACATAGCAATTTTGTCTCATGCAAGAGCCTGGCTATATGCGTGCTCCAAGGTTAGCAACTGCCACGTTCAGGTTGCGCTTGGCTCTTTGCCTCTTTGAGAAGACGAACAATGATGTTACTACTACTGCTTCTACAGTATCGAATCCGCTGCTGCATGTCCGTCCACCGCGAGCGGGAGGGATAGCTTGTTGTAGTACTATAAGCTTGCGAGCAACCGCGCGCATGGGCGAGGGAGAAGGCGTGTAGTAGTAAAATCAAGCTTCTCCTTGTTGTATGAGTTGACGCGACACATCATAGCACTGGCCCCACATGCTTGCCTCTAAACATGGCTGAAAGACCCGCAGTGTACAATATATTTGCTGCAACCTCTAACATTTACCCACCATAAATTAAAATATATATTCTTGTCTTGACCAGATGAGCGTGCAAATTACAGTCACATGACAGGTAGGGCCAGAAGACGATTTTAATTAAAAAAACTTCGAGACAGCCACATAGCATGGAGTTGACCCCAAAGATTTTAAGCTTACAGGCACGGTACACGCTATCCTAGACTACTCTACACATGAAACTGCCACACAAGCGTCCGGGCTGCGCTTGGCTCTTCGCCTCTTCGGGAAGTCGAACAATGATGGAGTACTACTGCACTGGAGGAGTACTACTGTGCACTTATGGCCATCTGACACCGGTTGAACTGCTGCATGTCCACCGCATGCGGGAGGGAGAGCGTGTAGCGAAAGCTTCTCCTAGTCCTGCAAACCACCACGCTCATGGGCGAGGGAGGGACACTCCTGCCTTTGCGTGTATGACAGGTGGGCCCAACAGGTGGGTGGCCAACCTGCCATACAGACAAAGGCAGGTGTAGTTAAGTCCGCGAGGGAGAGGATAATCAAACTTCTCCTTGTTGTATGAGTTGATGCGACACATCAAAGCACTGCACTCAATATATTTCAATAATTTGTGTTTACCAATGCATTAATTACAGTGCATGCATGCATGTCATGACTCTCCTTTTGATACTTGCATGTGTTGATTTAATGCACCTTGAAGTAGTATAAATATGTGACGGTAAAGCTTTGTAATGCCCCAGCCCTAAAGCGAGAGATGGTTGTGCACGAGGAGGGCGAGATCATCCAGACGGAACAGGACCCGATGATGGAGCTCTCTATGGTCTCGATGGGCCTCACCTTGCTCCAGTGCCCCTTGTGCCTCCGCCCCTTGATGCCTCCAGTGTATGAGGTTCAAATACACCTCGTCCATTCGGCTGATCGAGCAAGGTGCAAGTTTCTTGATTGATGTGATGTTCGATTGATTTCTGCAGTGCAAGGGAGGGCACTTGGCCTGCGCAGACTGCCGCGTCGAGAACCCTGGAAACCAGCGGCAGTGCCAGAAGTGCGAGCGCGGCAGTGGCTTTGATGTGCGGAACAGGACGGTGGACGCCATCCTTTCATTGGTGAGGGTGGAGTGCCCGCACGAAGGTTGTGGGCTCTACGTCACTTACGACAAGCTCGCCCATCACCAGAGCGTGTGTCCGCTCGCGCCCTGCAAGTGCCCCATGCCCGTCTGCGGCTACGAAGGCCCGCCGCCGGTGCTCTACCACCACATGAGCACCGCGCATACCATGCCCGTGCATAGGATCCAGTACAGCAAGGTGCTCTAGCTGCAAGTGCCTTTGTCGGAGCCATGGCTCTTGCTGTTCGCGGAGGAGGACGGCCATGTGTTTTTCTTGGTCGGCGGCGTGCTCGATATCGGTGCGCCTATCGCCGTGTCGGTCATCTGCATCAGAGCTGGGGTGTCCCCACTGCCGCACTACGTGGCCAAGCTGTGGGCGAATGGCCCGCCGGGGGAGCCCAAAGGCACAACCGACGCCGTCAAGGTGGAAATGGAGGTGACAAGTAGCAAGGATCCCTGCGACGTCGTCGTGCAGGAGCTGACCTTCTTCATAGTTCCGCCCAAGTTGCTGGCCGAGGCTAAGCTGGTGTCCCTCGACATTCAGATTGACAAGCTCACGTCCTACATGTTTCTACAGTGCCTTCTGTTTATGCTAATATAGGGATTAGCTCGGTCTACTTTAGCTTAAGAGATGGTGGGTTTTGGTGGCGATGCAGCAATTACTTTGACATCAGATCAGTAACTTCCAACAGTCGAATGGATATTTTGTGTCGGTTGGATATAAAGTTCCTTTGAGTAATAAATACTACTTGTCATCAAAAAGGATAAAAGGAGATGTATAGATGTATTTTAGTGCTAGATACGTCCCTTTCTATCCATTTTGATGACAAGTACTCCCTCCGTTCCACAATACATGCCTTCCATTTGTCAAAATATAGATGTATCTAGACATGTTTTAGTATACAGGTACATCCATTTTTGGACAAATGGAAGTCAAGTACATAGTATTTTGGAACGGAGGGAGTATATGCTTGTTTGTTCACGAAGTGTTTCATACTTGTGCGAGTTGACGCGACACATCAAAGTAGTACTACTACTAGTAGTACTCCCTCTGACCCTAATTTCTCCGCGCATAAGTTGAGGTGCAGATAGCAAGCAGGGCCTAGTTGTGTTGGAAAACTCACCAGATTGTGCACCAGGCAGACGAAGCTCGTGTCGTGTTGGTGCCGTGTGCGGCCCGCACAATAACCAAAACCTCGCGCCTCCATCTTATCCCCTGCATTTTAAACTTCTCAATCTCAAGGCCAAGGAGCAACGTGAATCCTATGATAGAACCAATCGGATGGTTGAGAACACTACAATGTGTAGCTACAGATGCGTGTGTGACTCCCAGATGCAGAGGCCGGGGGTCATCATCCTCCTTTTCGAGAAAAAACATATGCGTGTGTGAGAGAGGATGAGTGCGTGCGTGCACCTCTTCTCTTCCTGTATAATGTACTAAACTCAGAGTACAAGTGTATGTGGGTGGCATCGACCTAGGGAGCTAGAGATGGTGCGTGCGAGAAGTCCAGAGAGATAGGTTTAATGCGTCTGAAAAAAAGACTAGTCTATAGCTCGCCACGCGGCTATTCCTGTCGAATGCCCCAATAACCGTAAGATATGTATCCAACGGTGTCAGTTATTGCACGTACTACACAGCAGTAGAAAAGGAACTACCATGGCATATGCTACACCACGACAGAGAACACGTGCCCACGTTATGCCATCCGGGAATAGTGTCGCACTTCGAAACTAGAACCGTCAATAAATTTTGAGCTTGCGTCTCATCACATTCCAAATTACTACTACTACAATGCTATATTTAATTGCAAACCTGTTCACACCAATCACAACCTAAACGGCTTCCCGGTTAGGAGCATATTAGTACTCAGTTATAAATACTAGTATGCCAAGATGACTGCACATTCCTCCTCAACTCCTCATCCACCAAAACAAACAAGTCATTCAACATCCTTCCCCTGCGTCTGCCATGGCTAGCGTGAGTGCTGGGTCGAGAGATTACCACCAGGGAGAGGCGAGCATGGAAGCGGAAGCACGAGAGATGTACCACCTCGCCGCCAAAGCAGCCGACATGTCCCGCCGCGCGGAAGTAGCAGCACAGAGGTCATGCTGCGCCGCCGAAGCAGCACGGAGGTCCCGCCGTGCTATCGATGCAGCAGACTGATCCGACCGCGCCACGGAAGCAACAGAGATGTCCCGCCGCGCCGCGGCAGCCTGGGAAAATGTCTCATGGGAAAGCGATGACTCTTACAGGCGCATGGATGTGATCGTCCATAGCCAGATGGATCAGATCTCTGGCTGGGCGAGATTGCAGGACGACATGAAAGCCTTGTTTGAACAGGCTACTGGCGTCATCCGGCAACTAAGGGAGGGCAATGAGAGGCTCCGGGCCGAGCGCGACCTGCTGAGGGCGAAGATCGTCCGAAGTGGAGATCGGCAGGAGGAGACCAGTGCCTTGTTGAAGAGGACCGGCGTCATCGTCAAGAAACTTATGGACAAGAATGACATGCTCCGCATCGAGCGCCAAAGGCTGGTGGAGGAATCTGTGGATGCTCTCAAGTAGCACTTGAGGACACGAAAGAGCTCATCGCGGCTCGCCGCGGAGACTAGTCCCCGCGGCCTGCAGCAACGCATCAAGAAAGTAGAGATCAGCGAGCCAGATCGTTGTCTTCCTTCTTCTTTTGCCCTTGTGTATTCCGGGCGTAGCCGCATGTGGCTTTTTAAATTATCTTCCTAATTATGTAAGACAATTATTATCCACTGTCGTCGTCCTTATATATTCATCAGTCTTGCTATAAGTCGCAGTAGATGCTATATAGGTCCGTCGGATCTTACATCAAGATCCGTGCTTTCAAATTTTCTTTTTTCTCTCTTAAATCTCAGTCGAGTGAGACATAGCCACGCCATTAAGCAAAGGCTTAGTTTAAAAAAACAGAGGCCCGGACGCCATTAATGGAGACCTTGGGAGAGAGGTGGATGGCATATGGAGGTCAAAGGGCTCTCCTCCCGATAAGCACGCGCAGGGGTCTGGTCGCACGCCTCTCGTACTCAAATAGCTACCCTGCACGGTGCCTCCTAGCTAATAAAAAAAAGGGGACACGTGGCGGCACGTAAATGGTAAATAGAACACCCACGGTTTCAATAATACTTGTGTTTCCGATGGTAACATGACAGCACTTGTTCCAAAATGACTTTGTTGATTGTTAATGTGTGTGCCTTCTCAAATCGGATAGCAAAATTACCACAGCATGTTGGTGCCATGTCATGGCACCAAGCCAAGTTTCATTATTTTCATGCGTGTTTTGGATTTACAGGGATTAAAAAACTAAGTTTCTCAATGTTTCCAGCCCAGCCATGACGCCCAAACTTTGGAATTTCATTCCCATTTCTTGCATGGGACCTAGAAATTTACCCGAGGACACACATGTGGTTTTTCAACCAACTTTGGTGCACTAGAGCATGTGCTTGTATTTCAAATTTGAATTATGCACACAAAGGTGACACGTTCCCTCTCAGAACCATGAGCCTTCTTGAGAGAAGCTCCGGTTTGCAAGAAGATTATACCCAAAAAATTCCTATTCGGCCAATTTTTTTTACCACAGCATGGTACTACCATCACATGACACCATGCCAAGTTTCATGATTTTCAGCCGTGTTTTGGATTTACAAGAATTTTAAAATCAAGTTTCTCAATGTTCTCGGCCGAGCCACGATGCCCAGATGTTTGAATTTTATTCCCATTTCTTGCATGGGACCTAGAAATTCACCCGTGGACACAGATGTGTTTTTTCAACCAACTTTGGTGCACGGGAGCATGTGCTTGTAGTTCAAATTTGAATTATGCAAATTAAATGACCAGAAACTCAATTAATGTATACAAAGGCCAAATGAACCCGGAATAATTCCAAAATTTAATAGGGCACTCATGTAGTTCTATGTTGCCTTTGTAAAGAAACTCAAGGGGGGCAACATATATCGTTTCGCACTCAAAGGTGGCACGTTCCCTCTCAGAACCACGAGCCTTCTTGAGAGAAGCTTCGGTTTGCAAGAAGCTTATACCAAAATTTGTTCCTATTAGGCCAATTTTTTTGCCGCAGCATGGTAGTACCATGACATGACACCATGCCAAGTTTCATGATTTTCAGACGTGTTTTGGATTTACAAGAATTTTAAAACCAAGTTTCTCAATCTTCTCGGGCGAGCCACAATGCCCAGATGTTTGAATTTTATTCCCATTTCTTGCATGGGACCTAGAAATTCACCCGAGGACACAGATGTGATTTTTCAACAAACTTTGGTGCACGAGAGCATGTGCTTGTAGTTCAAATTTGAATTATGCACATTAAATGACCAGAAACTCAATTAATGTATAAAAAGGACAAACAAACCCGGAATAATTCCAAAATTTAACAGAGCACTCATGTAGTTCTATGTTGCCTTTGTAAAGAAACTCAAGGGGGGCAGCGTATATCATTTCGCACTCAAAGGTGGCACGTTCCCTCTTAGAACCACGAGCTTTCTTGAGAGAAGCTTTAGTTTGCAAGGAGCTTGTGGGGCTGTTTGGATGGCAGCCCCAAGCTGCCCTTCCAAAATTTTGGTCATTGACCACAGGTTGGGCCAGTGTTTGGATCGCAGCCAAGTTTTTGGCTTTTTGGCCAGCCGTTGTGATTCCGCACTAGCATGTAGGCGACTTCCCGGCGGCTATTTCCTTCGCCAAAATGTTGGCATGCCGTCGCTTTGGTCGGGCTGAGGTGGGCATAATCCAAACGGTCCCTATACTAAAACTTGTTCCAAATCAGCCCAATTTTTTACCACAAAATGTTAGTGCCATGACATGACACCATGCCAAGTTTCATGATTTCCAGGCGAGTTTTGGATTTACATGAATTTAAAATCCAAGTTTCTCGATGTTCTCGGTCGAGTCACGACGCCCAGATGTTTGAATTTCATTCTGATTTCTTCCATGGGACCTAGAAATTCAACCAAGGACACACATGTGATTTTTCAACCAACTTTGGTGCACCGAAGCATGTGCCTGCAGTTCAAATTTGGATTATGCACATTAAAAGTCCAGAAACTCAATTAATGTATAGAAAGGCCAAACGAACCCGGAATAATTCCAAAATTTAATAGGGCACTCATATAGTTCTATGTTGCCTCTATAAAGAAAATCAGGGGGGAGGCGGTGTATGTCGTTTCGCACACAAAGGTGACACGTTCCCTCTCGGAACCACGAGGCTTGTTGAGAGAATCTCCGGTTTTGCAAGAAGCTTATACCAAAACTTGTCCCAGTTGAGCCAAAAATTATACATATGTAAACAGGGTTTAGATTACCCCAAACATCTCGCTACCTAGACCAATGTACTATGATTTGAATTCAACATAAAATGGATACAAATATTTGAATTGGAGATCATATGGTACATGTAGTTCATAGTGAAATATGATTACTGCTATATGCATGTTTTTTGTTGTCAAGATAATATTTAAATGATCGTATAACTTAACAACAATCGTATTCAAATAAGGAAAATTGATTCAAATTTAGCCCATATGGTAGACGACAATATATATGTTCACAGGGTGGAGTAAAATGTTCATATATGATGGAAGATCAAAATGTACGACTACATCAATTATAAACCGCAAGGTCACCTAACGATATATTCGGATTCAACATAACGTGGATTCAAAAATTGAAATTCGAGATCCTAGCATTTGTAATCATATAAAAAGGGACATTACTCTTTATTTTGGTGGGAATTGATTTGTTTTTTGTTGTTGTTGAGGGAAGTGCGAATCGATTTGGTACTGTACAGGGTAATCTTGTTCTCCCGTTTTTTTTACATTTTTCTTGTATTTGTTTCAATGGCATCTGTAGCAATATGGTAAAGGGGGACATGACTCTCTTGTGTCTTGTATGAATTGTTTTCTTACACATTAAGTTTGTTCTGCCGAACAATGAATCCGCACCTTGTTATCCCGAAATTTTCAATCTCCAGTATCTTTAGTCTCACCTGCTTTGAAACACCCGCCTCTTCAACCCGTGCCGCGCCTTGTTATCCCAAAATTTTGACGCGCGCGAAAACTCCCTCCTCATCCGAAATCGGTCCCGCAGCCCAGACACGCGAAATCCCCCTTCTACCCCTCAGCCGGAGATGAAGCTTGACATCGTGGTGTCAAAACCGTTGGGGGTATGCTGGTAACTTACCCTACATTTCGGACAAGCGTGTCCCTAAGCCATGGTCCCCCCCTCCCTTCCCCTTCGTTCCCCCCATTCGTACACCGAGGCTGCCAAAACCCGCGAAACTCCACGCTCCTCCATCGGCCTCCCGACCGCCGCCCAGCCGGAGACTCTTCCCCGACTATGTCGTCCATCGCAATAGCTCACCGTCCGTCATCCACCGCACCGGATGAGGATCCATCGTCGATCTCGTCATCGCGCTGGATCAGCCCCCCCGTCCTCCACCTCCAAGGAGCTGCTCTGATGTTCGCCTCGTCTATCGCGCCACCTCCATCCCCACAGCGCCGTCTTGACCTGTCCCACCGGAACCGCGGCACGCTCACCAATTCTTCCGATGAAGCCGAGGCCAACTCGGTGCCACCAAGGAGGTTCTGCACTCACCGCTGCATTTTATCTTTTATTCAATCTCACGGGGCTACCGGTGCTCGATACCGAGCAGCCATGGCATGTCTCCATCGACGCCGCCGTCGCTGGCCACATCATCCACGACATCTCTCCCCCTGTCATTGCTTCCTTGGCAGCGACTTCCACACCGGCACTAGCTACAACTGCTCTGGCTCTCGCTCGCGTTGCGGCTCTGTTCTTGCTGTCGGTCGCGCTGCTGCACTACTCTTGCTTTCGTTCGTGTTGCTACTCTGCTCTTCTATTGCTGTCGGCTGCGCTGCTGCTCCGCTCTTGCTCTACTTCGTGCTATTGCTCTGCTCTTGCTCTCGCTCGCGCTGCTGCTGCACGACCTCCGGCAGCTACAGGAGGTGCTGCTTTAGCACTCGCTCGTGGTGCTACTGCATGGCTTGCTCTCTGCTAGTGTGTTCCCTGCTCAAGCGTTTGCTGATTTAGATCACTGCTTCTGTGCTACTAGTGCTCGAATGCCCTAAACATTTGTTGCAATGCTTTGCTACTAGTTTAATCAGTTTCGACAATAAAATTCAGTTTTGACTGTAAAGTTCAGTTTCTTCAGTTAAGTTCAGAGTGAACAGTACTTACAACATCTGTCGGAGCAGCCGTGGCGCAGCTGATGCGTTTTACATCTAGCACTTTTTGGTGATGTATTTTACATCATCTATTGCAGATGATATTAGAGTCCCACTTTAGATTAACATTGTCTGTCTTGTCCTGCTTCAGCCTCGTCGCCGTACACCTCACCGGTGCTGCTCCAACAATGTTACCATCCATCACAGCGGAGCAGTACCCTCAGCGCCATTTCCAGATGCCTTAGATCTTCTTCCCACCTCCGACAGTCACACCAGCATCACCATCCTCCACGTCCAACCCAATGATGTTGAGGTCCACAAGGCTATGCCAAATAGGTTGTACACTCGTCGCATCACTTTGTTACTCTGCATTCATGTCGATCCCTCAGGGATTCTTTGCTATGGAACTACTATGGTACTACTATTCGTGCATTTGGTTAGAAGGAGTGGAGCAAAGTAAAACTGGAGGATTTTTTCCTTTGGTGTCTCTTTCAAAGAAAAAATGTAGGAATTTTAATATTCACTTGGATGTCCTTTTCAAATTAATATGCATGAAGAACAGAACTAATTGCATTACTAGCATATTAAGATTCTTATTTTTTTTCATTTTCGCGCGGTTTGACTTTAATTTGATCACTTTTCTCCATTCCTGTGTTCTTCCAATTAATGTGAACCAAACACCCCGGTTGACTAAAATCCTACGTTTCCAAATGTTCTGTTTTGCACGTGCATTCCGATCCTATTCCTGTGTTTTTCCTGTCCCTGCGTTTATAGAATCCTCCAATTCTAAGGAGCCCTTACAGATTTGCTTCATTTTCAGATAGGCGTCAAAGAAAACTCTGTGTGTTATGTCCTGCTCCTGCCGTGCCGTCATCCACCCCACCTGAGGTGCACCATCGACAGAAGTGTTCACTGTAGCAGAGATCCCCCCTGCAGACTTTCTTTCGCCGCCTCAGATCATCTTCCCCATTGCAGGCAGCCATGCCAACTGCGTTACCATCATCGACTGAGCAGATGAACCTGAGGACTACACAGTTCCGGAAGAGAGGTCCCAGTCTTTCGTGTTTTCTTATGTTATACATCGGTTATTATTACCTACTACTTTATTGTTCAAACTTGAGTTTTAAAATGCCTGTGGGTCTCATATTGAGGCAGCAACAAATAGTATTTTTCTACTATCTGGTTCATCTGGGGTCTTCTATGTGGTTCATGTTGGGTGGGCAACAAACAATAGATGATCCTTGTCTATCTTTTTAAAGTGAAGCTATAATCTACCTGCTATCATTAGGTTTGGATCCATCCACTCGTTTGCTACCATCAGTCTTGATTTTTGCATGCACCCCTTAGGCCTTACAAAATCTAACTATTTTTTTATTATGCATATCAGTATTCTACACAATCGTACTGAACATGTAAAGAAAAAGAGAAGACCATTGCCTGGGAATATAATGTCATGCAGACGCCGCTCCATGGTGGGCGAAGTGTGCCCCCCTCCCGCATTTCCAGATTGTATTCCAGAGGAAGATAACTGTTCAGATGGGGATTCAGAAGGAGCCGACCACTCCTGTTTACCACCTGAGGTGTTTGCTCTAACCTGGCATGCTGATGTTGGTCATATCATGCATATGGCACCTCGCATTGCTTACATTATACATCTTATATGTCATCAGCTTAGTTTAGATTTGCTTTGTGTGAATGCCACCTGTTTGGTTTCTATATCATACTCCCACCGTTCCTAAATATTTGTCTTTTTAGAGATTTCAACAAGTGACTACATACGAAGCAAAATGAGTGAATCTATACACTAAAATATGTCTATATACATCCGTATGTGGTAGTCCATTTGAAATCTCTAAAAAGACAAATATTTAGGAACAGAGGGAGTATATGGGAATTATGCAATGCCATCTTCTTTAGCCAGGCATCATATACGTGAATCATGCAACGCCATCCTGTTTAGCCAGTCATCATATATGTGAATTGTATCATGCCATATTTTTTTTCATAATGTATTCCATTTGTCAACAATGTTTATACATTCATCTACTCTTCCTGTGCATCAGCCATTTGAGTCGGTCATGGGAAAATCTAGAGTGAAAACAGGGTCTTCTGAGGAGTCAGTGCTACCTGTCGATGCAGATTTCTTATTGGTTACAGATAGCTCCTCAGAGGACGATTCAGAGACAGATGACCAATCGTATCCCCCCCAGGTGCATGCTCTAACTTGGCAGGGTTATATTGCTCATATCATGGATATGGTGTCTTGCATTGCCATGCCATCTGCTTAGATTAGACATGCTTTGTGTGAATGCCTCCTATTTGCTTTCTATATCAGATATGGGAATCATGCAATGCCATGTTTTTAGCCAGTTATCATATATGTGAATTATGCATCGCCATGTAGCTAGGCATCATATTTGTGAATTATCTCATGCCATCTTTTTTTCATTACATATTCCATTTGTCGACAATCTTTGTATATTGAACTACTCTTCATGTGTATCGGCCATTTGAGCCAGTTATGGAAAAATCTGGAGTGAAAACAAGGTCTTCAGAGCAGGCAATGGTACCTGTTGAAGCATATATCTCGATGGTTACAGGGAGCTCCTCAGAGGAGGATTCAGAGACAGATGACCAGTCCTATATCCCACCTGAGGTGTACGCTCTAAGTTGCAATGTTTATATTTCTCATATCATGCATATGGTGTCTCACATTGCTTAGTTTAGACATCATATGCACAATATTGAATTCCATCTTCTTAGTTTAGAGATCTTACATGCGAGTGCCAGCTGCTTAGTATATTAATCAATTATGTCAATTATACCATGCCATCCTGTATACTTAGACAACGTGTATGTGAATTATTTCATCCCAACCTATTTTAGAAAGACATCATATAGTTTTGTCATGTCATCATGTTTAGATACTCATCGTATGTTGAATTATGCCATTATATCTTGTTATGTTATCCATCATATATCTGAAACTATGTCATGCTATCCTGTTTAGTTAGGCATCATATACGTGAAATTGTGTCATGCTGTCATGTTTGGTTAGACAACATATATGTGAATTACCACATCTTTCTATCATACAATGTATGTACATTCAATTTCTTTTCTTGTTTATCAGCCATTCGAATTGGAGGCGGTGATGGCAGTATCTAAGGGAACAAAAACCCGTTCTTCACAAAAGATAGTGCTACCCGTCGATGCAGATAGACCCATGGTTGTACTGGCCCACAAACTAGCCCCACAACACATAATCAAGACTCTTCCAGATTGCACACTTACACCGTTGGGCAGAGAACTAGCTACAACCCATCTAACCGCAACCCCAGTGGATAGTAACCCACTTCTAGTTGACAAAGCACCATGTCCACCATAGAGTACCCCCACACGAGTAGTTTGTAAAGCAACTGCAGTGCCCAAGGCATGAAGACCACCACAGCTAATCCAAACTCCACGTTTAAAGCAGAAGAGCAACTATTCTCAGGTCAGATTCCGTAGCTATGGTCCATACTCCTTTGTTGTTGCATCATTGTATTTACTCATACCAACTACTTTCGAATTTGAAGGATCCAATTGAAACTCCAATGGCGCAACAGGTATGTTTTAAACCTATTTCTTTAACTGGATTGCTGTTCTAACTTCTTGCTCTATGTTGATTTCAGTTTAAGTTGTATAAATAGTTATGTTCTCATGTGATGCACATTACAACTGTTGCCAATGCTATGTAGTTTATCACACTTATATTCTTGCTATGCTGTTGTGTCTTAAAAATATATGAGTTGAACTATGTCTTTATCTTGATTAGGCAACATAAACTTGAATGATATGGACAATACAGTGACCATAGTACATATATATATATATATATATGTTTGTTTCATGTTGTTATCCTGTCCACCTTACTACTGAACCGGATTACCAAAATGAGTTTCGTATACTACATGCTAAACTTGTGATGTGTCTGCTTGTTTCTCTTGTCGTATGCAAACAAAATATTGGAGAAAAGGTGATAAGACTGATCTTGTAGACAGTGAGAAAACCCCACAGTCCTGCGTTGATGTAGTGTTCGAGTTACTGGCCAGTACCGCTGGCACAAGCTCTTAGAACTCGCTGCCTGAATCACTTCGGATTCTTCAGTCTCAGCTACAAGCTGAAAGACAATAGTCAGCTATGCTGTGGCAAGAAGCCGAAGGACTGAGGAAGTCCCTGCAGAATTTAGATGCATACTTTCTTGTGCAACAGCAAGCGCTGGAGGATTTAAGCGCCAAACAAGGGAAAGTTAATAAGCTTGCTAAGAATCTTGCCAGCATTATGGGTACTCAGGATATTGTTTCTTGAGCTCTTCTGAAGTGGTTTCAGTTCTGGACTTGTTTTGCTGCGGTGTTTATATGCTGCTTTGTTCCCTATATTTGCACTGGTGGCGAACTTTGATGCCCAGTGGATGTAATATGTGTAATAGCCGTGATAGCCTAGCGTAAGTTGCTTGCTTATTTATTTCCTTGTTGTCTTGTTTGTTTGTTTGCTTGTAGTCAGTGCAGTTCTTTTTCCGCGGTTTGCTAGTGGCTGCAATAACCTATTTTTTAAAACTAGGCGACAATGACCATGGGCTACATATTTACTGTAGTGACACTGGGCCTCCTACCGGCCGTAGAAACAATGGGCCTTCTATGGGCCATAGAAACAATGGTCCTTCTACGGGCCATAGACACAATGGGCCTTCTATGGGTCATATCATCAATGGGCCTTATGATCGATTGGCCAAACATGGGCCAATAACAGACCGCATTATGGTCGTAAACGGGCTAGAGTTGGAATCATCCGTTCATGGGCCGACTATAACGGGCTGTCGTTAATAGGCCGTATTTGATGACACTATGAAAACGGCCCAACGTATTAACGGGCCACAAACGGGCCGACTGTAACAACGGGCTGAATTTGGCCCACAAGCAGAAAATGACAGTAACGGGTCGTAAGTAACCGAATGCTGGAAATGAGCCCAAGAATAAATGGGCCCTGAGAAGGCCGAAAGATAACATGGGCTGGAAACGGCCCAATGGAATAATGGGTTGTTAATGGGTATAAAGTGATACACTGTTCATTACGGGCCAGTCTCACCACGGGTCGTTAATGGGCCAAGAGTTACAAAGGGCCTCATATGGGCCGAAAGACGTCATGGGCCATACATGGGCCAGAAGTTAAAATGGGTTGGAGTCATATTGGACAGCCCAGATGACACTACTGGGCCTAATTCGGATAGGGTGTAACGGGCCCTCGGTTAGCAGGTTGTAAATGGGTTATATGCGAATAGGCCGTTAATAGGCTTTCAGTGGGCCAGCCCGCCACCTTTTGACCAAGTCAAACGGGCCGGCCTTTTCACAGGAATGGGCCTCTGTTGGACTGTGCCACGTGTCGACGTATCATAGGCGTCTTCGGTCCAATGACTGGATGACATCTGTCCCAACGGTGAGCCAACACGTGTTTCCTCTAGCCAATGATGATTTTACACATGGAAAATCCCCATTGGTCCGGGCCGTTAACGGGTTATCGGATCCAAAACCGGACCCGATAGCTTAACGGCATTCCGTTACAGTGGACGCCACGTGTCGGTCACCCTTGACGAAAGCACTTCTGTGACGCGCGATTTATCGTCATGGAAGTGGACACTTCCATGTTGATAATTTTGGTAATGTCAGGGAACACTTCTATGACAGCATAGGTATGACTGTCTTGATTCTCTCATAAAATCGTCATGGATGTACATGCATGATAGAAAACGCGACCTGCTATGACAAACACGTATCATCACGGAAGTGTATTTTTTTTTGTAGTGCATGTATGTATCGTAGCTATTAAGGATAACAAGATGGTGTCTATTTCCACATAAATATATCTTGTCTACATTATGTCATCGTTCTTATTGCAGTACACCGTTTTTTCATGAACTTAATACACTAGATGCATGCTGGATAGCGGTCGATGTGTGGAGTAATAGTAGTAGATGCAGGCAGGAGTCGGTCTACTAATCTTGGACGTGATGCCTATATAATGATCATTGCCTGGATATCATCATGATTATTTGAAGTTCTATCAATTGCACAACAGTAAAAATTTTACCCGCCGTATGTTATTTTTCTCGAGAGAAGCCACTAGTGAAATCTATGGCCCCGGGGTCTCTTCTTTGTCATGCTTTCGAGATCTGTTTGTATTTGCTTTTGTTTTCAGATCTATTAATCCAAAAACACAAAAATACCTGGCTGAAATTTTTATTTATTTATTTTATCTCGTGTTCCCGTGAGATCTATTTATTCAATCCACTACAATTTTACCTATCTTTTTACCCGTGAGGGATTGACAACCCCTCTCTTACGTCGGTTTGCAAGCATTTGTCCTTTGTGTGCAGGAGCTATTTACGTGGTGTTGCGTGGTTCTCCTATTGGTTCGATAAATGAGGGAAATACCTACCGTAGCTGTGCTGCATCATCCCTTCCTCTTTGGGGAAATATTGACGTGGTTCAAGCCGCATCATATACCTCCTACTGGATTGATACCTTGGTTCTTAACTAAGGGAAATACTTATCTCTACTTTGCTGGATCACCCTTTCCTCTTCAAGGGAAAAACCAATGCAAGCTCAATAAGTACCATCACAGAACCCCACTTTCATAAAATAAAGCTTTCATCTTATATTCGTAATATCTAGATTGCAATTTTAGTTTCTTGCCTGTTCTTCCTTTGCGTGCAGGAAACTGACCCTCGTGGTCACGTTGATCATGCTCCGGCATGGTCAATAACCTCTCAGGGTTGGTTTAGCGATTTCTAAGGCACGACGTCCTCGCACGTTCGTAGTCGGATCGTCAAAGTCTGCTCCACCAAAAATGATAGCCACCATCTCATTGAAAGAACGGGACCCTCGTCTCTATCAGTTTGGACCATAGAAGCACGTTTACCTACACCTTTGACATCATTAACAATTCTAAATAGTAAGTCAGTCAAGCGTCAATCATGTAGGCATTTCGTTTCAATTGTTTCAAAACATTGGCATTGAAATGATCTTTCTTAATGATGTAATTGTCAAATCCATACCATCATTGACTAGGAGATTTATTATAGGCAATATCACCTTCATCAAACTTTATAAGAGAATTTACCTCTACCACCTGTGGTGATGTGTCAATACCATGTATTTCTTCAATAGGTGGTAAATTCTTAACATCTTCAGCTTCAATACTTTTTTCCTTTCATACATTTCTTAGCTTCTTGCATATCTTCAGGACTAAGAAATAAAATGCCCCTCTTCTTCGGAGTGGGTTTAGGCCTAGTTCAGGAAGGGTCCAATCATTATCATTCTTCAATGTATTATTCAATAGTTACTCAACTTGTTCAATAGTTCATTGCCTGAAAACACAACCAGCACACACTATCTACATAGTCCCTAGAAGCATCGGTTAGTCCATTATAGAAGATATCAAGTATTTCATTTTTCTTAATAGGATGATCAGGCAAAGCATTCAGTAATTGGAGAAGCCTCCCTGTGACGCCCGGATACTTAAGCTACAGTGAACCTCTGTTAATGATGCCACGTCATCGCGGTTACTGTAGTTAATCTCGGGTTAGTTCAAAAACCGATTCAAAATTCAAATTCAAAATCAAGTCAAACAAGTAAAGTTTTCAAAAGTCAAAACTAAAATATTCTCAATGTGACAAATAAATCATGGATAATACTGGTGGAGAAACCACACTTTTATAAAATGTTTAAATACTCTAAAATGAATAAAACGGTAGCAAATACAATTATTTAAATGCTTTTAAAATAATAAACAATTTCAAAACTAAATTGTTATAAGTATTAAACTATGGGGCGGTAGCATAATTAATAGTACTAATATATGAACTGTTTTTATATTTTATAAAACTAAATATAAATTAGAAACTAAAAGAATAACAACAGAAAAACAAAACTAGCAAAAAAATGATAAAAAGGAACCCTCCCACAGGGCCAACCGGCCGAGCTCGCAGATAGGCCAGCCCACTGGCCCATGCCGGCCCACCCCACTCTCCCTTATCCCCCTGGACCCCGAAACCCTAACCCATCGTCACCACTCACCCCCACTCGCTCTATCCTCCCCCTCGATCTAGATCGGGATCGAACCCGATCCCATCACCCCCGACGGCCCGTCGCCGTCCATCGCCTCCGATCCCCGCTGCCCGGAGCTGCGCCTCCCCACCTCGGCCACCTCACCGGACTGCCTCCTCCACGTCGCCGTCGTCCCCGTCGACCTCCTCGACACCCGCTGCCCCGTACCCTACAACTACGGTGAGGCCCTCGGCCTCCCCTTCCCCTTGCTCGCACACTGTCCCGCACCCGCGCGCGTCCACTGTCGAGCTCCCACACGCCCTGGACCGCGCTTGGCCATGCCCGACCGTGGCCGACAGCACGCGCTCGCGCCCACACCCCTTGTTGTCACTCCCGCACGTGCATCCGCCCGCTGCTGAGCTCACCGGGGCCGTTGCTCAGCTCTACTCCTTACCTGGCAGCGGCGCCCCGAAGCCGCCCGCGCCTTCGCGCGCCCCTCTGCCCGGCTGCCTGCAGCATCGTCGCTCCCGCTACTCCCCGCCTCGCGCCGCGGTGCCTCGCGCCGTGGTGCCTCGCACCGGGCCACACTGCATCGGCCTCTGCTGCCGCGCGCCGGCGCCCCTGCGAGGCCACGACGTCGCCTAGTGCACCCCCGGCTCCGCCTCCTGCCGTCGTCACCGGCAGTCGCTGACTTCGGCCGCCGGCACATCGGCGCCCTGCCGCGCCCCTGCATTCGGGCGACGCTCGCGCCCTGTGCCCAGCGCCCGCATGCCCGCTAACCCCTCTGGGCCATTGCCTAACGGGGCCCAGCCCCTGGAACGTTTTAATAAAAAATAAAAAAACATTAATTAATTATTTATTTAATTAACTTAATTAATCTTGATTAGATTAACCTAATCACTAATTAAACTAATTAATATGTTTTAATTAATCTCAGTCAATGACAGTGGGACCCACGCGTTAGTTGGACCAAGTCAACCGACTGTTGACTGCTGACGTCACCCTGATGTCATGCCGATGTCATAATGGCATTTTCAAATAAATTAATTCTATTAATTCTAGAAAATAATAAAATTCTTTTAAAATTAATATAAAATAAACCGTACCTCGGATGGAAAAACTTTATACATGAAAGTTGCTCAGAACGACGAGACGAATCCAAATAGGCAGCATGTTCGTCCGCCACGCTCCCTAGCATAGTGAACCTACAACATTTCACCTCCGGTTCATCTGTCCAAAAACGCGAAACGCCGGGGATACTTTCTCGGATGTTTCCCCCCTTCGTCGGTATCACCTACTACAGCGTTAGGGCACACCTAGCACCGCGTATTGCCATGTTACGCTTTGTGATGCTTTGATTGCTTTGTTATTTATTGTGTTCCCCCTCCGTTACTTCTTTCCGGTAGACCCCGAGACTGCCGGCGACCCCAGTTCAACTACGGAGTTGACGACCCCTCCTTCTTGCCAGAGCAACCAGGCAAGACCCCCCCCCCTTGATCACCAGATATCACCTATTCTTCTCTCTACTGCTTGCATTAGAGTAGTATAGCATGTTACTGTTTCGATTGATCCTATTCTCTTGCATAGCCTGTCATTGTTGCTATAGTTGTTGATACCTTACCCGCAATCCTAAATGCTTAGTATAGGATGCTAGTTTATCATCATTGGCCCTACATTCTTGTCAGTCTGCCTTGCTATACTATCGAGACGTGATCATTCAGGAGGTGATCACGGGTATATACAATACATACCTACATACTATACAGATGGTGACTAAAGTCGGGTTGGCTCGTTGAGTACCCGCAAGTGATTCCGATGTGGGGGATAAAAGGACATGTGGCTCCATCCCGGTATATAACGCCCCGGATCCGATGTGCCAGTTGTCTGCCAGTTATTCACCATTGTTGCCATGTCATTTGCTTGCGTGTTGCATTTTATCATGTCATCATGTGCATTGCATTCCATACGTGTTTGTCTCATGCATCCGAGCCTTTTCCCCGTTGTCCGTTTTTGCAATCCGGCGCTCCTATGTCCTCCGGCGTCCCCCTTTCGTCTCTCGTTGTGAGCGGGTGTTAAACTTTCTCGGAATGGCCCAGGCTTGCCAAGTGGCCTTGGTATAGCACCAGTAGACCGCCTGTCAAGTTTCGTGCCATTTGGAGGTCGTTTGGTACTCCAACGGTTAACCGGGTAACCGTGAAGCCCCTCTCTCTTTGCAGCCCAACACCCCTTCCAAAGTGGCCCAAAACCCATCTAACTCCCCTCCATGCTCTCGGTCGTTCGATCACAATCGTGTGGGCGAAAACCGCTCCTTATTTGGACTCTCCTAGCTCCCTCTACCTATAAAAAGGCCTCTCTCCCCGAATTTTTCGGGCAAACCCTAGATCAACCTCCCTCTCGCCTGCCGGACATGTCCGCCCGCCGCCGGACACGTCCAGCGCCGCCGCCCTCGACGAATCCGCTGCCACCACGTGTCGACCACGCCTCCTCTCTCTCCTCCCCGCCGCCGCGGCCCGCGAGGCCCACGGCCGGCCCGCCCGC